>NW_011494795.1:2943579-2955379 GCF_000754665.1 Bison bison bison | reverse complement strand
GGCAGAGGCTGGGGACTGGCTTACGTGGAGGGCGCACGTGGGGTCAGGTGTTCTAGAATGCCCCTCGGAGGAGGCAGCCTTAGGACAGAGTGTCCCAGGTGGAGGGCCAGAATGGGCTCCGTGAACCCAGGGAGAAGGCCAGGGTAGCTGGGGTGCAGATAAATCAGGGGAGGCGGGCAGGTCCAGATCCTTAGGGCTTTGTAGATGGGATGGAGCTGGGCTGTGAGTTCTCCGCAGTGAGAAACCACTGAGCGGGGTGATGGGCTGGGACCCACGCACGGGGCGAAAATGGAGGCAGGGAGACCAGCGAGGAGGCTGAGGTCCCGGCGGGAGACAGCGCAGTAGACATGGAGACGTTGCCTGGACCTGAGAGATTCGGGGGATGACACCAATGAGACTTGCTGCTGGATGGGATGGGGTGTGTTTAAAAACAGAGAGTCAGGGGCAGCGTTGAGGGTTTGTGTCTGTGCAAGTGGGTAGAGGGCAGGAGCACTGACAGGGAGTTGGGAGGAACAGTCTGACGTGAGTTTGGCCACGTTGGGTTAGCCGCCTCGGGGAGACACTGGGTGGACCCCGATACCCATACACACCTAGGCACAGACTCTTCTGAGAAAGGAAAGATTGTTGTTGTTGTTCAGTCACCCAGTTGTATCCGACTGTTTGTGACCCCGTGGACTGTGGCACACCAGGCCTCCCTGCCCCTCACCATCTCCTGAAGTTGGCCCAAGTTCATGTCGGTTGCATCGGTGATGCCATCCAGCCATCTCACCCTTTGATGCCCTCTTCTCCTTCTGCCCTCAGTCTTTCTCATCATCAGGGACTTTCCCAATGAGTCAGCTGTTCGCATCAGATGGCCAAAATACTGGAGTTTCAACTTCAGCATCAGTCCTTCCAGTGAATATTCAGGGTTGATTTCCCTTAAGATTGACTGGTTTGGTCTCCTTGCTGTCCAAGCGACTCTCAGGCGTCTTCTCCAGCACCGTAGTTCAAAGGCACCAATTCTTCAGTGCTCTACCTTCTTTATGGTCCAGTTCTCACAACTATACGTGACCACTGAGAAGACCATAGCCTTGACTATATGGACCTTTGTTGGCAGAGTAATGTCTCTGCTTTTCAACACAATCTCCGCTTTTACACGAACCCTAAAAGAGCCCTGAAAGTAACCAGTGGGCCTCCGTCTCACACCCGACCACCGCAGCCCAGCACAAGAGACTCAGGAGTAAATACAGGATGACGTCCAACGAGATACGGGACAGTCCAGCACAATCTTACCCTCAGCTCTCAGCATCCTCGATAGTTACTCCGCTGGCCCTGGGCAAGCAGAGGTGCCCTAGTTGAATTCTGAAAGGCAGAGTTACTTGTCTTAGCATCCAGCCTTGGACACATTCAGTAGCCACTTAATAAACACAATTCTTTCCAGCAGGTGGACCCCTAGAGGTGAATGAGTCCCTCAGGCTCTAGTCCCCAGGGAACATCTCGAGGGGGTCTGTAAGAAAACCCTGAAGATCCGTGGGGTGACCCTCTCCAAGGGAACACTGCTGATGACCCCCATCTGAGTTCTGGTCCCCGATCACAAGACCAGAACCTGAGGAGTTGAATTCTGAAAGGTAAGCAGGCTGGACACTCAAATTCCTGGTAATTCTCAGGGTTGTATCATCTTGGAACTTCTGTAGATTAGGAAATAAGTTTATACACAGTAAAATGCCCAGGCCATAAGCACGCCATGAATGAGCTCTGATAAACATATATACCAGGACTCCCTGCCCTTCCAGTGGTTAGACTTAAATCTTCCATTGCAGGGGGTTCAGGTTCGATCCCTGGTCAGGGAGCTAAGCCCACACGCCTCACGGCCAGAAAACCAACACATAAAGCAGAAGCAATGTTTTGACAAATTCAGTGAAGACTTTTAAAATGGTACACATCAAAAAAAGTCTTTAAAAGGAAAAAAAACACACATATACTAGCATGACCACCGCACCACTCAGGACACGGAATAGTTTTATTGCCATGGGAGATTCCCGGGGGCCCCTTTCAAGTCGGGCTGCACACCCCCATGAGGAACCGCCATTCTGACTTCTGTGACTATAGATTAGTCTGGCTGGCCGCTGACCTTCAGAAATTGGGCTCATCCGGTCTGTATTTTCACATCATTTGTCCCCTTTTGTTACCACGAAATCGTCCCTCGTATGGATGCTTAGCCATCTCCCGGGCACAGACACCCGAGTTGTCCCCAGTTTGGGGCTAAAACCAACCCTGCTGCCACCATCATTCTCAACAAAGCCTTCTGGGGGCCCACGTCTCCACTTCCCCGGGGCTGATCTCGAGAGGTGGATGCATCATAGAATTTTTCTGAAGGAACGCAGACGTGGTGCTTTCTGGCCAATCTGAGACAGCCTCCGCCCACTCAGTGCCGACACCGTTGTAAAAAGATAATTCGAATGTTCACCCGGACGCATCCACCCCACTCTCTCAGCCGAGGGGTTTTACCATCCGTGTGCACACTGTGCTCGGAATTTAATTAACTATGTTGAGGAAACTGACACCAGGACCAGCTTGGAACGGCTGTAACTCTGAGGGGTTTATGGCCACATATTAAAACCAAAGCCGTGGGGAGACTGGCTCGGAGCCAGACAGATCAGCAGCAAGAAGGGTAAAGATGTGTCAAAAATAAAATTTAATTTTCCAGCTGTGGTTACGAGCAAGCCATTTTCCGGCTTGGCTGTGGGGTCTAAGCCTAACGAAGGAGGCCGGCCCAGAAGGATGCGTCAGAGGCAGGCACACAGCGGAGCCGGGAGGATATGGCCGGATCTGCCCCGGGCATGGCCCCCAGGGAGGAGGCCGGGTCCGCGTCCTTCTCTGCATAAATCCGCAGGGTCACAATCAAGGGGATCGCCTGGAACGTAGCTAAGTAGATGGCTTTTCAGGACAGGTCGGGCAGAGCAGGACCTGATTCTGTGTCCACCTTGGAGCAGGGACCGCAGAGCCTGTCCATGGTCAGAGCAGCCGTGGCCCCTGCAGAGCCCGGCCGGCCCCCTCCTTGGCCTGTTCCACTGACTCTGAGCCCCAGGCAGGCCTCTGAAGGAGTTTTCCCTCATTTGTAGTTTCTTTCGGAGGCAAAGACTCAGGTGAAGACAGGCTTGCTAAGTGTGGTCCTCGGCAAACACGGCTCTCCTGCCTCTCTGCTCTGGGGTGATGACGGGCGGTAGCAAGTGGGGAGACGTCCCCCTCTCGACCTTGAACCCCAGCATGAGGAGGCTCTAGTGCAAAGAGGACTGGCCCAGGAGTCTTGCGTGTGCACGCAGGATGGAAGGCTGGGTCAGTGGCGAGTCGGTGTTTCATTGTCTGATGGACCAGACTGTTTCCCCAGCATCTGCACCGCTTCCCATCCCCACCAGCAGCGGGTGACGGCTCTGATTTCTGCACGTCTTTGCCAACTCTTGTTTGTTTTCAATATTTGTTTGTTTTTGGCCTCGTCCGGCTTAGTTGTGGCTCGTGGAACAGGCTTCTCTCCTGGGCACGTGGGCCCATTCATTGCAGCACTCGGGCTTAGTTGCCCGGTGGCGTGTGGGATTGTGGTTCCCCAACTGGGGATGGAACCCATGTTCCCTGCGTTGGAAGGCAGATTCTTAACCACTGGATCACAAGGGAAGTCCCGCAACTCCTGTTTCCGTCTGAGTTTCTGATCCTAGCTGTCTACCTGGTGTGAAGTGGTATCTGATTGTGGTTTTGATTAGCGTTTTCCTGATAGCCACTGGTGTTGGTTCTTAAAACTCTTCCCAAATTCCAGAGTCCTATGATTCTGTATTTTGTATTTTGTAACAGGTTTACCTTGCAATGTGGGGGTGTGAAACTCCCAGGTATTACATCTTCATGGTGCCCTCACAGCGTCACAAAGAATTTAACCTGCCCCCAAGAAGTCTGGCCCTTCCTTGCCCTCAGCTTTGGGAGGTGATCTCAGAGCCCTGGGGATGTCATGCCTGATAGAAGTGTTTGTTTTGCCAGAGGTCCTGTACACGTGCCAGGCGCCTCTGTCCCTGGGACTCTCCAGGCAACTCTACTGGAGTGGGTGACTGTGCCGTCCTCCAGGGGATCTCGGGCCACAGCAAATAGTCAAAATGTGAAATAGGCCTGGGGCTTTGAGTTGGGGGATGTTAACCTCCAGAGAGGCCACACGGAGTTAGCCAAGCCAAGTGCTGGCGTCCAGTGGAAACCTTGGCTTGGGGGAGCTTCCCCAGCTGGTGGCACTGGATGTCACATGAGCCTGGTGGGCTGCAGTCCATGGGGTCGCAGAGTCGGACACAACTCAGCGACTGAACGACAACCACAGAACCAAAGCAGGACAGACAGAGGATGGGGAGAGAAGGGCTGGATGAGGAAACTCGCTCTCTGTACCTTTACCCTCTAGATTTATAACAGATGAATTTAGAGAGCATTTTCAGTCCATTGTCCCTGTGTGAAATAAAACCCAAGATTGTAACCCACAACACAAACATTTTAACGGGTTTTCTTTATTGTTTGATGTCCAGTTCATAATTGACTATCCCTTTCATCAGAACAGGCTGTCACTACGGGCTCATAGAGGTGGGGATTGCAGTTGCTTTGTCAAAAGTCACAGGACCATATCAGAGGGCTGAGGCCACCTGTGTAAAGCATGGGGGAGTGGGGTCCTGGCCCCCCAAAGCCACTTGCTTTCTATAGAGGCCTCTCTTGCTCCACCCGTGAACTAGACTTTGCAGAATCCTGGATTCCTTCTCACCCTTTGGCCACCAACACAATCACAGCAAGTGAACACAGGCAGTGGAAGCCCTCAGTAATGCACAAGATGACCCAGATTTCTAGGGAGTAGAGACGAGCATAACAGTGAAGTCCTGAAACCCTCTTTGGTGGGTCTGTCTAATCTGTTGATGAGAGCAGCTGAAAGGTTTCTGGGGAGCTACTGAGACATGGATGATAAAGAAGACTTGGGATCATTTTTGAGCCAAACAAAATAATGTAATTCATATTAACTGGCTGCTTTGTGAACCCAGAGTCATCCTGCCCAGGTTAGCCCAGCACCTCCTCTGGAAGATGATTTTTTCCACTCAGAGTTATATTCACGGCCCTAAAACCATGGTCTCCGAGCTGGATATTTGGGAAGATGTTCAGTAGCGTGGTGACTTCAGCCTCCTTCCTCAGGCGGGATGGGGGACAAGGCAGGGTCATTGGCTGGACGCAGCCGGGGAGCAGCTGTGGGGAGAGCAGGCGGCGGAGAGACGGCTGATAAAGCACAGCGACCACCACATCTCACCGCTCATCTTGTGGCTCATCGGTGGGCTTCGAGCTCTCCGCAAGGCGGCATTTTTTCCATCTGCTCCAGATGCCTGTCTGTGCCCCCCAAGACCAGGACCGTAACCCAGACTGGGCACAAACACTGGGCACCAGTGGGGACTCTCACGGCATCTCCAGGGCAGTGTTTGTGGGGGCGGGGGGCGGAGCTTGACTCTGGCTCTCAAAGTGATGGAGGCAGGCATCCACTCTGATAAATACGTGGGGCCAAAGCCAACACCATTCACACCAAAGTGTAGGCTGGCCAAGAACTCACCCCAGAACATTGTGCTCTTGCCACACTCACCAACAGTGAGGCTGAAGACAGCAGCAACACAGAGACCCTGAGAATCAGCCAGAGGCATGTGCTTCATCTTTCTTTTCTTTAGCAGCTTATCAAGTTCATGTGCCATATAATTTACCATTTTCTCATTGTTCAGACACCAAGTCGTGTCTGACTCTTTGCAACCCCATAGACCGTAGCACATGAGGCTCCTCTGTCCATGGGGTTTTCCAGGCAAAAATTCTGGAATGGGTTGCCATTTCATTCTTCAGATTTACCATTTAAAGGGTGCAATTCAGTGGTTTTGTTAAAAATTTGTATTGACATACAGTTGACTATACTTCAATTTAAAAATTGTGTTTCAAGTATACAGCAAAGCAATTCAGTTATACACATGTATATAACTGAGTCATATATATGAATCACACGGCTGTACACCTGAAACACAATTTTTTAATAAAAATATAGTTGTAAGTCAACTATATTTGACTTCCCCGATGGCTCAGTGGCAAAGAATCTGCCTTCGATGCAGGAGACACAGGAGACAGGGATTCGATCTCTGGATCCAGAAGATCCCCTGGAGAAGGCAACGGCAACCTACTCCAGTATTCTTGCCTGGAGAATCCCATGGACAGAGGAGCCTGGTGGGCTACAGTCCATGGTGTCGCAAACAGTCCAACACAACTTAGCGAGTAAACAACAGCAACACAGGCCCATTTCCCTCCCAACCCCAGCCCTAGGGCTAAGCTCATTGGGAATATAGTTTGCTGAGAGAAGTGAGCTTCTGGGGGCAACACGGAAGCAGAGGGAGTTTCTCTCAGATGAAAAAGCAGCATCTCCTGGGCACGTGAGGTAAGAGCTACAGCCCCCCTCAACGACGGGGCCGGGGCCAGGCCTATAGGCCCCACGCTGTGCCCAGACCTCAGAGGCGACAGCCAATGATGTCCCCGGGGCATGGATCTCAGTCTGGACCGTCCACCGCCCCAGAGCTGGTTCAGGGGCAGACAAGCAAGCTCCAGGCTTGGAGGGTCCGTAGGAGCTGGCACTGGATGTCTCTTCTCACTGGTCTCTGACCCATGCAGCCCCCAGCTCTCTGCGCCACCGGGAACTCGAAATCCCAGGATTGACTTACAGAAGCAGCCAGGGTGGGAGCTGGTCATGAAAACCCTCTCGTGTTCCCACCAGCCAAGCAGGACAGGAACTCAAAGACACACCTGAGCTGATGTAAAGACCCTGAAGACATAGGACATTTCTGAAACACCCAAGTTGTGGATGGAGAGCCCCCTCCACAGCACCCCTACCCCAGCCCCACACGCACCAAAATAAATAGTAAACGGAGACGTAGCCTTTGCGGAAAGAAGAATTTTTAACAGATATATGAGGCCGTCAAAACCAGGGAGTCTTATTCAGCCAAACGATTACAGCCTGGGTTTTATTTCTAAGCGTCTTTTTAGCATTACACTGTCACCTATAATAAGTGGCTTTGCTTGAGCAAATGGTGGAGGATCCTAATTGGCCCTGGAGAAAGGATTTTTCATACGTCTCGGGGGCGGAAGGATGAGCAGCATATGCAGTTCCACTAATGGCTTCATTTTTTAAGATACTGAGTATTGTTTATGTGCGGTTCTTATTTTATTGCTCACAGATTAACAATTGCTCATCCCAAGAGAGGGCCGCGCACAAACCGGGGGGCCGGGAGGCACCCTGCGTTCCTGGCTGTATCCCACCTCCCTGATTGGTTTTCTCCCCGGCACTGAGGTCAATGACCAGCTCTCATTTCTGCCGAGTCCCTTTGCTGTGTCCTGCCTTGTCCTCCCCCCTGAGGTTCATTATGTCTCCAGATGAAAGCAGGGGCCCGACACAGAGCTGATCTCAATGGCGGAAAAACGTCTCTCTCCTTCTCGGGCCTCCCTTCACCTTGAATTTCGGCTCCCCCCTCATCTGGCCAAGGTCTGTAATCAAGAGTCACGTGGCTCCCAGGCCTCCGTCTGGATGAGATGGGGAGACCTTGGTGGTGCTTTCTCTTCAGAATCGAGAGTTAATGTAGGGATGGAAGGACTTTATTCTCAATGCCTTTCTTGTGAAATGCCTTTCCTGTTTTAAAATAGCCCTCCCTCCTGGAAATCTGCTAAATGTCTTCTGTCTTCTGGGAATGTATTCCATATATGGTTTGTCTCATGGAAAGAGAACTCTGCCTCCAGGTACCCAAAAGTAAGAGCAAAGTTCAAACAAATGCCCCCCAAAACCCTTTTTTTTTTACCAAACGAAATGTATTGTCTCACAGTTCTGGAAACCACAAGGCCAGAATTAAGGTTTCTCAGGCAGCTGGCCCTTCCTGGCGGGTCTGAGGGAAGAATTTTCCATGCTCTTCTCTCAGCTTCTGCTGGTTGCCCGTGGCCCTTGGTGTTCTTTGGTTGATCTCTGTTTCCTTTTTCACGTTGTCTCGCCATCTGTATCTCTGTGTCTCAGCCGTTACTCTTTCCAGCTCGTGCTGGAGGTCGGCAGTGGCTCACCGCGGGGACGGGGGCGCCGGCGGCGGCAACCCCTGAAGGTGCCCCTTGGCACAAACCCGCCTGGAGGTCGCCATTAACTCTACCTCAAACCCCTTCTCTTAAAGAGAAGATAGTCTCTTTAGAAAGAGATTCAATGTCTCTAGAAAGAGAACTGACGTAGGCGCCTCCCCCTTCCCAGCACTTCAGCTGTTTATTGCCCAAACGTGCCCCGTGGTGCTGTGCGCTCGTGAGCTCCTGGACGTGAGGACTCGCCCCGACTCCAGCCTGGCACGAGGGACACCCTCCCGCAGCGGCCACTAAGAGAAAACGGGCCTACCTAGTTAGTCGCACGTTTTCTGTTTCCTACTCAGTGTCCCATTTCGTTTCGTTTGTTTGCCAATGTCTCCAATTCTTCTTTTTATGTTCTTCCTCAAGCCCTTATCAAGCATTAGAAAAGCTTTTCTATGTATATATTTAAGTAATACGTATAATGCATATATTTTAGAACACATGAATTTTTGCCTAACAAAAAAATAGGCATATTGAAAAAAAAAGAGAGAGAAAACAGAGGCCACCAGGTGAGCCCCAAGTACCGACTCTCGGGACTAAGACCCAGGGCGGGGCTGAGGGAGGGAAACCGCCACGTCTGTTGTCCGTGGCCGTGGAGAGAGGCTGGTTGGTGAAATCAGCACCCAAAGAGCACAGGGAGTCTGGAGATGGTCCTTGATCCCTTTGATAATCTGATCTCCACCTTTGAGGCCCACGTGCCACAAAATGTTACGTAGAAGCACCCCTTAGGTGCCCCTCAAACCCTCACCCTTGTAGCATCTTCCCAACTTAGCCTCACGGCAAACAGAAGGGGAAAAAGTGGAAGCAGTGACAGATTTTATTTTCTTGGGCTCCAAAATCACTGCAGACAGTGCCTGCAGCCATGAAATTCAAAAGACGCTTGCTCCTTGGAAGGAAAGCTATGACAAACCTAAGCAGCATATTAAAAAGCAGAGACATTACATTGCTGACAAAGGTCCATCTAGTCAAAGCTACATGGTTTTCCCAGTAGTCATGTATGGATGTGAGGGTTGGACCATAAAGAAGGCTGAGCACCAAAGACTTGATGCTTTTGAACTGTGGTGTTGGAGAAGACTCTCAAGAGTCCCGTGGACTGCAAGGAGATCCAACCAGTCAATCCTAAAGGAAATCAATCCTGAATATTCACTGGAAAGATTAAAGCTGAAGCTCCGATAACATCGGCCATCCGATGCAAAGAGAGGACTCACTGGAAAAGTCAGGTGATGCTGGGGAAGATTGAAGGCAAAAAGGAAGAGGGGGTGACAGAGGATGAGACGGTTAGATAGCATCACCAACTCAGTGGACATGAATCTGAGCAAACTCGTGTTTGGTTTTTTGCCTTGGGGTCACAAAATGGCTGCAGCAACACCACCTATCACTACTGAGAACAATGCCCTGTCCTCAGTCCCCAGCAGGGTGGCTAGCTGTGGAAGGACGTCCCAAATGAAGGCAATCCCAGAAGGGCACCTGGCCACATCCTCTATCCAAACACAGCACACGCTGTCTAGAATTAACCTGGCGACAGGTTACATTGTGGGGACCCAGAAATGTTCATAGTTCTGGCTCTGAGATCAGCATCTGCTTCAAAAGGGAAAACAACACCACAATTGGATGCCCTAGAGAAACCTTAGCGCTGAAAGTCACGGTCAAGAGGATGAAGTGAGCGGCCCTCGTCTTTATCCGCCTGGAGAGCCACACGGCGGCAGACACGGCCCTAGCAGCAGCGCTGTCAGCTCTCTCATTGCTTCATTTCCATCCCGCAGTTACAATGCCCGGCAGGGGTTGGTGGCGCCCACCGAGATTCTGCTTTCCATTTTCTCAGTGGTGCTTGTACATTCATTTCCTTGGAGTTTTTCCTGTTTTTGTAGGATCATTACCTGTCTCCGAAGTGCATCTGGCCCATTGTCTGTGGAGAGCTCTGGCTTAGATTTTGCCCGGGACAGAATTACCAAGGATGTCAGGACTGGCAGTCAGGAAGGCACTAACCCAGACGCATTCTCTCCTCCTTGCGCGCTCTCATTGTCAGTCCATCAAGTAGATTTTCTGTCACCGGCTTAAATTGCTACTTGCCGCAGTCCCTTTGCCTCCCAGAGCAATCCCTTCTACCGCCGTCTCAAGAGGCTGCGTCCTTGGCTCCTTCTAACCAGAACAAAGTGACTCGTTAAACTGTCCCATCGCCTTTCAGAATGAACGTGGCCGCGTAGGAACGTTTTTCTGCGTTTCCTCCTGGAAATCATGCATTAGGAGCAAGGAGAATTTCAAAGCCCTATCAACTCTATTTTTGGGGAAACCAGAAAATAGATACAGTCCGCAGAGTTCAAAGTACGTGTGCAGACTGACAAAGCAGACCCGACAGGAGGGGAGGCAGGGAAGGACGCGGGGCACCAGTGGCAGGGAGGAATGCTGTGTTTCAGATGAGGGGTTCAGCAACAGTGGTGTGGGGGCCGGGGCGGGAGGCGGCGGGGGAGCATCCCCGGACGAGTTTTGTTCAGAGAAAACGAGGAGGCCAGACTGTAAAGCCTGTCTGACAAGAGGAAAGTGCAACCCAACCACAATGAGATGTGATCCCACACCTGTCAGAATGGCCTGCATCAAAAAGAACACAAATGACAGATGTTGGAGAGGAGGCGGGAAAAAAGCAGGCCTCCTCTGCTAGTGGTGGGAGTGTAAATCCGTGCAGCCACTGTGGAGAACAGTGTGGCAGGTCCTCAAAAAAACTAGTTACTATATGACTCAGCAATTCCATTCCTGGGTGTATACCTTGGGGAAAAAACACTGATTGAAAATACAATGCACCCTAATGTTTATAACAGCATTATTTACAATAGCCAAGGCACGGGAGCAGTCCAAGTGCCCATCAACAGATGAGTGGCTAAAGGTATAGAATATGTATACTCATATTCTCAGGGAGTAATACTCAGCCATAAAGAAGAATGAAGTGTGCCATTTGCAGCAATAGGGAGCGACCTCGAGGGCATTATGCCTAGTGCAATCAATCAGAGAAAGATACTGTGTATCACTCATATATGGAGTCTAAAAAATACAACTGGTAAATAAAACAAAAAAGCAGCAGAGTCACAAAGAACATACAAGTGGTTACCAGTGGGGAGAGGGGAAAGTGGGGCAGTATAGGGGTGGGAAGGGGAAAAAGGGTTACTGTGAGATGATATGAAATCAGGCGGGTGAAACTTTGGAAAGGCACTGTAGGATTTAAAGAATCTTTCACTCAATTTAAAAAAAGAAACTGGGTGAGAAGTCGCCCCACTCTGGCAGGAGAGAAAAATGCCCTCCCAGGGGCTGACACGTTTCCGCGCTCCCCCAAGGGCCAACCAGCGAAGTCCCGTCTCTCCTTTTCACGTGTTAACAGAGCTCCATCCTTGAGCACGTGGTCGCCCACGTGCCCCAGCCCCGCCCCCACGGCGCGCCACGTCCTCACGTGGCTCTGAGGGGCCAATGGGGTGCGAGTGGGAGGGCCGCACGGCTGGTGCCCGAGGCAGCCCCCTGTGCTGGACTCCGGCGGCGTCTCTCCGTCTTCCCCGAAGGCTGGTCCACCAGTGTGGTCACAGGGCTGGCTCCCGGGTGCCAGCGGTGCACGGAGGCTCGGGGGGCCCCCCCACCCCCAGCAGCCGGGCCGGGCGCCCCAGGACTGCGG
>NW_011494795.1:2942994-2943210 GCF_000754665.1 Bison bison bison | reverse complement strand
GATGCGGTGAGCGGGCCCCCCCTCCAGGGCCGACAGAAGCTCCGCGTCTCCCGCCGCCGCTCCGCCTGCGCCGTCTCCGGTGAGCTTCTGCTGCTTGCATTTCTTCCAGGAGCCCAGCTCACCGAAAAGTTTACCCAGAAAGCCTCAACTGTTGCGTAACTCAGAGATGTCTTCTCTGCAACACCCCCCACACTCCCACTTACCCCCGCCCCATCC
>NW_011494795.1:2940139-2942752 GCF_000754665.1 Bison bison bison | reverse complement strand
CCCCTCACCCTTATCTGCGCCCCCAGAACGGTTAGCTGAACCTCTCCCGAGTTCTCTACCAAGTCTAAGGGCTCTTTCACCCACGCTGGGCAGCCAGACACTCGTTCATTGATTTTCTAAAATCTCAGCCTGTTGGTTGTGAAATGGTCTCTAGTTGGAGGATGTGCTGTATTCTGAGAAAAACAAGCAGATCTGACGTCCACAGTCCGTGTTTCTCAGATGATGCTCGTTCTATAGAAAAAAAGTCGTCTTCTCCCCAAATGCTGCTGCTGCTGCTAAGTCACTTTAGTCGTGTCCGACTCTGTGTGACCCCGTAGATGGCAGCCCACCAGGGTCGGCCATCCCTGGGACTCTCCAGGCAAGAACACTAGAGTGGGCTGCCATTTCCTTCTCCAATGTGTGAAAGTGAAGTCGCTCAGTTGTGTTCGACTCTTAGTGACCCCATGGACTGCAGCCCACCAGGCTCCTCCGCCCATGGGATTTTCCAGGCAAGAGTAGCGGAGTGGGGTGCCACTGCCTTCTCCGCTCCCCAAATGCAATCTTAGCCAAATTGTCATTGTGTAAAGAGTTGAAAACCAGCCTGATTGTGGTGGGTTCAGGGCCCCCCCTTCCCTCTGCCAGCCTCAGGGATCAGAAGAATCCTTGTTGAAAGCTTGAGTCTCCCAGCCTCTCTGCGGTCCACACGGACCCCTTGATCCCGTTATAGTGAGTAGAAGTCACAGACTCACAGCTAATGTTCACGGCAACCCGCGGAGAGTCTCATAAACGGTTTGCTAAGTGATAGAACTGGGCACAAGTACATGCTTGGATTCAGGGGTATGAAATTCTAGAACAGGCAAAACAAACCCATCGTGATGGAAGCGGGTCAGTATTTGCTTCTAGGCATGGGCGCTGAGAGAATGACCGGGTACTGGAAAGCTCTAGATCTTGAGGAGGGCCTGGCTCTCACAGCTGTGTGCACTTGTCCATGCTCATCAGATTGCAAGGAGGACTTGTGTGTTTCACTGTATGTAAATTTTACCCGAAAAAGAAGCACATGCAGCAGACAGAAAATGGGCGGAGGGTCTGCAGAGCATGCGGTGTGTTGCTGCTGAACTGAGTGGGGGTGGGAGGTGACAGAGTGAGAGCTGAGCCTGGACAGACCGGGCGGAGGCAAGCACCGGGCTGCCCCAGGCGGCCGCTGTTGTGTATTACCCGGGATGCACTGAGTTTAGTCTAAGCCTGATGCCGCCGACACGGTACAAGCTCTGCTTTCTTGTGCTCACTGATACTGTTTTTTGTTTTCTTTTTACAAATTGAAGGTCCGTGGCCACTCCAAGTCCAGTAGGTCTGTGCGCACCATTTGTCCAACGGCGTTTGCTCCCTTCGTGTCTCTGCGCCCAGTGTGGTAAACCTGGCCGTGTTTCAAATGTTTTACTGTTGTTTTCAATATACTTACAGTGACCTGTGATTAATCTTTTTTCATTTTTTGTGATTTTTATTCTTTTTAATTGAGGAATAATCGCTTTACAATGTCGTGTTGGTTTCTCTGTGCAACAACGTGAATCAGCTATAAATATACATATGTCCCCTCCACCTTTGCGTTCAACCTTTGATGCTACTATTCGAATTGTTTTGGGGTGTCGTGAACTGTACCCGTGTAAGATGGTGAACTTAATTGTTGAGATGACAGCAGAGGATTTAGAAATAACAAACTTAGTTGATAAGGCAGTGGCAGAGTTTGAGAGGATTAGATTTTGAAA
Source organism: Bison bison bison (assembly GCF_000754665.1). NCBI lineage: Eukaryota > Metazoa > Chordata > Mammalia > Artiodactyla > Bovidae > Bison > Bison bison. The sequence goes on along the minus strand of NW_011494795.1, from coordinate 2,941,010 downwards.
GTAGTTCTGTGGGTAAAATGCTATCAGACAGCACTGCAGGCTACAGGGAAATTGTTCATAAAAGGAAAAGTCAATTGATGCAGCAGACATCATTGTTGTCTTATTTTAAGAAATTTCAGCATCACCCCCCATCAGCCAGCAACCACCAACACTGAGGGGAGATCTTCCGCCAGCAAAAACTTTAAGACTTGACGAAAGCTCAGATGATGGTTTGCATTTTATAGCAGTATTTTTAACTAAGGTATGCCTGTTGTTTTTTAGACATAATGCCATTGCACACTTAATAGACGTTAGTGTAGTGAAAACATAACTTTTCTATGCCCTGGGAAATCACAAACAAATCCAGGTGCTTGATTCACTGCAGTGGTCTGGAATGGTCCACAGTCTGAGGTCTGCCTGTATTCTTGGAGGATCGTTATTTGTCACTGTGTCAAGGGGGCACTTCCAGCCCCTCACTGTGAACCCTGCTGCAAATCCTGGCCGCCCCGTACCCTAGCCTCTCCTCTGGGTCTGGGGAACCAAGCAGAATGGCCTCTGCATCCTGCCAGGCCACCTGGAAAGTGGACAAGGGCTTGTTCCCTAGGCTACAGTTTCTCCAGTCTTGGAATCGGTGCCAGGAGCTCAAGGAAAAGGGACCTCGTGGGTCCATCCTGCCAAGAGTGACCACGGCAGAGCTTCTGGGTGCAGTGTCGGGAGCCAGCCACTGAGGCAGCCCGAGTGTGTGCCATCCAAGCGGTGCCTGGGGTGGGGCTGCAGTGTCTTCCCGTGTGAATCTGGGCTTTGTTGATGATTTAAATTGAAGTAGAGTTGATTGACAGAGAAGGCAATGGCACCCCACTCCAGTACTCTTGCCTGGAAAATCCCATGGACG
>NW_011494795.1:2933807-2940039 GCF_000754665.1 Bison bison bison | reverse complement strand
AAATCCCATGGACGGAGGAGCCTGGTGGGCTGCAGTCCATGGGGTCTTGAAGAGTCGGACATGACTGAGTGACTTCACTTTCACTTTTCACTTCCATGCATTGGAGAAGGAAATGGCAACCCACTCCAGTGTTCTGGCCTGAAGAATCCCAGGGACGGGGGAGCCTGCTGGGCTGCCGTCTGTGGGGTCGCACAGAGTCGGACACGACTGAAGCGACTTAGCAGCAGCAGCAGCAGAGTTGATTGACAGTCTTGTGTAGTTTCAGGCGTTCGGCAGAGTGATTCTGTTCCGTAGACATACTCTTTCTCATTCTTTACCATTATAGGTTCTTACAAGTTACTGAGTACAGTTCCCTGTGCTGCACAGGGGGTCCTTGCTCTTTGGAGTTTGTGATGTGGTCATTGGCAAAGCTTCCTCCAGGGTTTGAGCCAGATTCTGTTTCTGTTGCTTGTAACTCAAACCCTCAGTCCAAACACTCTTCTGCTCTGAGTGTTGTTCACTTGGGTTTGAAGGTCACCATGGCAGAGAGGCCAAGAAGAGATGGAGGTTGGAGTTTGAAACCCAGCTCCCTCCTTCCCGCATCATCTAACCATGAGATCCTCGTTTTCCTGTCTCTGGGCCTGCTCACCTAAGAATTCAAGAGTTCCAGCAAATGATCTGAAGGTCTCGTGTGCGCATGTGCAGTCACTCAGTCGTGTCCACTCTTTCCGACCCCACAGACTGTAGCCTGGCAGGCTTCTCTGTCCATGGGATTCTCCAGGCAAGAATACTAGGGTAGGTTGCCATTTCCTCCTCCAGGAATCTTCCCAGCCTTCCCAGTGTTCCTCCTCCAGGGGAATCTTCCCAGCCCAGGGATGGAACCTGCGTCTCCTGTGGCTTTTGCGTTGGCAGACGGGTTCTTTACCACAGCCTCCTGGGAAGCTCTCTGAAGGTCTCGTGATGATGTGTGTAACTAAGAAGTCATTCCTGATAGTATGTGATGCCACCGCTTAGCGGCCCTGGGCAATGGTACTGTCCCTGTGCTGATGGGGTGGGGAACCTCCACCCTGCTTCTTGCAGGGTCCCTGAAGGTCCCACCAGCGATGCCACAGAGGCTCTCTGTCACCTGCTGTCTCTCTGCCTAAGATGCCCACCCTCACCACTCGCCAAGACTTTGCCCCAGAGAAGGGAGCAAGACTGGCCCCCAGGGATCATGACCCCTGTGGCCCCAGAGCTGTGAGAGAGGATGCACAGTTGTCTGTTGTCTTAAACTCCCTGGCTTGTGGTCATTTGTTACGGCAGGAGATAGTGCAACGGCTGGCAGTCCCCTCACATTGATGTGTCCAAGGCTGAGCCCCGGGTCTTCCTCCGAAGCCCCCATACCCAGAGCCTCCCCCTCCAAGCTGATGTTGCCTTCTTTGCAGCCACTCAGCCTGAAACCTTAAAGGCACTCTTGACTCTAAGATTTCACAGCCAAACCATCAGGGACTCTCGTAGCTCCCACTTTGAAGGTGGGGGTAGTTCAGTTGCTCAGTCGTCTCTGACTCTTTTCGACCCCATGGACTACAGCCCGCCAGGCTTGCCTGTCCTTCACCATCTCCCAGAGTTTGCTCAAACTCCTGTCTGTTGAGTCGATGCCCTCCAACCATCTTATCCCCTGACGGCCCCTTCTCCTTTTGCTTCAATCTTTCCCAGCATCAGGGTCTTTTCCAATGAGTCAGCTCTTCTCATCAGGTGGATAAAGTATTGGAGCTTCAGCTTCAGTCCTGCCAGTGAATATTCAGGGTTGATCTCCTTGTTGTCCAAGGGACTCAAGAGTCTTCTCCAGCACCACAATTCAATTCTTTGGCGCTCAGCCTTCTTTATGGTCCAGCTCTCACATCCATACATGACTACTGGAAAAACTATAGCTTTGACTATCTGGACCTTTGTCAGCAAAGTGATGCCTCTGCTTTTTAATACACTGTCTAGGTTTGTCATAGCTTTTCTTCCAAGGAGCAAGCGTCTTTTAATTTCACGCACTTTGAAGGTATGAACCCAGACTCTGAGAACCTTCCTCTGCCTCCACGTGCTGGATTTCCAGGTCCACCGGCTGGTCTGTCTCTGCCCTTTTCTCACCTGCTCTCATCCATCCTGCTCCAGCCTCCTTGCTGTCCCCCGAATGCCCCGGGGCCTTTGCACAGACCACTTCATCTCCTTGGAACGTTCGTCCTTGACAGCAGGATGGCTCGACACCTCTCCCCCTTCAGTCTTTGTTCAGATGTCTGCTTTCTCAGTAAGATCTCATTGACCACTCGTTGCAGACACTGCCCTACCACTGGCACGCCCGTCGTTCTGTCCTGCCCCCTAACGCTCCCGTCACGTTCTGCCCTTCCTTTGTGTGCTGTTTGTTTATTGTCTGCGTCTCTGGCTAGAGTGTCAACCCCAGGCCGGCAGGAATTTTTACTTTCTGTATTCTCTGATCTGTCACCCAGAGCGTGCCAGATTCGATAAATATTTGTTGACGAAATAAGTGGGAGGAAAAGTGTCAGCTCTTTTCTTTCCTCACAAAGTGCATTTGCGGGGATCACGAAATAAATGAAATCGTGTGGTCATCAAAACACATTGTCTGTGCTGTAGCATTTTGAAATATGAAGATCTTCAGCTTTGCCAAAATGGTTGTCATTTTTTCCCCTCTCATTTGCCAGATTGAGAAGCCTCCCCACTTTGCATGGTGCAGCGGATCCCTCACGCTGGCTCCATTGCAGAGGAAGCACTGGGAACGGGGTTTCTCTCCCGAGTGCAGTCCCAGACAGCCATTGCCAGAGGCCCCCCAGGAGTGCCTGCAGCCCCTCCACACACTCCCGAAGGGCCACAGTTCGGGGTCAAGGGTTAGGGTTAGGGGTTTGTGTTGAGGTTAGGGGTTAGAGTTAGTTTTTATGGGTTTTGCTATTAATACACAGAGATTTTTCCATGGATTTTGTAGGGTATTCTTTCCATTGTTACAGCCCCATATATTGTCTTCCCTGGTGGCTCAGACGGTAAAGCATCTGCCTACATGGCGGGAGACCAGGGTTCAATCCCTGGGTTGGGAAGATCTCCTGGAGAAGGAAATGGCAACCCACTCCAGTATCCTTGCCTGGAAAATCCCATGGACGGAGGAGCCTGGTGGTCCAAGGGGTCGCAAAGAGTTGGACACGACTGAGCGGCTTCACTTCACTATATTGAAGGTAGTGTGCTCAGTTGCTCAGTCGCGTCCAACTCTGGGGACCCTGTGGACTGTGGCCCAGCAGGCTCCTCTGTCCGTGGGATTCTCCTGGCAAGAACACTGGAGCAGGTTCCTCCCCCGGGGGATCTTCCAGCCCAGGGACTGAACCTGCGATTCCTGCTCCTGCACTGGCCGGTGAGTCCTTCACCACTGAGCCACCTGGGAGGCCCCTCTGGAAGCTAACCTTCTGTACAGGCCTTTCGGCTGGTTTTGTCGTCCTGGACTGCTTCGGAGATTTATCCATGTCGATGCGTGTGGCCACAGTTCCTCTGTTTAATGCTGTGTAGGCCTTCACTGGGAGAAGGAACGGCAGGCCCTTTATCGGTTCTCCCGTTGTTGGGCTCTGAGCAGTTACCAGCAGTGCTGGAATGAGCCTCCCCATATGCGTCTGTCTCAGGGCTCATGGGTGAGGGTTTTTTCAGTGTGTTCCTCAGATGGACTTCTTGCATTTCTGGGGGAAAAAAACTGATGGCCCAGTGTGCTTCCGCAGGACAGTCTAGCTCAGTCTTGCCCACTTTTTAAAAAAGTGATGTTGTCTTTTAAGTCTCATTCCATCTCAGGATTTCCCTTCCATCTTTTTCCCTTGCACTTTTACTGCAGAAAAATCTGAGGTGCTTTTGGCCGATTGCGTCTCCCCAGTGCCCTTCAGCAGGACCCCCTGGTCTCTGTAGTTCCTGCACATTGGTGACTGGCTCCAGAGGCTGAATAGACCCACGTTTAATCCCTTTGGGAGGATATGATATGCTGGATGTGGTGTCCACCCTTCCTCACTGCACGGTCGAGACTCTCCGGTAGTCTGAAGTCACAGTAACAGGGACAGCCACCGTCACTGTCACGTCACTGACCCCAGCGACAGTGCTTGAGAATGATGCTGGGTGCTAAGCAGGGACAAATATGTTTTATTGGGTATCTTTGAATAGGGTATCCATGTATCCTATCCCTATTTCTTTGGGTGCCTTTTTTAAAAATTAGAATGGATACTGAAATTTTTCAATGCCCTTTCAGCATAAAATGATTATCTTTTCATTTCCCATTGAATTACGTTATTTTATTAGATTTCCTCAAATTGAATTGTTCTTATAGTCCATAATAAAGTTCTTGGTTGTGATGTATTTGATACCATTACTCGATTCATTCACTAGTACAGTATTTTATTTAGAAATTTTGCGTCTGCACTCATGGGTGAGAGTGGCTGACAGTGGATTATTATCCACTCTATTATCATTCATGGCAACTAGTGGCGGTTCTATGTATGCTGCTACTGCAGTCTGTCAGGTATTAATATCAAGCTTATGCTCTTCCCAAGAAAAGAAAGTAACAGACTTTCTTCTTTTTCTGTTCACACGCTGCTTGGCTGTTGTGTTGCTCATTCGCTAAGTCGAGTCCAGGTCTTTGAGACCCCATGGACTACAGCGTTCCAGGCTTCTCTAGAGTTTGCTCAAACTCATGTCCATTGAGTCAGTGATGCCGTCCAACCATCTTATCCTCTGTCACCCCCTTCTCTTCTTGCCCTCAATCTTTGTCAGCATCGGAGTCTTTTCCAATGAGTCAGCTCTTTGCATCAGGTGGCCAGAGTATTGGAGCTTCAGCTTTAGCATCAGTCCTTCCAATGAATATTCAAGGGTTGACTTCCTTTAAGAATGACTAGTTTACTCTCCTTGCTGTCCAAGGAACTCTCAAGAATCTTTTCTCCAGCGCCATGATTTGAAAGCATCAGTTCTTCAGGGCTCAGCCTTCTTTAGTAATTTCCTGAGAAGGTCTCACAGGACGATGTCTTCTTAGTCAAACACAGCTTTGTGGGTGGTCTGTACATTGCAAGCAAAGTTTGGCTGGATATAAAACCATGGCTCACAACCTCCTTCCATGAGGATATTGTAAGGATTCTCTCTCACTCTTAGAGTGTTAACTGGGACAACTGGAGAAGGGAATGGTGGCCCAGTCCAGTATTCCTGCCTGGGAATCCCATGGACAGAGGGGCCTGGCGGGCTACGTATGGTCCATGGGGTCACAAAGAGTAGGACACGACTGAGCAACTGAACAACAGCAAACAGCTGTGACCACATCTGAGGGCTGCTTGGATTCTTTTTTCCGTCTAAGTGTCTTCCTTAGCTGTAGCCCACTAGGCTCCTCTGTCCATGGGATTTCCCAGGCAGGAATACTGGAGTAGGTTGCCATTTCCTCCTGCAGGGGAACTTCCCAGCCCAGGGATTGAACCTGCATCTCCTGCATTGGCAGGCAGATTCTTGACCACTGCAACACCTGGAAGCCCCAGGTAAGTTCTAATCTGAATTTTTAACAAGTGTCCCAGTTGACGGGAAGAAATCTTTGGGGCCACACTTTGAGAAATACCTAGAAATTTTTCATTATTGAAGGGAGAGACTTGATCCAGAATCAAAGATAAGTTCCAGTCAAACCAGCACCTTGCACCATGCTTGGCACACACAGATGGCTCCATAATCACACTGAGCAGAGCAAATGGGGTTTTCCTAGGTCTTCTGCTAAGGAAAATGCTAGGGGAAAAATATTTGTTAGTTAAATAAAAAACCAACAAACATGTCAGCAAGGATAGCTTAGCCCCAGCCGCTAGCCAGATGAAGCACTGTTGATGAAGGCAGCTCCTAGGTAGGTCCTTGGGGAGAAGAGATCAGAGGCAGGACCAGTGTTTTGTCCAAAAATATCTCTTAGTCAACCTTCAGGTCTTGAAAACACTCACCACTCAGTCCTGCCCCCTGAAAACTGACGGTGAGGAATTGTCTCCAAAGGTATATGAAGATACCTGATGAAAAAAACACAGGGCTGCGTGGAGCCCTCCAGTAAGATGAGAAACTGTCTTTGTTTATAGTAGCATGAAACAACCGCTGATGAAAAACATCTTTAAATCATTAAAAGATCAAAGACAAATGTAAGACCTGACACCATAACACTCCTAAAAGAAACGTAGGGAGGAGCTCCTGAGTGTTGGCCTTGGGGATTTTTTTTTTTTCTTTTTTAACACGACTCCAAAAG
>NW_011494795.1:2897581-2933707 GCF_000754665.1 Bison bison bison | reverse complement strand
ACTCCAAAAGCACAAACAGCGAAGCAGAAATCAACACATGGGACTACATCCGACAAATGTTTCTGCCCAGAAAAACAATTAACAAAAGGAAAAGAGACCTTACAGGATGGGGGAAAAGATTTTGCAAACCATGTATCAGATAAGAGAATATGCAAAATAGGTAAAGAATTTACAGAACTTAATAACAGGAAGAAAAACATTAATTAAAAAGGGGCAGGAGAACAAAATATACATTTTTCCAAAGAGGGCATCAAAATGACCAACAGGCCTATGTGAAGACGTTCCACATGACTGACCATCAGGGACATGCAAATGGCAAGTACGGGAAGTATCACCTCTCACCTGCTGGAATGTCGTCACTAAGCATCTGTGTTGTGCCAGAGTCACGTGGTCAGATTTCTCAGGACTGTCAGAGTTCGTCTTAGATGTATTTAGTAAGTAACCCTGTTGCAGTGATGAGAGAGTATATGCCATGCGATCGAAATACCAGCCAAGGACTATCTAATGCCCGCATTTTCTTTTGTTGTTTAGTCACTAAGTCACGTCTGAGTTTTTTGTGACTGCAGCCACCAGGCTCTTCTGTCCATGGGATTCTCTAGACGAGAGTACTGGAGTGGACTGCCGTGCCCTCCAGGGGATCTTCCCGGCCCAGGGATCAGAGCCGCTTCTCTTAGGTCTCCTGGATTGGCCGGCGGATTCTTTACCACCAGCGCCCCCTGGGAAGCCCCCTGGTGCTCTGTGATATGAGCCCTAACAAGCGAACGCAGCCGTGGACCGTCAGCATCGCTGATAAGCGCCGCCCGACTCCATCCTTGGAAAATCTTGTTCTCCTGACATCAGTCTGCATTGTCATGCTTTTCTTTGACCTTCTTGTCACAAACCTTCAAGAAATAATAAATATCTTGAAACCCAAGACTGACGTGAGTGGACAACTTTGATAAATTTATGTCAAGATTCCGACAGAGGCCTGTCTTTCAGATAGGATAATGAAGGTGGATGCTCCCAGGTTCCATCTGACTTTTTACAGAGCCTCTCACCTAATCACACACCTTCCCCCTATGCCAGATTAGGAGTTGATAGATGAAAAGGTCAGCTGGGATTAGGGGCTTTTTAACGCATGCAATCAATGACAGCGACTTCTCCAAGTTTATTTCCAGCTCAAAGGTGGGCAATTATATGAAATTTATGCTCAGCGAAGAAGAAAAGCAATTAGAATGATTTTTGCATGCATTTGAAGAGTATTGATGCAGTCCCCACAGGTGTGTGGAAGCTCATTAGCATTTCCGTTAATATCAGTTAATGTGATTACTGTCTGCTGAGCGCCCGCTCTGTGCCAGGCACCGTGCTTGGTGCTGCAGACAGAAGAGACCTGGTGCCGGCACGGCGGAGCTCAGGGTCTCGTGGGAGAACCAGGCGCTAATGAAACAAAAGCAAAGACAGCTCACAAACTGACGAGCACGGTGAAGGGGAAGGCACGGCACCCTGAGAGAGCGGAAGGGACCCCAGTGAGCTGCTTCTGAGGAAAAACACAAGCATCGAAGTGGAGAGACAGCCTCCCCGGGGCATTCTGCAGCCACTCAGGGCTTTGTGGTGGCGTTCAGTTTCTAGGTCACGTGATACTCTTTGCGACCCCACGGACTGCAGCAAGCCGGGCTCCCCTGTCCTTCACTATCTCCTGGAGTTTGCTCAAACTCATGTCCATTGAGTCAGTGATGCCATCCAACCATCTCAGCCTCTGTCGTCCCCTTCTCCTCCTACCCTCAATCTCCCAGCATCAGGGTCTTTTCCAGTGAGTCAGTTCTTCCCATGAGGTGAGCAAAGTATTGGAGCTTCAGCATCAGTCCTTCCAATGATTATTCAGGGTTCATTTCCTTTAGGATTGGCTGGTATCATCTCCTTGCAGTCCAAGGGACTCTCAAGAGTCTTCTCCAGCACCACGGTTTGAAAGCATTAATTCTTTGGTGCTCAGCCTTCTTTATGGTCCAAATCTCACATCTGTACATGACTACTGGAAAAACCATAGCTTTGACTAGATGGACCTTCATCAGCAAAGTGATGTCTCTGCTTTTTAATATGCTATCTAGGTTGGTCATAGCTTTTCTTCCACAGCTTCTACTTTTCCCCCATCTGTTTGCCATGAAGTGATGGGACTGGATTGTAGGCTGCTGAAAAGACTCCTGCTGCTGCTAAGTCGCTTCAGTTGTGTCCGACTCTGTGTGACCCCATAGACAGCAGTCCACCAGGCTCCCCCTCCCTGGGATTCTCCAGGCAAGAACACTGGAGTGGGTGAAAAGACTCCTGACTTGATATTAAAAGCAGTGGGGAGCTGTGTGTGTGTTTTAAGCTGCTGCTGCTGCTACTGCTGCTAAGTCGCTTCAGTCGTGTCTGACTCTGTGTGACCCCATAGGCGGCAGCCCACCAGGCTCCCCCATCCCTGGGATTCTCCAGGCAAGAACACTGGAGTGGGTTGCCATTTCTTTCTCCAATGCAGGAAAGTGAAGTTGCTCAGTTGTGTCCAACTCTTCAAGACCCCATGGACTGCAGCCTACCAGGCTCCTCCATCCATGGGATATTCCAGGCAAGAGTACTGGAGTGGGCTACAGTTCGTCTATTTAAAGTGTCCGGTGTCAGTGGCTCTCCAGATAATCCAGATATGTGCAGCTGTCTCCACAGTCAACTTTAGGACATTTTCTTCATCTCAAGAAGAGGCCCAATACTCTGATGATGTAGACATCAACCCACTGTTCCCCACCCCCACTGTAGCCCCTGGCAACCACCCCCCCTTCCTGTCTCTCTGGATTTGCTGCTTCTGGACATCACATGCAAATGGAACCACACAGCGCGCGGTTTCCTCCGAGACTAGCTTTTTCCACTGAGCACTGTGTGTTCAAGGTTCATCCGTGTTGTAGCACGTGTGTCAGTTCTTTGTCCCTTTTTATGGCTGAGAGTATTCCCTCATGAATAGATCACATTGTGTTTATCCTTTGATCTATGGACATGTGGGCTGCCTCTACCTTTAGGCTAGTGTAAATAGTGCTACTGGGAACCTGGGTGTGCAGGTTTTCACGAGGGTGTATGTCTTCCTCTCTCGTGGGTGTGTAGGACTGGAACTGCTGGGTTGTTCCTAACTGTGTTCAGCCCCGGAGACACCAGGCTTTCCTGCAGTGGAAGTACCGTTGTCGTGCCCACCAGCAGTGTGTGACGGTTCCAGTTCCTCCACGTCCTGGTGGACACTTGTTGTCCAGAGTGTTGGATGTACCTGTTCTGGAGGGTGTGAGAAGGTATTGCACACTGTCTTTGGGTGCTGTTAAGCTCAGAGATGCCAGGATCGTCCTGGGCTGTGTGTCTAGCGCTGTAGTTCTCAAACGCGGAGGCTCATCAGTATCACGCAGGGAAATTAAAACACAGAAGACAGCGTGACTCCCCTGTCTGACTCAGCAGGCCCAGGGTGGCCGGTGACTGCATTTCTAGTGAGTTCTCAAGTGGTGATGCTGCTGCTGCTGCTGCTGCTGCTGCTCCAGACACCAGACTTGGAGAACCGCTTTGTGAAACTTACCAAAGCCCTGGGTAGTCATTACTCAAATCCATTTCATGTGCCTTCACTCATCAAAGGTCGTCTGCATAAAACTTGCACCACCCTCCAAGCAGCACAGAGCCTAAACTACAAGTTGTTTGCCCGAGTTGTGGTCCAGGAATTTGGAGTCAGCTGTGGGCTTTCCCACGTGGCGCTTATGGTAAAGAACCCACCTGCCAATGCAGGAGATGTAAGAGACATGGGTTCGATCCCTGGATTGGGAAGATCCCCTGGAGGAGGAAATGGCACCCCACTCCAGTGTGCTTGCCTGGAGAATCCCATGGACAGAGGAGCCTGGTGGGCTACACACCATGGAGTGGTCCCAAAGAGTCGTACACGACCGAAGTGACTTGAACCACGCACACTTGGAGCAGAGCCTGTTAAGACCCCCCAACTGAGCATGCGCGAGTGCGCACCCAGGAACGTTGACGTCAGAGGGCAGAAACACCACCCTCAGGTGGTGCCTTGGCTTAATTGCGCCTGCGCAGAACTATCCTGCCCGCCCCTTGTCACATCACCTACCCCACGAGCCCCCCACAGCACGCGGCTTTATCCCACAGTCCGTCAGCCCCTTTCCTTCGGGGCGGCTGGTCTGAGACCTGTTCTGTCTCCCCACTCGGCCACCTTGCAAATACCCCGCCTCTCTGTGCTGCAGACCTCAGCGTCTCCACGTTTTGACCTGCTCTGCGCACACAGGCCCGCCAAACCTGGTTCGGAAACATGCCAAGAAAGGAGGCGAGACTGGGTAGTGGGAGGTGAGGGAAGAAAGGGAGAGACGGGGAAGGAGGTGGAGAAGGAGCCGCGAGGGAGGGAATGTGGCGGGGAGACTCGCCTGGGTTAAAACGCCAAGACCCGCCCCCCGGATACTCAGCAGCTTCACCAAAGTCACCCAACAGTGGAAGCAACCAAGATGCCCTCGGCCGATGCGGGGATACTTATGGTTATTCCGGTAAGCAGATTATTACTCAGCACTGAAAAGAAATGAGCTGTCACACCATGGACAGGCATGGAGGAGCCTTAAATGCTTACCCCTCAGCGAATGCAGCAAGGCTGAAAGGCCTATGGACCGTGATGCCAAGCGTATAACATTTTGGAAAGAGCGAAACTATGGCGACAGTGGAAGATGGGTGGTGCCAGGGCTTGGGAGAAGGCAGGAGGAATAAGCGAGCACAGGGGATTTTCAGGGCAGTGAGAGGACTCTGCCTGATACAGTCATGGTAGATACCTTTGTCAACCCGCAGGTCGTAAGATGCAAAGAATGAGCCGTTGTGGAAACGATAGACTCAGTTCATGACAGCGCAGCAGTATTGGCCCCTTAGTTGTAACGTCCCACACTGATAAGATGGAAACGGCAGGGGAACTTGAAGGCAGGGGCTCTGGAGCACGGGGTGGGGGGGGAAGGTCCTAATCTGGGGGGCCCCAGAGCAGCAGGAGCGAAGGAGGAGGCAGCCCAGATGTGGGGAGACTTGTGGGCGCAGCCTGGGAAAGTGAAGGCTTTCAAACTGGCAGCTTCCATTTCAGGTGGAGAAGGATGCAAAATCATTGTCTTAAAATGGGGGGTGGGTTTGAGATTCAAAACAGTCATGGATCGGAGACACGGGAGCTGCTGAGAGGGCCTAGGGGAGGCCCTGGGGGCAGGGAGAGCCTTGCCCTTGGTCAGCCCGGCTGGACGCCTGAGCATACAGGAAATCTAACCTCACTACGCTAGAAAATGGGCATTTTTATCTGCATCTTAAAGATGCATTCAGGCGCTTTCCTTCTGCGTTCCCCTCCTCCCCCCATGACAGGGGGACCCTAAAGGACCCCCCAACTCAGAGGTGTGCTTGTTTGACATTTCAGGGAGGTAGTAATTTCCTTCTTTGTGTTTTCCCTAAATGGTCAGCACCCTTCTGGCACTCAATTTATCACATGATGGTTTGTTTTCATGACCGTTTCTACCCTTAGAGGCCCTGAGGGCCAGGTCAGTACCTTCTTCACATTTTTCTACCAAGTGTCTGGCGGAGTGGAGTTGTTACCTTAGCATTTTGTCACGAATCCGAGTGTTTGACTTTTGTTAATTGGGAGCGAACATTTCCCCATGTCCTCAACAACAGACATGTCCTTCATCAAGGGTCATCCTGGCTCTGGTGTCACGACCCAGATCCTTCCTGGAGGAACAGATCTGGGTGGTGCTCATGGTTGATCCCACCTGGTTCTTAAAATAAGTGCCGCTCTGCTTTTTAAGAATGTATTTTTGTTGAGGTGAAATTCACATCCCATTAAACTGCCCACTTTATAATGAACAGTTCAGTGGCGTTTAAGTCCATTCATAGGGTTGTGCAACCATTGCCTTTAATTCTATAACTTTTTTGTGTCAGAAAGAGACCCTGTACCCATCAGTCGCACCCCCCACCCCATGACAGATGCTAATATCCTTTCTGTCTCTATGGGTTTACCGATGCTGGACGTTTGGGTTGATCTGCCTTTTGGTTACTGTAAATAACGATGCTGTGGGGACGTCCCTGGCGGTCCAATAGTTAAGACTTCACCTTCAGTGCAGGGGGTTATGGGTTCAATCTCTGCTCGGGAAAGTAAGATCCCACTTGCCTTGCAGCTCAAAAGCTAGAACATAAAAGCAGTATTGTAACAAAAGAAGACTTTTAAAAATGATGATGATGATGCTGTGAACTTGCGTGCAGCCGCCCTGCCTTTGAAACGGACACTGGCTTGTGCCACGTCTCCATTCACCCCAGCCTGTGCTTCTGTCCACCCCCCACCCCAGGACTCCCAGCCCAGTCACCGCCAAAGCCTTCCCCAGGCCTTCAGGAGAAGGAGACGGGTCACAGTGGCCCTGCCCCTCCCCAAGACTGCTTCCAGACACTTTCCCAAGTACTTCTATTTCCATTCACCACCGTGCCACTGAAGAAAACATGGCGTTTATGGAAGGCAGGGAGGGAGTGAGAGCGACATAATGACCGTATTCCGGGCCTTTGACTCCGTAACGTGCTTTTCATCTTCTGAGTGCTTTGTCTCAGTTGTCCGCAGTTCACACACCCAGTTGCACCTCGTTATTTTTAGCTGTTTAATGAGCTTCTCTTCTGTTGATGGGCACGTGGGAGGTTTCCCATTTTTCACTCACTCAAGTAATTTTGTGACAAACATCATTTAAATACTTCCTCGTGGTAAAGGCGCCAGGATTGCTGCCTGCCGAGTGGATGCTGCGAGAGGTCTTGGAAATGGGCCTTTTCAGTTTGGATGGACTCCACCAGTTGCCCCCACAATCCTCGTCCCAGCGCTCCGCTAGGACAGCCTGCCTCAGTTCTTTCCCAGCACTCTGAGTTCTTCAGTGTGCCATTCCTGCAAACCCGGGGAGGGAGCAGCACTGAATTCTTGTGTTCATCTGCATCTCCCTGGCCAGCAAGCACACAGTTGTTTGTAGGTGGGACTAAGGCAGGGGTTCTCAACCAGGGGTGATGGGACGCCCTCCAGCATCAACGTAGCCAAGTCTGCAGACTTTTCTGGTTGTCAGGCTGGGTGAGCGGGGCTTCTGGCCTCTAGAGTGTGGAGACCTGGGATGCAGCTGACCATGTGGCAGTGCACAGAACACCCCCCAACAAAGAAGCTCCATGGTGCAAAGTGGAGAAACCTGGAGAAGAGAAACACACAGTCTAAAAGCTACCCCTGTAACTGAGGGCGCCCTGGAAGAGCACACGTGGTTTTTATGGAAAACAGTGATGATGAGACATTTCTCAGCAAAGCTTATCTCTGTACACGAGTTGTGAGAGCTGCCCTGTTGAATGATGTCCACAAAGGCGGTGAGGACTTCCTGTCCACGGCGATTAGCGACACGATTGCCCGCGTGTCATTCTCCATCTCCAGCCTCAGCAATAAGAACCCGGTCAGTGGGATTTGCAGCCCGCAGCCCCTCACTGACCACAACGCCCTTCTGTCAGCTGCTGTCCCTCTCCCGTCCACGCTGTGCTGGGCACATTTCCCACCTGAACAGTCCCAGGCATTCCTTCGCTTTGTGTGCCTTGCCTTTATTTCACAGGCAGGTATTTGAAAATGCCTGTTAAATGATTCAACATTTTCTGCTACATAATGAAAATTTATTCCCCTCCACTTTCCCAAATCATCTTAAGAGTAAGAATTAACTTTGGGAAATAAATATTTATGCATATTATTCCTGACCTCTGCCTCTCTTCAAATGGTAAAGGAAAATTCTGCACCAACCAGACAAAAAAAAGTTAAAAACAAATTACATTGCGTGAAAATCCCCAGGATTAATGTCCACAGGCAGAATCTTGGAAAGGGCCCATCTCCCTTGATTTTCCGTAATGAAATTCCTCAAGTAATCAAAAGAACAAACATTAATCGAGGAGGTGGATGTGGGGACTGGAGGCATGTCCGCCCAGATGGAGCCTTGTGCATCCGCTCATGGGGAACGGAATGTCCCAGGCAAGGCTGCTGTCCATCTGTGGCACTTACTCTCCAGGTGGGTTTGAACCGGTCAGTGCTGCTTTTAGAAATGGGGGGGGGGCGGGGGATGGTGATGCTGGGAGTCCTGTGGGGAGCAACCACCCGAAGTTGGTCCTCATGTGGGCACATGTGCCAGTGCTGTTGATACGTTCTATGCAGCCAATGAGCTTTCTGTTGCTCAGGTGTTAAGATGTGTCCAGCTCTTTGCGACCCCATGGACTGCAGCACGCCTGGCTTCCCTGTCCTTCCCCATCTTCCAGAGCTTGCTCAAACTCACGTCCATGGAGTCGGTGATGCCATCCCACCATCTCATCCTCTGTCGCCCCCTTCTCCTCCTGCCCTCAGTCTTTCCCAGCATCAGGGTCTTATCTAGTGAGTTGGCGCTTCACATCAGGTGGCCAAAGTGTTGGAGCTTCAGCTTCAGCCTGAGGAGTCTTTCATAATTCCTTGAACAGCCCATATTTGCTGATTCCGTAAATATCCTAAGTACCCTGAGGCAGACGGAACCGCTGGTGTGACTTCTTCCCTCCCCTGTAGTTTATTGCGCATCCAGATCTTGGCCACGGCTTCATGGAGGGCAGAGTATTTTCTTAGCACTGGACACTGGGTTTGGCCGCATGTCATGCTTTGGCTCATATGGGGTTAGCAGGCGAGATGCTGAGGCCTAAAATGTGCCCTTCCAGTGCAGTTGGGCTGCACACTGCTTGCCTCTGGGGTCCAACTTCCACAGATAAGCACAGAGCAGGCAAACTGTGGCCAAACACAGCCAAACCTAGCGGAGATGAGCGAAATCCCCACCACCCGGCAGACATGCGAGCCAAAAGCAAGTGCTTGTCACTGTTCACAGAGAGCTCTGGGGCTTTGCTGTGGGCTCAGTCACTCAGTCGCGTCCGACTCTGCAACCCCATGGACTGTAGCCTGCCAGGCTCCTCTGTCCATGGGATTCCCCAGGCAAGATTACTGGAGTGGGTTGCCATTTTCAACTCCAGGGGGGGTCTTCCTGACCCAGGGATTGAACCCAAGTCTCTTGCATCTCCTGCATTGGCAGGTGGATTCTTTACCACTAGTGCCCCCTGGGAAGCCCCTGCCAATGTTTACCTCTGTGTAAATGGAGAAGTGTTATACCTGAAAAGTCGGAGCCTTGAGAATGGGCCCCCCTGTGTATTTCAGGCTATAGACAGTTTCCTTTTTTTTTAATTTATTTTTAATTGGAATAATTACAATGTTGTGTTGTTTCTGCCATACATCAACATGAATCAGCCACAAGTGTGTGTGTGTGTGTGTGTGTGTGTGTGTATGTATATATATATATATATGCCCTCCCTCCTGAACCTCCCTGCCACCTTATAGGCAACATTCTTAACTGGTAGCAGAAGGTTAAAGTGAAAGAAAGAGATCCAGCATGGAGTCGGATTTGTACTTCCCTATTAGGATGGGGTACCCTTCTTAGGGAAGGCAACTCAAACTGAGATTTATCAGGCAGCTTACGGGAGGGGAAGGAGCCCTTCAGCAAAGAGAAGAGAGATGTGCATTGCCCATGGGTCTGCTGGCATTCAGTCTGGCTGGCGTATGGGATGTTAGGGGCAGGCAGGCTGCCATGGGGCCGGAATTGGGGGTCTGCACCCCATTGCAACCAGACCCAACAGCCGCTTCTAAAGTCCTCTGGAAAGAATCTGGTGTAAAAAGCTGAAAATGATTAGGAGAGAGACTTTGATATAGAGGAAGAAAAATTCAATGTGAAATCCATGCCGTAATAAGTAACACAGCCACCCCAGAAAGTGCTGGCACCTCCAGAGGAGACCTGACTTTGCAGCTGTGCCTGATATGGACAGACTGATAATGTCATCCAGTCTGACAGGCTCTGAAAGGCAGCAAAGAATTGGAGAAAAACACAGGAGAATAAAAAGCGTAGAAGTGGGCTGAAATCTCCCAGACAGAAAAAATGAAAAAAATGTCAGTTGACTGAAGTATAAGTTTCTACGTGGGGAGAGACGTCCCCTGCTCACCTTGCGTTGCCTAGGACAGCAGTCAGTGTCCAGAGAGCTCGCAGGGCCGGGCGCCGGACAGCCTGTGAAGGACCCAGCGGCCAGAGAACAGCGCCTTGCAGTTCATGATGTCTGGGGCAGTGCCTGGGGAGGTGTCCCGGGAAGGACCGAGGCTCCGACCTGCCGCCCACAGGGGAGCCCGGCAGGCGAGTGAATGCACGCAGCAGGCTCGGGTTCGGACAGCAGGGCTTGGTGGGGACCAGGGCTTATAGCCCCAAAGGGCAGCTGCTGCTCGAGCCCCTTCCCTACCTGTTGGCAGGTTTGAGGACCCACAATGTTGATGGTTCTGATTGGTTTCTGGGAGGGGTCAGAAATCAAGATTTTACTGGGATGTCATCTAATGTGTAAAAGCTGTTAACTAATTCAAGTTCAAAAAAAAAAAAGCCCTGCATGTGTCAAATTAAAACCCCAAATAGATTCAGTCCTGACTGCCAGCCAGTGGCCGAGAGCGTTCATTTAAATCCCAAGAGGAATGGAAGGACTCGCCACCAGGATGAGGTTTCACAAATAGCCACATTCTACCTGAATCCAAAAGCCGCCTTTGCATCAGGAGTCAGACTAGGAGAGGCTTTCTGAATCCCTGGCAAGAAGCACACAAAAGCGGAGAGTGGAAAATACCAGCCACTTCAGAGTCGTCGTGACACGTCTGTGCCAGGTCCAGAAGATAAGGTGCAGATACAGCGACTGTGTCCTCCTCCAGATACGGCTTCGTGGGATCTGGGGGATTGTTGGCTCTGGGTTTCAGGGCTTGAGAAATATCATGCAAAGGAATAAAAACAAAATCACATTTAGTTATGAATTTACTTGAGGGTTTCCCTGTATTTTCTGAATACCAGCCTCTTTCACAGTATTATGTCATCATAGGAACCATCGCAAGGCTTCCTAGGAAGCTCAGTGGTAGAGAATCTGCCTGCCAATGCAGGAGACATGGATTCAATCCCTGGGTCAGGAAGAGACCCTGGAGAAGGAAATGGTAACCCACTGCAGTATTCAGCCTGCGAAGCCCCATGGAGAGGGGAGTCTGGCGGGCTGCAGTCCTTCGGATGGCAGAGTCTGACGCAACTGAGCATGCACACATACCAGAACCACTGCAGGCATTTAACCATTTCACAGCTTCTTCTTGGTCAGAGAAGCAGGGCCACCATGAGTTTTTTGGATCCAGGGGTTTTCTGTAGACGCTGGTCCTTTACACACGTGGGAAGTGAAGGGTTGGAGGGTAGTTCTTGGAGATCGTAGAAAAGTCACTCAGCGCTTCCCCCGGAGCACAGAGCAGTGGGCAGGGTGGGTCCTCGGGGGAGATACAGGACCGCGAGCACCGGCGGCGGTTCCAAGCACGGCGACTGGGACTCCATGGCGAGGACGATGGGACACCTGGATGGCCACTGTCCCCCTGGACCATGGCCAGGGGTCTGCAGGTGGAAAGAGGAGAGGATGCTGTGACTCGGAGCCCAGAGGGTGTGCTGGCCACCCTGGCGGACTGGGGGTGATGGGGACCACTGTCCCAGGGACCCTTGGCGTCTGCCCCCACCTGTGTCTGCTCAGGGTGTTCCGGGAGCAGCAGCTGCTGCTCATCCCTCCCTCAAATCTCCTGTAAAGTCCTCTTCCCACTAACTCTATCCAGAAGCTTGTAGGGCGGAACTCAGACATGGGGTTCTCAGCCTCAGCCAAGGTGATCAGGTAACTGTGCATGCATGAAGTAGAGTTAAAATCACTTCATGTGGGTCTGCATAACTTTGAAAGAATATTTAACACAAGTAATTATATAAACATTTATTTCATGAAATGTAGGGAAATAGGGTTTTCCAAAACTATAGAAAAGGCTAGATTTATTTAAAATTAAAAATAAAAAATTTATATTGAAATCTGCCTTGAATTTCAGTGATCCATTGTGTCCTAAAAATGGACCCATGGACAAACATTGTCGTTCAGTTGCTAAGTCATGTCCAAGTCTTTGTGACCCATGGACTGCAGCACACCAGGCTCCTCTGTCCTCCACTGTCTCCCAGGATTTGCTCAAACTCATGTCCATTTAGTGGGTGATGTCGTCCAGCCATCTCTTCATCTGTCACCCCCTTCTCCTTTTGCCCTCAATCTTTCCCAGCATCAGGGTGTTTTCCAATGAGTCAACTCTTCAAATCAGGTGGCCAAAGTATTGGAGCTTCAGCACCAGTCCTTCCAAAGAATATTCAGGGTTGATTTCCCCTTAAGATTGACTGGTTTAATCTCCTTGCAGTCCGAGGTTTGGACTCCTTACAGTCTACCCAAAAGTTGGGTAGATGTTTGCTATTTTTGCAGCTTCAATTTCAAAACTAACTGTTTTAGAAACAAGTCTTGTGTTTTATTGTAAGTGAAAAGATGAGAGAGGTGGTCTCAAGCGCCACCTGTGAGCATCTCTGCACAAACAGGGAATTAGGGAGAGAGCTGGGTAGACTCTTCCGGAAGATGGGGGACAAGTCAGGCAGGGCCATGGCTTCCTGCTGTAACACTAGTTTTTAAAATAGAAAGGAACCTCAGTGTGCCATTTTTGACACAGCAGTGGTAATTTATGACTGTCATAAAGAGCTGCCAAGTGTCATCTAGAGACAAATTTGAAGTCTCTGTATTTCTTTTTTATTCTCCTATTTAACTTGTATTTAAAATTCAGAGTTCAGTATGCTTCCCACCTTTGAATAGTGGTCTGGGCCGCGTATGCTCCGAGCCATGGCTAAGGATGACAACCATGTAAAATTGCACAATTAAAAACCACTTAAAACTTCATAGTGGTCAAGCCTGCTCGGCGGCCTGAGTCGTTCTGCAAGTGACAGAGCAGATGGCGGAGCGGCAGACACCACCATTCGAGCTCCCGTCGCCATCAGGGGCCTGTGGGGCCGGTTCCTAGCTCACCTCCCCGTCGGACGGCAGCCAGACCAAGAGAAAAGACTGGACGTGCGGGCAGGGAGGAACGGAGGCCCAGCGCCCTACCACCTGGCTGGCAAAGGTCTTTTCGGTCAACGCCAGTCCACAAGACCTAGAGGGGGCCGTTTCTTCAAACATGCAGACACCATCGCAAAGCTACAAGCAACACCAAGAATCAGGAAGACAGGACTCATTCAAGAGAACAGAATGAATCTCCAGTATCTGACTGTGGACGTCCCCCGGCCGTGACACCTGTCTGTCACGAAGTGGCGCTCAGCAAATGGGGCCGGGAGGACAGAGGGAGGTCATCGGCTGGGTCACGGGGGGAAGCTTTGGGCGTGGGGGTGAAATGGATCAAGTCAGTCTGGTTTCATACAAAACAGCGTTTGCTGCTTTGTGTGACCGAGAAGTCCAAGGGCAGTCCTCCCCTTGGTCCAGGATTGATGTCGTCAGGCCAAGCCCAGCTCCGTTGCTGATCTCTGCATTTACCACGTCATCTTCTCTGTGGATTAGAATTGTCTTTGCAAACAAGACGACCTCTGAGCGGCAGAGCTCCATGGCTCAGGAAAGGCTGCAAGCACCCTGCTCACGGAAGAAGGCCCTGCCAAGTCTGCAGCCGCATAAACCAGATGCCAGCCCGAGTCAGACGCTCCCCTGAAAGGGGAGGCTGGGTGTGAGAAGGCGCGGTGGGGTGGGGGCAGAGTGGAGGCCACAGAGAGAAGAGAGGCTTTGTATAAAACCGTAGGCAAGAAGGAAAGAAAAAGAAACAGTACTAATACATAAAGAATGGCTTACCTTATACCACAACTAATAGAAGATATAACACAGGAGTAATTCCCTTAAAAAGGCAGGGGCAGCCCAACCGCAAAGATGAAATACCGAAGAATAAAATATGCAGGTTCATTATGAACGAACTTTAATACACTCCGGGGGCTCAGAATCAGTCTAGAATAAGAGGGAACATATATCACTTTCTTGCATCAGAAGATCTACAGAAGGAGAGGCCCACACTTCCAAAATGACTTCCAAAACCAAATCTGCCATCACCCTATCACAATACCAATAGAGTGTGTGTGTGTGCGTGTGTGTGTGTCCAATAGACTTGAATGATGTCAAGTTGGTGTGGAAAACCAGGTGAAAACAGAAAGGAACGCCTGAAAAAGAGAAGAACAGCCCTACCAGATATTAAAACATATTTTAAACCCACCTCCTCTCAAACACTGTGGGACCTACGCGTGAACAGACAGAAAAGTCAACGGAACAGAATAAAAGGCCAGAAATAGACGCAAACATTTACGAAAACTCGTTTGTGACAAAGTCGGTGTCTCAGGAGTGTGAGCACAACTGGGCAGTCAGTCCCACATCCACAAAAATAATAGATTAGAACAAAATTATTTTTAAAAGAAAGCCACAAACATAATCAAGGAAAATGTTAGGTTATAAAATAATCTTGGATTTGGGGAACTGTTTATCCATGATACAAATTCAGAAACTGTAAGAGAAAAAAGCAGATCTGATCACATAATAGCAGTAATAGTAACTTCTACACGACAGCCCACCCTAAGCAGACTCACGAGACAGATGACAAACTTAGAAAAGCGTTTGCCGTTCATATCACAAGGCCTAAGTTCCCTCATAAGACGCTGGTGACAGAAGTTTTTAAGGACAAAGGCTATGAAGAGAAGGTTCAGAGACGAGGAAATTTAGCATAAAGGACCAGCAGGCACTTTGGCCATTTTGCCTGGAAATCTTAGCCAGATCCATCCGGTCATTACAAGCATTTCCTGGCTCCCATGTTACCATGGCAACCACTGGCTAAGCGTTCTGCCACCGCACAATCAGGACCTCCTTCCCCGCAGCCAGTTCTCTGTGGCAGCGCATCCACTCTGCCCACCATGGTGTGCACACATGGCTGGCTGTGTATGCGCACGTGTGTAGACCTACATACACACGCACACACCTAGTTGGTTGTACATTAAAAATATGTCTGGAAACATATACAGTTGCTGCTCGGTATTCACAGGGCACGGGTTCCAGGACCCCAGTAGACACCAGAATCCGCGGATGTTCAAGCCCCTTATAGTCGATGGTCCTACAGCATCACCCCACCCCCACCCCTGTATCTGTGCTCCTGCATCCGCAGGTGCGGAGGGCAGACGGTGCACGTGTGTGATGAGATGAGATCAGTTGCATCTTGAGAAAAGAGCTAGGTAGCCTGAGGCGGGCTGGAAGGAGGAGTTTCAGCAGATCCTATTTTGTAGCTTGTGAAATTTGAACCACATAAATGTATTATCTAGGGCTTCCCTAGTGGCTCAGAGGTAGAGAACCCGCCTGCCAATGCAGGTGACGTGGGTTTGATCCCTGGGTCGGGAAGATCCCCTGGAGAAGGAAATGGCCACCCACTCCAGGATTCTCGCCTGGGAAATCCCACAGACAGAGAAGCCTGGCGGACCACAGTCCACAGGGTCGCAAAGAGTCACGACTTAAGAGACTAAACACCAACAAATGCATTATCTATTCACAAAGCTGTTCATCAACTTTAAAGAGGAAGAGGTTTTAACTTTATATACTTAGGGTGGTTGTTTTTACATTGTTTATAATGATTTCCGTAAAAAAGACCCTCGCTAAATGGATGAGAATGCGTGAACTTCCCTGGAGTACACAACAGTCAGTTAACAACACCGGTTACAGTTCTTTCAAACACTGGTGTTAAGAGGTGTTGCCGGGAGGAATAGAGGAGCCTGCCACTTTCTCAGGTCGTGTAACGGCCGGGTTTTGCTGAGGGCGGCTTCTGTCTGGGCCACATCCTTACAGCAGGCTGCTAACGAGGCCAGTGTTATGCGGTCAGTATCTGGGGGAACTGTAAGAATACCGCTCGCCCCTCCGGCCATCCTTGAACTCCAAGCCAGTGATCCAAGGGGTTGCCCCTTAAGAGGGCAGATGTCTCTGTAAATCGTGGATCATTACTGGCAGAAGAACGAGGCTCCGGGTCTCACTGACCATGGGTCAGTGTAGTCATGGTTTTAATGGGCTTTGCCTAATATGGCACCAGGCGTGCGTGCCAAGTCGCTTCAGTCGTGTCCAGCTCCTTGTGACCCCATGGACTGTGGCCCGCCAGGCTCCTCTGTCCATGGGATTCTCCAGGCAAGAATACTGGAATGGGTTGCCATTTCCTTCTCCAGGGGCCCTTTCCCACTTAGGGATCAAACCCACGTCTCTTAAGTCTCCTACATTGGTGGGCGGGTTCTTTACCACTAGCACCACCTCGGAAACCCACATGGCACCACTGGTCTGCTCTCACAGGGCACCAGTGCCCCAGCAAGGCGGCAAGAGGAGGTCCGGTCACCTTGTGTGCTTCCACCAGCCTCTGACCCCTTCAGTGTGCTCAGCGCTCCCAGCAGGAATAAGTGAAACTTGTCGAAGGCATCTGAGATTCAGCTCAGTTGAGAGGGCGCCAGCCCGCAGAACGTGGACAGAGCTGGGCTCCGGGTGAGACCACGCCCTCCTCGTTCTCGTGCCCACCTGCACCTCTGAGCCCCCGGGGCCTGCTCTCTGCGAGTGGGGCTGTGATTCAGTCAGAATCCAGATGTTAGGTTGTGGGTGTGAGGCATAGCCCAGACGCTGGGCTTGCTGACCGTCCAGTCAACCTTCACTCCTGGACTCAGCATTTGGGAATTTGCCTCCTTGCTAAGATGCGCGGTGTGTATAAGACCCCCTTGCAGGGACCTCTAGGAGAGTCCAAGGCATGTGGGTGGGCAGGCAGTGACTGCCCAGACCCGCTTTATGGATAAGAAGCGAGGAGCGGCAGGGGCCCACGGTTACCCAGGAAGAGCTGGGAGAGGTGGTGTGCTGCTGCTGCTAAGTTGCTTCAGTCGTGTCCGACTCTGTGCAACCCCATAGACAGCAGCCCACCAGGCTCCCCCGTCCCTGGGATTCTCCAGGCAAGAACACTGGAGTGGGTTGCCGTTTCCTCCTCCAATGCATGAAAGTGAAAGGTGAAAGTGAAGTCGCTCAGTCGTGTCCGACTCTTCGCGACCCCATGGACTGCAGCCCACCAGGCTCCTCCATCCGTGGGATTTTCCAGGCAAGAGTACTGGAGTGGGTGCCATCGCCTTCTCCGAGGAAGAGGTGGCGTAGTAGCTGGCATTTGTGTACTCAGGCACTCGGTCGTGTCTGACTCTGAGACCCCGTGGACTGTAGCCTGCCACACCCCTCTGTCCGTGGAATTTTCCAGGCAAGAATAGTGGAGTGGGTTGCCACTTCCTCCTCCAGGAGACCTTCCCGACCCAGGAATCAAACCCACGTCTCTTTGTGTCTCCTGCATTGGCAGGCGAGTTCTTGACCACTAGCGCCACCTGGGAAGCCATGCAGCAAATTACCCTGAACCTCAAAACTTGAAGTACCACATACTGATTATCCCGCATGGTTTCTAGGGCTTGGAAACCTGGGAAGGGAGTGGCTGGTGGTGCTGGCGTGGGGGCGGGGCGGGGCGGGGTCTCATGAGCACAGTCAAGTTAGCCAGGGCTGAAGTTGAAGGCTTGACCGGACTGGAAGATGGGCTCCCACTTTCCCAGATGTGGCCATCAGGTCCTCACTGGGTGAGCCCCTCCAAAGGGCTGCTCAAGACACAGTAGCCGGCTCCCGGCAGCATGAGGGTTCGGAGAGGGGCAGCTCAGGCTGGGCACTGCACTGTCTTCTATAACCTGATCCAGACAGGACAAGCCATGGCTTTGGCCGTGTTCTCAGTCCCCCAGGCCCGCCTGGTACAGTATCTCCTGCTGTAGGAAGAATCTGAACTCGAATTTTCCCGACTCCAGTGACCCATATTCTTTCTGTTATACGTGGTAGGTGTTCCCATGGTGCAGGCGAGGTAAGCTCTTTGAAAAGGTGGTGTCTAGAATTCACATCTCCGTGTTCTGCGGGAGTTTTTATAGGTGCGATCAATGTCTTCTTTGTTCATTCACCTACTGACTCTTGCTGAGCCCACACGTGCAGACCACCCCGCCCCAGCTTCCTGCAACCTTCGCATTCACCTGGTGGGGGGATTCAGGCGGCAGAAACCTCACCAGCATCTCAGCTCTGTTCTCTTCCAAGTCCCTTCTCCTCCACAAAGTCACGGGAGATTGACTTCCTTGGGAATGACGTGAAGTTTTGGAATGTTGACGCTGCAGAGCTTGTACTCAGTCTGTCTTACGTCTAGGACTTAGTTCTTTTGAACTTAAGATTCAGTGATTTGATTTGGTGCCCCTGCCGTCCCCCACCCTTGTGCTGAGGGCTGCTCGGGAGGCCCTGTAGTTATGAATGAGGGTCTAACAGAGGAAAAAGAACGTGGTCAGCTCTCCACAATCCCACCCCAGAACTTGGATGATCTTCTTGCCTCCCTACTAGAGACCATCCTTACTTCACAGGTGAAGAAGTGGGGGCAGAGGCCCATGAGATGGTACCTGAGTCCAGAATCTGTGATTTTCCACTTTGTGTCACTCAGCTGTTTGTTGAATAGATGAACAGATAGTTTTCATGGTTAAGAGGCTTGTGCCTATAGCTCGGTGCTCAAAGTATAACACGGAATCTGACCAAAAGACAGAATATTTGAAATCAGAGCTGTCATGTAAAATCTTGTGGCATGTAGGTGCCATGCGGATGTTTACAGTCGCCCTCATGTTGAATGCTGTTGAATGTGATCTTCTTCCTTTCCTACGTGTTCTTAAGCATACTGCGATTCTTCTGTTGTTTGGGGCAACTGCTGTTAGCATGAGCAGGCTCCGTCCCGAGTGAGGCAGCCACACTAGCACAGAACCGGGCATCAGGCGCTCACAGTGCGCGTTTCAGACGCCTGCTTTCTCCCCTCTTCTCTATTTGGTTTCAGCTTTCCCCACTCTACACGCCATCAACTGTTCTTCCGTACTAACTCTTGTTTCCCAAGGGCCTTGGTAAAAAATATTACGTAAACAAAACAGCATCCAGTAAATGCATAAAGGGTGAACAAGTGAATTAGTCCATCAGTTTTCTGGACCGAAAGGCCACAGAACAAATGAAACATATTTCGAGGAGAGAATTCTTATGAAAAAGCATGACCCTAAGGCGATCATTCTTGCGTGTGAGAGAGACAGAGATATAGAGACACAGAGAGAGACAGACAGGCCTATGCACCACTAATGGGTATTTTCTTTGCAGAGTCTGGGGAGATGCTATAAGATGGTGAATAGAAAGGGTCTGAGATGAGAACATCACCGACTGTCAGCTCCTCGGAAGACGATTCACCCACTGACCAAGCAGCGCTGGGTTTTCACCCACAGCGGTTAAACCTGAGCCCAGTCCATCAGCGGACAGTGAGTCTCGGGTGAGGGGTCTGGGGCTGACGTGTGTGGTTCTGAGGTCCAGGCCTGTGTCCGTTTCCTGCAGCTTCTGTAACAAGCTGTCACGTGCTGAGCAGCTCAGAACAGCAGAAGTGTCTCCTCTCATGGCTGTGGAGGCCAGAAGTCCAAAATCTGGAGGAGAGCCCGTTCTTGGCCTCCCCCAGCTTCCGGCAGCTGTCACTGCTCCTGGCTGTGGCCACGTCGCTGCAGTCCCTGCCTCTTGCCACAGTGCTCTCTGTCCTTCTTAAGGATGCTGGTCACTGACTTGGGGGCTGCCCAGATAACCCAGGATGGTCTCTTCATCTTAGGAGCCTTAATTACATCTCCAGAGACCTTTATTTTCCGAATAAGATCACGTTCTCAGATTGCCAGGATTAGGACATGGACATGTCTTTGTGGGGGAGGGAGCACCATTCAGTTCACCATGTGTCTTCAGCAGTTTATGGTGGGTCTTTTTCAGTGAGGCGATCGTAGCAGGACCTGGCAACGTTCTCATAGTAACAGCTTAGACTGATGGGTGCCCCGAGGAAGGAGCCGGAGGGAGTTTTGAGGAAGACACTCCGTTTGATGAGCCCCTGCTTGGTCCAGCTGAGCAGTCACATGTCCTGGACTGGGCCTGTGTGAGAACCTGTGATTCGGATAAGCTGATTGTGAAGAAGTTCTGGAAGCAAGTGACGTCAGGGGGAGTTGCTGTTGGGATCCAACATCTGGTGGGGTTTCAGCCACACTTCTGGGGTGTCAGCACCACACTGCCATGAGGCAGGGCCTGGAATGGCCAAGCTGCTCCTTGGGGGCAAGA
Organism: Bison bison bison; assembly: GCF_000754665.1. Classification (NCBI taxonomy): domain Eukaryota; kingdom Metazoa; phylum Chordata; class Mammalia; order Artiodactyla; family Bovidae; genus Bison; species Bison bison. Next base: position 2,913,580 of record NW_011494795.1, on the reverse strand, counting down.
AAACAGACCCCAGTTACCCAGGAAGGAGCTGTAGGCTCCCACTGAGCCCCCGGGAGCAGAACGAGGAAGCCCACTTCTCAGCGGACAGGAGCCGAGAACCAGGGGCAGAGCAGCCCCCTCTTGTTGGAAACCCGCAGGGTGAGGCTGGGGGCTTCTCCCTGGACCCAGTGCCCTGAGGAGGAGGCTGCCCCTGGGCCCACAGCTGCCTCCTTGGGGAACAGGAAGGCTGGACGGCTGAGTGTTTGCCCAGAAGGTGGTATTGGGTGTGGCAGAGGCTGACCGGGCAAATGTAAGTCTCCCTCCCACCCTTCTATCCACCAGGGAGGGGTTGCCTCATAAGGAAAGCGAGACCCTGGCAGGAAGCGGAGAAGCTGCACTTGCTTTCCACACCTGAGCGGGGTCACACCTGAGATGCTGCAGGGGTTACGTGCTAACAGCTCATCTTAAGGGGCAAGAGGGGGACCAGGGCACCTAGACTCCCGAACGGGGGTGCTGTCCGAGGGCCGACCCGGGCTCGGCAGGTCAGCTAAGCACATAACCTGAGGGTTGCTGTTTGAGGGCTGCTGGCAGGAGGCGTCTGGTGTTTGTCCTGCAGGTCGGGGCCTGCAAGAGAAATAGGCTTTATAGCACAAAACCGTTCCCACCTACATTCATATCACCTGGGATGCTTTTCATTATTTGTGGTACACCCGGGGTGGATGGGGCTCTACATAACCAGGGGGAGAAGGAACGAGCTCCAAGCCCTAAGTCTCTGGCAACACTGACATCTCCAGGGTGAGCTGCAGAGGAGGAGCTGGCGAGGGCACACAGAGACGGAGAGGCGCAGCACGAAGGTGCTGCTGAGACGCCGACAGACGAGCACGCTCCCAGGAGGAAGCGCATCCACTGTCCCCATCTCTCTGGGCAGCACTCATGCGGGGGAACGGGGGTTGGGAACGCTCTGGCTGGGGGGGTCAGCGCCCCTCGATGCCCAGAGGCACCAGCCTGGCCCCACCTGCCCCCCATCCTCAGAGTCCATCATCCCCCACCTCCCACGGAGCTCTACCTCTGTCCTCTCGGGTGTTCGAGACTGCCCACAGTGCTTCCCTGCCCTTCTCAGAGTCCGTTTTCTCCAGCTCATCAGTGAAGGGGTTTCTTCTTGGAAATGCAGGAAGGCTTCACCACTGCCCAATGAGCTTTCTCTGGAAATGTGGACGGTGGTGTTTCCCTGGCTGCTCCCAGAAACCAGAGGGCGAAAGGGCAGGGCTGGCGAGACCCTTTGAGCCCCACGTCTGGAGCTGGAGTGGTCCTGCAGACTTCATCCGACCGTGTTCCCAGTGGAGGATGACATACTCAGCCCTGGGGGGTCCTCACTGGTCCCCGTGACACGTCACTCACTCCCTCCTCCGGCAGGTGGAGGGGCCGCAGAGAGTGTCACAGCATCACTTGGGTTCCTGCCTCCAAGACACCCTAACACCTGAGAGAGAAACCAGTGACCAGTAGGTTCGTCTCTTCATCTGAAGCAACTGAAAGTTTCCACTTAGATTCACACCCCATGTTGCCAACCTCTCGACAAGGATTAATTTACCACGGCGCGGCTTTGTTCACAGCAAGGAGGGTTTCCTGCAGAGGCAGCTGAAGGAGCAATGCTGGGTCTCCAAGCGGCGGATCCTGCCTAGATGGGAAGACCAGGTATCCTGTCTGTGGGGCTGGGTGGACCCCAACGTGAACGGTTTCAGACGCAGCACTTGCTGCTGAGCCTCGTGTTCGAGGCAGCGTCAGTCATGGTGGACAAGAAGTGGCGACCATCCAGGTGGCAGGTGAACGGACAAGCAGCGTGCGGTCTGCACGTTTTATATATGGTATTTTATCAATAGTGTATTCCATTTATACATAAATGCCTGTATAGAGGGAACGTTACTCAGCCTTAAAAAGCAATGAAATTCTGACAGCTGCTACAACACCGACGGACGTGAGGATGTGATGCTCAGTGAAATAAGCCAGATACAGAAGAACAGACACTGCGAGTCCACTTCTGGGGGGTCCCTGGAGGAGTCAGGGTCACAGAGACAGAAAATGGGAAATTTCGTGGGTACCAGGGTCTGGGGGAGGAGGGTGGGAGGTTAGTGTTTAATGGGCACAGAGTCTCCATCTGGTAAAATGAGATGATTCTGGAGATGGTGGTGGTGACGGCTGCACAGCCCTGTGAGTATGCATACCGCCACAGAACCAGTCACTTGAAAATGGTTGAAAGTGCAAGTCGCTCAGTTGTGCCCGATTCTTTGTGACCCCACAGACTATACAGTCCGTGGAATTCTCCAGGCCAGGATACTGGAGTGGGTAGCCTTTCCCTTCTCTAGCGGATCTTCCCGACCCAGTAATCGAACCCAGGTCTCCTGCATTGCGGGTGGATTCTTTACCAACTGAGCTATCAGGGAAGCCCTGATAAACGGTTAAAATCATCAGTTTTATGGTGCATTTATTTTACACAACAAAAAAAAGTTAAAAGCAGTTATCTGTGAGGAACAGGACTTGGGGGTGGGAAGACTGATTTTCCTTATGAGCCTTGTGATACTGTTTGATTTTTTAGCCACATGTGCATGATACTTTGATAAATATTTTTAATTAAAAGATCGAACACAATAGGTGATATCTTTTAGTCGGAAGAAAAGAAAATCCACGGAGGACGATAAACTGCCATCGCTGTTCCACGTCTCTCATCTCGCCGGAGGAAACCGCGCATTCTTCTTCCCTGATGGATTTGGCAGAAATGCTGAGGCGGTCTGCACTGACTGAGTTTTACATCGGAGCTCCTTCTCTAATGAAAGGATGGTGCTTTTACTTCACAGTTTTCAAAGTGCACTCACAGAACCATCTTATTCAATAGTACACCTTTGTATTAGGCTCCAGAAGTGTTTGTTACCCTCATTTTAAAGATAAGGGAGCTAAAGCTTAGATTAATGCTAAGTTCCTTGAGTAGGAGACTTCTCAGACCAAACTCTGCTTAACATTACACAAAATAGTGAATTTACCAAATATCAGTGGACCCCTCGAGCATGGTCAATTACTAGCTCTAATAGTAATTGACAGCAAAATGATTAATTGATCGGTCTGTCATCATTTATCACCTGTCACGTAACTGTTCACCATCTGTCATCTGCGTGTCATCTGTGTATCCTGAGTTTATCACCTTTTTGTTGCTGTCACTGTTTAGTCACTCAGTCATGTCAGACTCTGTGACCCCATGGACTGCAGCCCGCCAGGCTCCTCTGTCCATGGGATTATCCAGGCAAGAACACTGGAGTGGGTTGGTGTTTCCTTCTCCAGGGGATCTTCCCCACCCAGGGATCAAACCCACATCTCCTGTTTGGCAGGCAGATTCTTTACCACTGAGTCACCTGGGAAGCCCATTTATCATCTATTATCTACATGCATACATACACACACACAGAATTATCATCTATCATCTGGGTATTATCTTTCAGTTACTTACCTGTTGTCCACCCTTATGTATCATCTCTCTGTACCTGTCGCCTGTCTCTCCACCCGTCACGTGTCTATCCTCTGTCTGTGTATCACTTATCTGTATGTCACCCGGGTGTCATTGTTGTCGAGCCCAGGTCCATGTCCCTGACGCACAGTGGGGCCAACCTGAAGCATCAGAGTTTAGAGCAGAGAAAGGTTCATTGCGGGACCAAGGAAGGAGAATGGGGGCTTGTGTTCAGAAGACTCAGAAGTGGGATCCACTTGGCAGTCCAGTGGTTAGGACTCCAGGCTTCCACTAAGATCCCGCATGCCCCTCAGTGCAGCCAAAAACAGAAAAAAGACTTGGAGTCCCTGATGAGTTTCAGGGAAGAAGTTTTTCTAGGCAAGATCTGGGGGAGGACTGCAGTGTGTGTGACCCTCCCCTGACTGGTTGGTGGTGAGGGAACAGGGATGTCGGTCATCAGCCAGTCTGGGGTCCCTAGGCTTGTGCTCAGCCTGCAGTGCTCAGCCACCAGGACGGGGTTCTGCCTTGGTTCCTGCAGAAGAGATCAGTGATCCATATCACATGGTTACCCACGTGCCTGAGGAGCAGTCAGGAAATGCATCTTTCTGCGTGTCTCCAGTTAGTAACTGAACCTGCTCTTTGGAGGTACTTCCCCAGTGGCTCAACAGTAAAGAATCCACCTGCAATGCAGGAGACACAGGTTTGATCCCTGGGTCAGGAAGATCCCCTGGAGAAGGAAATGGCTACCCACTCCAGGATTGTCGCCTGGGAAATCCCATGGACAGAGGAGCCTGGTAGGCTACAGTCCATGGACTGTCACAGAGTCAGACACGACTGAGTAACTAATCACACACACACACACATGCACGCACTGCCCTATGGAGCTCAGAGAAGGTCTAGGAGGCTGAAAGTCCCACAAACAAGAAATGGGGAACACGAAAAGGCCTTAATGCCCAGGAGGGCCCCACAGGGTCCTGCTCGGTTTCGGTCACCCTCTTGTTGGCTTCTGCGCTCTCTAGAGGGAAACAGGTGTTGGACAAGAAAGATGTTTAATGTATCTAGAGGGGAACAGGTGTTTGGAGAGGCAGGGGTTAATCATAAACTCATCAGACTCATCAGAGGAACTCGGTTATAGGAGGACTCAGTATCATCATCTGTCGTCTGTGTGACTATCATGTATTACTTACCTATTTATCACAGGCCAATCTCCTATGCATCACCACTAGGGTGACCCAACCTCCTGATTTGCCTGAAGTCGTTTATTCCTGTTGTCCAGGGCAGCATTTGTCTAGATTTCTGATTTCTGACTCCGCGGGGCTATAATCACTGTGGAAGAATAAGCCCAGGTGGGAAGGACTCTCTGTGTACCTGGAGCTTCAGCCCTCACCTCGTCCGGCAGTGTGTGCAATGTACATGCAGGGGATGGAGTTTTCACTCACGTGAGAAAAATCTGAAAGGCAATCTGGGATCATCTACCCTGTGCTTCCTCACATTTCCAACAGAAAGTGACACCTGCGTTTCAAAGAGAGCATGTTGAGGGCCCCCTGAGGAAACAGTGGGCTTGCTGATAAATGAGTGGACTCAGGAGAGGCTGCACAGTGCTGACTCCATTTTCGGCGTGTGGTGGTGGTTCTGTTGCTAAGTTGTGTCCAACTCTTTTGCGACCCCATGGACTGCAGCACGCCAGGCTTCTCTGTCGTTCGCTATCTTCCGGAGTTTGCTCAAACTCGTGTCCATTGAGTCGGTGATGCCGTCCAACCATCTCATCTCTTGTCGCCCCCTTCTTGTCCTGCCCTCACTCTTTCCCAGCATCAGGGTCTTTTCCAGTGAGTCGGCTCTTTGCATCAGATGACCAAAGTATTGGAGCTTCAGCATCAGGGTTGATTTCTTTTAGGATTGACTGGTTTGATCTCCATGCTACCCAAGAGACTCTAGAGAGTCTTCTCCAGCACCACAGTTGAAAAGCATCAGTTTTTTGGCGCTCACCCTTCTTTATAGTCCAACTTGGGTTGAAGGGAAGTATTCAGTGTAGCTGCCTGTGCTTTGACCTGCAGAATGTGTGAAGCTGCCATTCCAGCAGTTGGTGAAGCTGGTGAGAAATGGGGAAGAAAATATATGTAGGTGTGTGTGGAATTTATATGAGAAACAGAGACTTGAGCCCCTGTTGGTGAGTGTGTTAGAATCATGAGCACTCTTGCTGTAGCAGTTTGGACATTTATTACATGGGCTAGACCAACACCTAGTTAGGTATTTTATGGTTGAGTAATGTCAGTACCCTCAGATATGCAGATGACACCACCCTTACGGCAGAAAGTGAAGAGGAACTAAAAAGCCTCTTGATGAAAGTGAAAGTGAAGAATGAAAAAGTTGGCTTAAAGCTCAACATTCAGAAAACAAAGATCATGGCATCCATTCAGTGTCAGACTTTATTTTTGGGGGCTCCAAAATCACTGCAGATGGTGACTGCAGCCATGATATTAAAAGACGCTTACTCCTTGAAAGGAAAGTTATGACCAACCTAGATAGCATATTCAAAAGCAGAGACATTACTTTGCCAACAAAGGTTTGTCTAGTCAAGGCTATGGTTTTTCCAGTGGTCATGTATGGATGTGAGAGCTGGACTGTGAAGAAGGCTGAGCACCAAAGAATTGATGCTTTTGAACTGTGGTGTTGGAGAAGACTCTTGAGAGTCCCTTGGACTGCAAGGAGATCCAACCAGTCCATTCTGAAGCAGATCAGTCCTGGGATTTCTTTGGAAGGAATGATGCTAAAGCTGAAACTCTAGTACTTTGGCCACCTGATGCGGAGAGTTGACTCATTGGAAAAGACTCTGCTGCTGGGAGGGATTGGGGGCAGGAGGAGAAGGGGATGACAGAGGATGAGATGGCTGGATGGCATCACTGACTCGATGGACGTGAGTCTGGGTGAACTCTGGGAGTTGGTGATGGACAGGGAGGCCTGGCATGCTGCGAGTCATGGGGTCGCAAAGAGTTGGACACGACTGAGTGACTGAACTGAACTGAACTGAACGCCTTTTTATTTTACAACAAACTCTTACAGTAACAATCAACTGGAAATGAAAAGTGAAAGTGCACGTTTAAGAAAAACTAAGGACTGCATTTCCACATCTGTAGAAAGCTGAAGACAAGTACATAATGGACACAAAATGCTTGTCAACATTTACCGCTCAGCATGACGCTGGGAAAGATTGAGGGCAGGAGGAGAGGAGGACAGCACAAGATGGGGCGGTTGGACGGCATCAGCGACTCGATGGACATGAGTTTGACCAAGCTCTGGGAGATAGCGGAGGACAGGGAAGCCTGGCGCGCTGCTCTCCATGGGGTCACACGACTTAATGACTGAACAACGACAGTGGGGGCCATGGGGACGGCAGTCCTCCCATGGAAGCCAGAAGAAAGGCCACCTGCTGAAAGCACTGCAGTATCTACTTCGTAGGTTGATTGAGCACAGCGGGTTTAAAGTGACCAAGATGACAGCGTAACCTCTGCGGCTGTAGGTCGGTTTCCATGAGACTCTTGGGAGCATGACTTTTCATCTAGATCAAATGAGTGTACTTCTCAATCAGTGTTGCTCATTTTTACTCCCCAGTTTTGCCGCATATCTATAAAAAGTGAAGCAATAGCTATTAAAATGTCTATTTCATCAGAAGAATTTCACAGTTAAATGGTGCTGGTATTGTATCAACACCATGAGATGTTTCAAATAGAAAATCAGTTCAATCCAATATTAGTGTGGTCTTTTTCATCCAGTTCACACAATCAAAGTAAAGCCTTTGAGAAGTCATCTCTTTGAAGGCGAAACCTCTTAAAAAATCTTTGAAACTTCAGTTTCAAATCTGAATCTTTGAAAATTCAGTTAAAAGCTTCAACATTGAAGATAAAATGATTTGGGGGACTGATTATATAATACAAAATTTTATGAAGAATAATGTTGAGGTAAAAATAGCACTCTTACTAAATTATTAAAATCTGTGCGGCAAAAGCATAGTTGGAACTGGTTGTGGTACCCACATAATTGTTTCAAATATGAAGCAAGATTCTACCAATAGGAACAGAAACTGTGTCCGTCACCATTTGCAAACAGCTTTGTATTCACAGAGTAACTCAACTACAAAATCATTTCAATGATGATGCTAAATTTAAAAGAAAAAATTGCAAAACTTTCTCTCTTTGCTTCCCATCATCAGTGCATTTTAGAAATGTTTCAATGTTGAGGAAAAAAAAAAAACTATTTCATTTAAGCAAACCAGTCAGTCCTAAGGGAAATCAACCCTGAATATTCATTGGAAGGACTGATGCTGAAGTTGAAGCTCTAATACTTTGACCACCTGATGTGAAGAACTGACTCATTGGAAAAGACCCTGTTGCTGGGAAAGATTGAAGCCAGGAGGAGAAGGGGACGACAGAGGATGAGATGGCTGGATGGCATCACCGACTCAATGGATACGAGTCTGAGCAAGCTCCGGGAGTTGGTGATGGGCAGGGCGGCCTGGCGTGCTGCAGTCCGTGGGGTCACGAAGAGTCAGACACGACTGAGTGAACAACAATGGCAGTGAGGGTTTGTTTTGGGTTTTTTTTTGGGGGGGGGAGGGTTTGCTTTAAGTTTAAAAAATGAATCCTCCAAATTTAGGGCACATTTTTGCCCAAATACATTGGAAATTTTTAATTAATCATGGATGCCAAAAGATCTTTCAAACTTAAGGATCTCAGCAAAATGCAATTATTGAAAATAAAGTCTGTAATCAGGAAGGTATTGAAATTTGTCCCCACAAAAGTAAGCAAGGAAATAAATGAGTTCAAACCATGTACAGGATTTAATTTTAAAATTCTAAAATTGTGATTGGGAATTTTTAAACTTGCAGAAAGAATCTTCAGATGGAGCCCCTCTATTTTTAAATTTGATAAATTAACAGTCCTTACAGTTTCACAGCATCTTTGATTAGTGAAACTCAAGAGAGTCATATAATAAACTCTCTTCACAGAAATTCTTTAGTCTTTATTTTCCATTGGAGTAGAGTTTATTTACAATGTTGTTTTAGTTTCGGGTGTACAGCAAAATGATTCAGTTACACATAAACACATGTGTTCTTTTTCAGATTCTTTTCCCACGTAAGTTATTGCAGAATATTGAGTGAGTTCTCTGACTGGTGTGAGTAATCAATACCTCATTGCAGTTTGGGTTTGCATCTTTCTGGTGGTGAGTCATGTTGAGCATCGTTTCATGTGCCTTTTGGTCATCTATATGTTTTCTTCGGAGAAATACTCAGATCTTCTGCCCACTTTTTGATTGCGTTGTTTGCTTTTTTTAACACTGAGCTTCATGAACTGTTTTTATATATTGGGGATTAATCCCTTGTTGATCACATCATTTGCAATTTTTTCTCCCGTTCTGTGGCTTGTCTTTTCATATCGTTTATGGTTTCCTTTGCTCTGCAAAAGCTTTTAATTAGGTCCCACTTGTTTATTTTTATTTTCATTACTCTAGGAGGTGGATCCAAAAAGATACTGCTGCAATTTATGTCTAAGAGTGTTCTGCCTGTTTTCCTCTTAGAGTTTTACAGTATCTGGTCTTACAGTTAGGTCTTTAATCGATTTTTGAGTTTATTTTGTATATGGTGTTAGAGAATGTTCTAATTCAATTCTTTTACATGTAGCTGTCCGGTTTTCCCAGCACCACTTATTGAAGAGAACGTCTCCGTTGTATACTCTTTCCTCCTTTGTTGTAAATGGATTGATCGTGGTTGTGTGGGTTTCCTTCTGGACTTCCAGTTCTGTTCCCCGTTTCTGTGCCAGTACCACACTGCTGTGATTACTATAGCTTCACAGTACAGTCTGAAGTCAGGGGGCCTGATTCCTCCAGCTCCATTTTTTTTCTCAAGATTGCTTTGCCTACTTGGGGTCTTTTATGTTCCCATACAAATTTTAAGATCTTTTGTTCTAGATGTGCAAAAAAAAAAAAAAAAAAGCCATTCATGATCTGATAAGGATTGCATTGAGTCTGTGGATTCCCTGGGACAGAATAGTCATTTTGGCAGTATTGATTCTTCCAATCCAAGAACATGGTAAGTCTTTCCATCCATCTCTTCACATCCTCTTTGATTTCTTTCATCAGTGTCTTATAGTTTTCTGGGTACAGGTCTTTTGCCTCCGTAGGTAGATTTATTCCTAGATCTTTTATTCTTTTTGATGCAATGGTCAGTGGGATTGGTTTCCTTAAATTCTCTTTCTGATCTTTTGTGGTTAGTGTATAGAGATACAGTATCTTTCTGTGCATTAATTTTGCGTCCTGCAACTTTACTGAATTCCTTGATGAGCTCTGGTAGTTTTCTGTTAGCATCTTTTTCTATGCATAGTATCATGTCGTCTGCAAACAGTGACAGTTTAACTTGTTTTCCAATTTGAATTCCTTTTCTTCCCTTTTCTTCTTGGATTGTCACGACTAGATGGACTGCCATTCCGAAACTATGATGCATAGAAGAGGCGAGAATGGACATCCTTGTCTTGTTCCTAATCTTAGGGGAAATGCTTTCCGCTTTTCACCATTGAATAAAAGAAGGTATTCTGAATGGAATAAAAAAAAAGAGTCTCTGTAAATTTTCAGACTGAAATATTTACACATTTTACCACAAAAATAATAAAATTGATAATAACCTCCGTTTATCAGAATTATTCTGAGTCTACTGGATACCTCAGCACCTGTAGAGAGGAATGTTTTTGCAACTTAAAATGTTATGATTGACTGGGAAAAATCAATGGAAGGTGTCAACAATTTCAAATGCATTAGTCATAAAAACCACCTTGGAGGAAGATTGCAGGCAATTTTATGAAAAACAAAATAGAACAGTATTGAAAACCTTCCTTTTTCAGAAAAATACCAATGAGATGGTATTTAAAGTAGAGATGGCTAAACAATTGAGGAAGTATGTGAACAGCTGCCAAGAATAATTGTTCTTCCTATGTTATTATCTAGTGTTAATTCATATAAAGATTTTTTAATTCTTTTACCTTTAATGCATGTAGATTTTGGTTAGTTTTTAAATATTTTTTAAAGAATTACTTTATAGCTGCACCAATACATGAAACCAGTTTGTCAGTCAGTAAATAAATAATTTTAAAATTATTTCTATTTTAGCATCACTTTCCAGTTTCAAAATTTTTCCAGTCTGGACAGAAAAAGTTATATGGTTACCTCATCTTAAAACCTTTCTTGTCCCAGAGTAGATCTAAGGCAACATAAAAAGACATGGACATCCCACCTTTTAACCTTACAATTATTAGTAAATCACTGCTGCTGCTGCTGCTGCTAAGTCGCTTCAGTCGTGTCCGACTCTTTGCGACGCCACAGACAGCAGCCCACCAGGCTCCCTTGTCCCTGGGATTCTCCAGGCAAGAACACTGGAGTGGGTTGCCATTTCCTTCTCCAGTGCATGAAAGTGAAAAGTGAAAGTGAAGTCGCCCAGTCGTGTCCAACTGTATCGACCCCATGGACTGCAGCCTACCAGGCTCCTCCGTCCACGGGATTTTCCAAGCAAAAGTACTGGAGTGGGGTGCCATGGCCTCACTAAAGATTTTCGGAGTTGTTTTCAGGGTCTGTCCTGCTTTTAGTTGAGGTGGCCAGTTTCAAGTTTGAATAATTTTACCTTGATTAGCTTTTATGGTAAATAAGTTTAGGGTGAAAACTAAATAGGTTTTATGTGATTTCGTATTTAATCATTTATCTGACTACTCCTTACCACCAGGAAACAAATTATGAATATGGCTTAGAGAACATCCATGTTCAGGTGCCATTCAGATAGCTTACTGTATGCCTTTTTAATTTGAAAGTCAATCAATCCAGATGTTATCGGACCCCTCCCCAGTCTGGGAGGGGAGAGCAGTATGACTTTCCACAATATGATGAGGGGGGACACAAGTATACCACAAAATCCTTTATCAAAACAGTTGGGTGGAATTGTGTGATTTTGTTCAGAAACAAGTCCAATTTGTCCTCAGGAACCTCAAAGTCTGAGAGTGGGAAACGGACATTTGTCTGTCTGCGTCCTCTGGCATGAGTTGTGTGTTAAGGACAGCGGGAGCTTCTGAGACTTAGCAGAGGCATTTTACGGGAATAAACTGTTCGGCATGCAGTTAGGGAGTAAGTGAGCTGATCTCTTGGGAAACCAGTGAGAACTTGCCCCAGAGATCAGAGCCTTTCCTCTTCCCCTCGAGCTACGGAGAAGAGGGTTCAGGAATCAGCTGAGAGAAATGAATGAATTAAAGAGACAATTTAGATACAAATGAACTGACACTTACAAAACAGAGACTCATAGACTTAGAAAATGAACTTATGGTTGCCTGGGGGAAGGGATGGTTAGGGAGTTTGCGATGGTCATGTAGACACTGCTAGATTTAAAATGGATAGCCAACAAGGGCCAGTTGTATAGCACATGGAACTCTGCTCGATGTCATGTTGGCAGCCTAGATGGGAGAGGGAGGTGGGGGAGAATGGGTGTATTTCTGTGTATGGCTGAATCCCTTCGCCATAAACTGTTCAGCTAAAACTATCACAAGACTGTTAATCTGCTATACCCCAGTACTCAAAAAGAGTCGGATATGACTGAGCAACTGAACAGCAACAACCCCAACACAAAATAAAATCACCCCCCCAAAAAATGAAGAGGCGACTCATGCTTCTACCCTTGGAAGGATGGCAAGCCTGCTTGGGCACTTAAAAGAATTTCAGGAACTTTCCCAAAGACAGCTTGTTTCAAGCCAAGTTGTAGCCTGGATTTAGCCCTGAGTTAAGGATGGGAATCCACATCATTCTTCTGGAGGAAAATGTAAAAATAATAATAATAGATAGCAATATTAAATAATAATAAATATCCCATTGAGCATCGTGGGCCCAGGGGGTTCCATCCCACGCTGGGAGACTGCCTGGGGGAGGAGGCTCCTCCCCTACCCTTGTCTCATCTGGGAGAGGTCTTGGCGGGGTCATGGAGCTGGAGTGAGTTACCCACCACCTTCCACCGGTCATTGAACTCAGCTCTCAGGGGTTGGGGGCTGTTAACACCCCGGAACTTCTAGCTTTGTTGGATGAGGGTTGATCGGGCTCCCGGGTACATTGGAAGCTAGGGGTCCCCACCCACAAGGGCCAGGCACTGGCATCCGTGGTGTGTCTGGACCATGGTGCGGTCTCCTGGGGGTGGGTGTGCCTGTCGTTCCCATCACTTCGTCTTTGTAGAGCGCTGCTGTGAACGTTCTCAGCCAAATCCTTGCGAGTGTCTGAGCGGGTTCTCTCCAGGCTCTGCACCTGAAGTCGGAATTGCTGTTTGGCAGAGCGCGGGTGTCATTAACAGCTCCGGGTCTTGCCAGATGGCTTTCCAAGATTGTTGTGTCTTGCTGTCACTGTGTTGGCAGTATACGAATATTCCTGCTGACTCACATTCTCACCAGTGTTTGCTGGAGTCAGCTTTTCCGAGTTCTGCCACCTGGGTAAGCGTGACTTTCAGCGCATGTCCGTGATTACTAACGCGGTCGATCATGTTTGCATACGCCTTTTGTCTAGTGATGTCTTTTTAAAAATAGTCTGATATTGAGTGCTTAATTCCTTAAGTCATGTGTCCATGTGTGTGGTCTAGGAAGGTGTGTGTTGGGTAGGGGGAGTCTTTGTTCACTCTGAGGAATTTTGTCAAGGAAAATTCTTCAAGCTCCCTAGGAGGGTGTTCATGATGACAGTTATTAAGTAGTGCTTTTTTATGGGCATCCTCATAATGATTTGAGCCTAAAGTTATAAATAATAATATCCCGATTACCACCATCACAATTCCTTCACATTTACTGAAATTTCACTGTTACTATTAACCTATATTTGTATTCATTAAACCACACAGTTACCTATGGGATCTGAACAGTACCAATTCTACATGGTTGCACCAGATTCTGAATAGTTACCTTGTACTTTGATCACAGTCCAGGATTATCTCATCATATGTAGCTAGCATTTTGTTCTAATCCATCTCTTCCATATCAGCACATCAGGCACAACATCACCATCTGTCATAAATAAACCCCGTCTTAGTTTCTTCATTAGATTCAAAACCTAGAGAAGAGAAGCAGCTGAGGAAATCCCAGTAAGGATGTTCTTTGTCATCTCAGCCCAAATGAACTTCAGATCAAGGGCATGAATGGCACAGCAGGGTTTAAACCAGAGTTTAAATGAATAGGTAACCATTGGTGAAAGGGACCCTGGGCAGCGAAACTTATATCAGCAAGCCCAGGTTGCCCAAACCTCCACATAACAGGTTTGGCTCTTGACTGGCTCCTGGGAGCTGTTCTGAGCCTTTAGCGTGTCCTGGGTGATACAAGCACCTCTGTTTATCTGGGGCCTTAAAATGTGCTGGAGAGTCTATGCCAGTGATGGGATGTAGGGTGGGGCCTCGGACCACACAGTGTCAGCTTGACCACTGGAAGGACTAGAGACCAGGTTCCCGACTCAGGTGGCCAGCCACACCGCTGCAACTGACCACCAATAAGAACATTAGGACAGGGCTTCCCTGGTCGTTCAGCCACCTGCCAATGCAGGAGATGCTGGTTTAATCCCCGGGAAGATCTTCTGGAGAAGGGAATGGGAACCCATCTAGTATTCTTGCCTGGGAAATCCCAGGGACAGAGGATCCTGGTGGGCTATAGTCCATGGGGCTGCAAAGAGTTGGACACGACTTAGGGCCTGAACAACAACAGCTGAGGACTTAGGGCACCAAGGCATGGGTGAGCATCCTGGTTGGCAGTGCTCCTTATATGTCCTCACGTGTCCTTGCTGCCTGCATGGCCCCACTGGGATGGAGCTCTACCCCACACGCCTCTTCCCTTTACTGATTCCAACCTGTACTTTTTTTTTTTTTTGCTGGAATAAACCATAACTGTGCGCATAACATCGTCCCTGGTTCGTGAGCCCTTCTCATGAGTCATTGGACCCCAGGGTGGTCTGGGAGAACCTGCATGGGGCCACAGCACCCTGTGATGCACACGTACAAAATGTGAATACAAGACCCAGAGGCGCTGAGGTCCTCTTGCTCCTCCATTGTCTTTGTTACCACTGTCTTAGTCGGCTCCAGCCGCCATTAACAAAAATGCCATAGACGGGGTGGTTTAAACGAGACGGTGGTTTCTCACTGTTCTGGAGGCTGGAGGTTGAAGATTGGGGTGCCAGTGTAGTCAGGCTCTTGGGGAGAGCTGACGGCTGCCTTCTAAGTGCGTCTTCTCATGGCAGAGAGAGAGACATTAAGGAAACAGACCATCTCCGGTTCTTCTTACAAAGGCACTAATCACGTTCACAAGGGCTCCATCCCCTGACCTAATCACCTCCTCAAGACAGCGTCCCCATATTCCATCACATTTGGGATTTCAACATATGAACTAGGGGGAACACAGATATTCAGCCCATGGCAACCGCTAATCACGGATGTCCCTCATGTGTGTGTGCTAAGTCACTTCAGTCGTGTCCAACTCTGTGACCCTGTGGACCGTAGCCTGCCAGGTTCCTCTGTCCCTGGGATTCCCCAAGGAAGAATACTGGGGTGGATTGCTGTGCTCTCCTCCAAGGGATCTTCCCGACCCAGGGATCAAACCCAAGTCTCTTATGTCTCCTGTGTTGGCAGGCAGGTTCTTTACCACTGGCGTCACCTGAGAAGCCTGGATGTCCTTCCCCTGCCCGCAAATGCCAGGGTCTAAACCCCATGGGAGCCAAAGTTTCCTCAGTTGCAATAAAGAAGTCCTGGAGATAACATTTACTATAAATAGACCTGCCTTTTGCTTCTGTCAGCTAAATTCGTGACTCTTCATTAATTTCAAAGAGTTGTTTTAGAATTGGCCCAGCCTCACAGATAAGCATCCTTTAGAGACATGTATTGTCAATTCTTTCTCTTACTTAACCTATTTAAATCCTCTAATTAACAACATCTTTTCAGGCAATAGATTTGTATCCTTTGACCCTCACCTAAGAGGCCGTAACTTCAAAAATTTCAACAGCAAATGAGCATAAATTACATCAACTATTCATCCTCTTTTCTTCAGCTCTGGTTAGAAAGTTCATTTGAATTAGAAGAAAATTGCATGGAAAGTGGAATGTGTATTTAAGCGAGAGAAACAGGTCACAACTAGATACGGAGTATAATCCTAATTTTGTTTAAAAAAAAAAACCAACCTACCACATGTAGATGGGAATAAGCGTGGAAGGAAGAACCTCGAGATGATAATCGTGGGCGTGTGGCCTTTGGGAGCCTGAGACAGGGGCAAGTGCAGCAGAGGAACTGAGTCTTGAATTGTATTTAAGTCCAGTTAATCTCGATATGAATAACCACCTGTGACCACTGGCTTCCCTGTCGGACAGCACATGGGGTCAGCTTTGCCCGTGCGTCTGGCAGTTGGCTCTGGTGGCTGGACCGCCTGGGCGACCTTGCCATGGGGACTGTGCCTGGGCTAGTTGGGCCTCCTCATGGCCTGGCAGCAGGGTTCCAGGAGTGAGTGCCC
>NW_011494795.1:2893527-2897429 GCF_000754665.1 Bison bison bison | reverse complement strand
ATCCCTGGGTCTGCAAGATCCCCTGGAGAAGGGAATGGCTGCCCACTCCTGTATCCTTGGCTGGAGAATCCCATGGACAGAGGAGCCTGGTGGGCTATAGTCCATGGGGTCGCAGAGAGTCAGACACGACTGAGTGACCAGTACTTTCACTTTTGAGTCTCACTTATGCCCTAGTCACAAGCAGACCCAGATTCCAGGGGAGGGCACATAGATCCTGTGCCTTGATGAAGAGCCTCAGTGTCAAACTGTAAGAAGAGGGCATGGAATGAGAGATGGTTTTGGGCAAGAGGGAGGTTAATTTCAAAATGGATTATCCGTGACTGCCCCACAAACCACCCCAAAACATAGTACCATAACAGTTATTTATTTTGCTCACAATCCACAGGATTCAGACAGCTCATCTCTCCTCCAAAGAGCTTTAGCTAGGGGAGTTCACTGGGGACCACAGGATCCACTTTCAAGATGGCACATTCATGGGGCTGGTGGTTGGCAGGGAGCCCAGCCGGGGCCGTGGTTGGGTGGGGGTGGGTGCTGGGTCCTGGTTCCTCTCCATATGCTCGCTCCCACCCTTGGCGGCTGGATTCCAAAGTTGAGGCCTCAGGATAGGATGGCTTCTCATGAGGCAGCCTTGGGAGTCATGGAGCATCCCCTCCATTGCCCTCCGCTGGTGGGGGCTGCACCAGGCTGGACCAGGCTCTAGAGGAGGGGCCCTTCCACTTGGTCAGGAGCGTGGTGAAGGGCGCCCGTCGGGTGGGAAGCCCCATGGCAGGCTTCTTGGCAAAATGGGGAGGTGAGAGTCTGAGGCGCCGGCTCATCCTGTGCCTGGACGGTTTCTTGAGGATGCGGCGGGCGCCGTTTATGGTCGCTCCCTTTCCCAGCAAGCGCTGCCCTCTGCAGTCGGTGGGCCCTATGCCCACTTCCCTCCACATCCTTCGAGGTGCAGTGCCCGTCTCCCTTTGCATCACCTGCTCGTGACCTAAAGCCTGTGTTGTCTGACTGTTTCCTTTACCCCAAGGAGTATAAATACTTCTCTCTCCCGAAGAGAAGAACGTGGCCCAGAGACAGGAAAGAGGCACGCTGGCCAACATTTTTCACATACAGGTCCAAGATAAAAAGAGAGCGGCGGTTTGTACCGAGAAGGAAAAAAAAAAAAAACTAAGATTTTTTTCCGTATGAGCTATTTCCAAATCACCGCCCGTTTCCCTCTCTGGTCAGAAACATGTCGGAACTTCCCTGGTGGTCCAGTGGTTGAGGATCTGTGTGGCAGTGCAGGGGAGGTGGGTTCTATCCCTGATGGGGGAACTAAAATCTCATGCTATGGGGCAGTTGAGTCTTCATGCCGCAGTGACTGAGCCCGAAGGCCGTAACTAGAGTCCACGCACCTCGATGAAAGATCCCGTGTGCTGAGACCAAGACCCGATGCAGCCCAATAAGTAAATAACAGGCATTTTTTAGAAAGAGAAACCTGTGGGAGCTTTTAAGGAGCACCGCTTGCTTTGACATCCTGGCAGCTTCTGGAACATTGCAGGAGCCCGTGCTCACGCGTTTATCTCTGCCTGGAATTGGAGTGTCTGCCCTTTTCTCCCACGCTTTGCCTGCTCTCTCCCTGCGTGCCGGGCTGAGATGGGCGCCCCTCTGTGTGTGACTTGTCACGGGGCAGGGACTGTTGCTGTTGTCATTGTTCGTCGGGGACAGAGACGTGTGAGAATGATTCAGGGCTGCCATATATTAATTTAGTCCCTGAAGTAGCTCTGCAGAAGACTGGGTTTGCAGTTTGATAAAATGAATTCTCTGGCACATATATCTTTTAGAAGTTGACGTTTTCTGTAATAAGCTCAAGGGACATTTCCAGCAAAGCCTTCCAGAAGATTCCAGGCTGCAGGATTTGGGGGCACTCCGCTCCTCATGTCTCCCCGGTTCCTCACTGTGGAGGAACTCAGACTGGGGGTGACGAGGGGCTGCTTGTCTAAGGTGTGGTCCAGGGGTCGCAGGAATTCCTGGGTTGGGGGCTCTCCAAGCCTCAAAGACACCTGACTCTGTTACCTAGAAACCTCCGCATAACTGCTTTCCCTGCCCTTGCTCCTTGGTCACTGTAACACTTGAGAGCCCAGCTCTGCCCACAAGTGGGTGGAAACTCAATAGATGGTTGAGACCAAGTTGGGATGCAGTGTAGCCGCATCCCACGCACACTCCGCTTGGTACCATGTGTGTCGTCAGCTGTGAGTGGCTGTGATCCTCACGTTTATAGACGCTTACTTTTCAGCCTGTGCACTCTAACCACTCTGTGTATGCCTAACACTGTGTGTCAACTATGTGTATATTAGTACGCAGATGCATTGTAGAATAGCTAATGCAATTAACATACTTACAATTACAAAGTGTTACAAATAATATCTGTGTGCAAGTATTGATTATGCAAATTACAATTGTATAAGATACATTGATTTAGATACTTATTTTAAGGAATGGCCTGGCATAACTGTGGAGATGGGCAAGTTAAAACCTGTAGGAGAGTCCAGCAGGCCAGAAACTCAGGCAGGAGTTGATGCTACAGTTTTGAGGCGGAAGTTCTTCTTCTCCAAGAAATCTCAAGTTTGTGCTCTTAGGCCTCCAGCTGATAGAGAGGATCATGGCCTTTACAGAAGTCAGCTGACCGTGCGATGTCCCCACTTCCTCCCAGAGCTCTGGAGCCACAGCTGGATCTGTGTCTGCGTAGATGCCTGGGTCTTGCAGGCCTGCAGGTGAACACATCAAACTCGCCATCACGTAGACGGGACATTTCCAAGCACAACGTTGACCGAACCGCGCATGACGACTTTAAAATCAAACTCTGAGAAAAGGGAAGTATCCTGCACCCCTGGTAGTAAAGTAAGTTGGTGCGGCCACTGTGGGAACCAGTGTGGGTGCTTATCAAAAAACAAAAGACAGAACTACCATATGGTCCATCAGTCCCACTCCCGGGCGTGCATCCAGACCAAACTCTAATCCAAAAAGACACACAGCCCTACGTTCCCAGCAGCAGATTCACAACAGACAAAACAGGGAAGCAACCTATGTGCCCGTCAACAGAGGAGTGGACACAGAAGATGCAGCCCACGTGCACAGTGGAGCGCCACTCAGGCGTGAGAAAGAACGGGATAGTGCCATCTCCAGCAACAGGGACCAACCAGAGACGATCACACTCAGTGAAGTGAGTCAGAAAGAGAAGGGCAGACACCGTAGGGTACCACTCTCATGTGGACTCGTATTAATAACCCAAAAGAGCCCATCTATGGAATGGAAGCAGAATCACGGACAGAGAACAGCCTGGCGCACGGGCAGAGGCGTGGGCTGGGAGTTTGTGGGTAACAGATGCAGGCTGTTAGATGCAGGGCGGTGAAAGAACAAGGCCCTGCTGTACCGCACAGGACCCTGTATTCAGTACCCTGTGGTAGACCACAGTGGGAAAGAATATGAAAAAGAACGTGGGCAAGTGTATATATATAAAACTGAATCGCCTTGCTGAACAGCAGAAATTAACACAACACTGTACTTCAGTTTAAAAAATCAAACTCCGCTCTATACACAGCTAATTAATACATGGTATACCTAAGTGTAATAATAACGGTCAGAGGTTTATGATGTCAGTATTGTTTGGGGGGGTGGGCATTATTTCAGCCGAGTGAATAAATCAGCAAGTGGTTAAGAGCATAGAGGTAAAATGTCGTGTACTTTTTGTGGGTTTAAGGAGCAATATCTATCCACAATATCTATACCTCACTTCAGATCAGATCAGATCAGTCACTCAGTCGTGTCCGACTCTTTGTGACCCCATGAATCGCAGCACGCCAGGCCTCCCTGTCCATCACCAACTCCCGGAGTTCACTCAAACTCACATCCATCGAGTCAGTGATGCCATCCAG
>NW_011494795.1:2871735-2893201 GCF_000754665.1 Bison bison bison | reverse complement strand
GGTAAGCGTTTTTTTTTTTTTTTTTTCTTAACTTTACAATATTGTATTAGTTTTGCCAAATATCGAAATGAATCCGCCACAGGTATACATGTGTTCCCCATCCTGAACCCTCCTCCCTCCTCCCTCCCCATACCCTCCCTCTGGGTTGTCCCAGTGCACCAGCCCCAAGCATCCAGTATCGTGCATTGAACCTGGACTGGCAACTCGTTTCATACATGATATTAAACATGTTTCAATGCCATTCTCCCAAATCTCCCCACCCTCTCCCTCTCCCACAGAGTCCATAAGACTGATCTCTACATCAGTGTCTCTTTTGCTGTCTTGTACACAGGGTTATTGTTACCATCTTTCTAAATTCCATATATATGCGTTAGTATACTGTATTGGTGTTTTTCTTTCTGGCTTACTTCACTCTGTATAATAGGTTCCAGTTTCATCCATCTCATTAGAACTGATTCAAATGTATTCTTTTTAATGGCTGAGTAATACTCCATTGTGTATATGTACCACAGCTTTCTTATCCATTCATCTGCTGATGGACATCTAGGTTGCTTCCATGTCCTGGCTATTATAAACAGTGCTGCGATGAACATTGGGGTACTCGTGTCTCTTTCCCTTCTGGTTTCCTCAGTGTGTATGCCCAGTAGTGGGATTGTTGGATCGTAAAGCAGTTCTATTTCCAGTTTTTTAAGGAATCTCCACACTGTTCTCCATAGTGGCTGTGCTAGTTTGCATAAGGAGTAAGTGTCTTTTAATTTCATGGCCTCACTTAGCAATCTTCATTTACTTCTGAAAAGCCCTGCCCCTGAGTGAAAAGCTATTAGGTGAACTAACGTTTCCACTATTCACAGTAAAAATTGTGATGTGTTCCATCCTGGACCCAAATATCCAAACAGTTTTCACAGATAAAATACAAATTGAACAAGGAAAACCCAGTTATAAAGAGTAACACTCTTAGAGTAAATAGATACATTTTGTCCACAAAATAAAGTGTGTAATAAAGTTTTAGTGTATTTGCTCTTTTGTCTTCTTTCAGCACTTCCTTCACTGATTTTTCAACCTTCTGGGGCGCCTGGTGACTCAAAGTGAACTTAAAAATAAAGTAATGATGCATAAAATCACCTTGAGGGCAAAATAAAGGCAGAACATGAGAAGTGTTCAAAGCTGAAATGTGGAAATACAGCTTCCACACAACACACCAAAGGCTTGTTGAAAACAAGACCTTCCATCCCACTCAGCTGGTGAATACAGGAAAGCAAAGTATGTTGGTATGCAATTAAAATTTATTATAGTTTATACAGTCATTCTCCAGTGAGGAACTGTAAAGTAAGTGCTCTGTCCTTGCTTGAAACTGATGTCAAAATATGGCATCTTTGTAGCATATTTATTTAGAGTGCTTTTGATGAGAAAGTCGTGACGCTTGTGTGCACACATCTGTACACACAAGGAGTCATATTTTTAAAAAGTGCTGTAACTTTTACTTAGAAAATGAACTTATGATAGCCGAGAGGAAGGGATAGTTGGGGGTTTGGGAAGGCTCAGTACACGGTGCTGTATTTAAAATAGATAACCAGCAAGGACCTCCTGTGCAGCACAGGGAAGTCTGCTTAACGTTACGAATCAGCCTGGACGGGAGGGGGTTTGGGAGAGAATGGATGCATGTATGGCTGAGTCCCTTTGCTGTTCATCTGAAACGAACACAACATTGTTAATTGGCTATACTCCAGTAGAAAATAGAAAGTTTAAAGCTTGAAAGAAATAAATGAAAGGTTTGTGTTTTAAGTGCTGTAACTTTTAAGAGCCATTATGGTTGAAATTCACACGCAGAGGCATCCTGTAATGTCCATGTGTGTGTAGCTTGCCAGTTCGAAGAATATTTCTCAAAAGATAACAGGGAGCTGGTATCAGAGGCTGCTTCTAGGGAGGAGGACTGGGAGACATTGACAGGAGGGAAGTTTCACTTTAACTTAAAAACCTTTTTTGAAATGAACTTAAAAAATATATAAGGATACCAGCAGGAGTCCCTGACTGGGTCCCAATGGCCTCAAACGGAAGCGCACGATGGAAAGATTTCATGAAGAATAATTTCCCTGCAATGCCATCCTGTGGAGAGAGAGCGATCACACCGCATTATGAGATTCAGTTTCATGAAGACTTCCTTTCCCAGCATGTTGATGTGGACTCACAGCATTGCCCTGTGCCGTGAGCCCTTGGAGCAGACTTTTTGTCATTCCGTGCTCCGCCCTCCTCCCAGAGGGCAGAACCCACCTCCCACCACAGCGGCTGAAAGTGAAAAACACGTGCATTCCAGCCTCCCTTGCAGCTAGGCTGGCCCAACTCCGGTCTAGGGGGTCATCAGAGGACATCTGCTGAAAGAAAGTCCCCAGTCAAGCAGGGCATGAGAGAATTAAGTCCTCTCTCTCCTTTTGGACATGAGGTGTGATGTCTGGAGCTGTGGTAGCCATGTGGTGACCAGGAGGAAAATCACCTAAGGAAGAAAGCTGAGGACTCCTGATCAGAAAGAGAGAAAGGACCCAAGTTTTGATGTCTTCATGGTTCCACTGAAATACCCAGTCCTGGAATGACTGACTGCTGGACGTCTTGCAGTGAGAGGGACTACGTGCCTGTGCCATTGACTCTGATTGTCCTGCTCTGAACAGAGCCTGTGAGCTCAGTTGCATTTGATCTTGAGACCCCATGGACTGTAGCGCTCCTCTGTCCATGGAATTTTCCAAGCAAGAATACTGGGGTGAGTTGCCATTTCCTTCTCCAGGGGATCTTCCCAACCCAGAGATTGAACCTGAGTCTTCTGTATTCTGCATTGGCAGACAGGTTCTTTACTACTGTGCCACCTGGGAAGCCCCTGATTGTCCTAAACATCCTATTTATTTAATCAAGTTTTCAGTTACTTGTAAAGTATCCTAACTGATATTGTGTATCATAAACTTTTAAATAATTGTTCTACATATACCATGCCAATGAACATGAATTTCACTGTGATATATTTCCTTTGTAGAATCAATCAGCAAGAAATAAAAGTGTAAGTAGTGAATGTTTTATTAGAGGACCAAAGACTACCTGAGTGCTGAAGAACAGATGCTTTCAAATTGTGGTCCTGGAGAAGACTCTTGAGAGTCCCTTGGACAGAAAGGAGATCAAACCAGTCAATCCTAAAGGAAATCAACCCTGAATATTCACTGGAAGGACTGATGCTGAAGCTGAAGCTCCAATACTTTGGCCACCTGATGTGAATAGCCAGCCCATTGGAAAAGACCCTGATGCTGGGAAAGATTGAGGGCAGGAGGAGAAAGGGATGACAGAGGAGGAGATGGTTGGATGGCATCATCAGTTCAATGGACATGAGTTTGAGCAAACCTCAGGAGACAGTGAAGGACAGGGAGCCTGGCGTGCTGTGATACATGGAGTCCCAGGGTGTTGGACTCAACTTAGCGACTGAACAACAACAAAGCCCAGCCAGTGTTCATGTCCAGGTATCTACATAATGCTAATCATGAACAAATATCTTTTGGGAAAACGTCTCTTTGACATTCATCACTTCTAAAATTTCTTAAAAGTAACGTGTATATTATCACCAAATCACACGCCTTCCAGGTAGCTGTCACTAAGTAGACCATACCTTGAAAAGCAGCTCCTGTAAGTCCGTTAAAGTCTGTGTACATCCAGCCCACTGGGCTTGCCCTGCCTTCATCCGCTCCCTCCAGTGGGTGGAGAGACTAGCAGTCTTGAAATTGGGACACTTGGGTTTGAATCCAAGTTCTGGTGTCCCAGTCCTCGCTAGGTGAACTTGATCAAGTTAGTAAACTCATTTGTGCCTCTCTCTATTTGGTCCTAGGCATAGAAAAGATAAGAATCAGCCATGTACATGACTCATTAACATCCTGGGAGCTGTCTGGAAAACCCAGTGTGTTGTGATATGGTGTGCTCATTATGGTATCATTTAGAACACCTTAGCTGCAAGTAGCAGAAAACTCAACTCATGGAAGCTTTACTCACTTAGCAAAGAGATAGGTGGTGGCTGCCCTTGGCGTTAAAGAGTTGTTGAGAATCCAAGAGCACTCCATTCTTTGCTTCTTTCACCTTCACGATGTGAGCTTTTTGATCTCATGCTGCTTGTTTCATGGTCCCAAGATGGCTGCTGCAGCTCCAGGCATCACGGCTTTATTCAAAAGCAGGGAGCAAAGGGTGCAGTAGCAAAAGGTTGTTTTCTGAAGCAATTCTCTTTTATGATCACCAACAGAAAAGCCTTTGTTGAAGTTTTTCAGCATGTTCCCTTGGGACTATGATATATGACAATCCCTTTGTGGCAAAAAAAGAAAAGTGGGAAAGCAAACGTCTGGTCATTTTCCATTTTCCAAAGTGGAAAGGAAAAAGGAAGGGAGCTGGAGATGGTTGTTTTCTGATAGCATCTGTTTTTTTAATGACTGTCTTATTCATTTATTTACTGGGGCTGCACTGGCTCCTCGTTGCTGTGCACAGGCTCTTTCTATTTGGGATGAGGAAGGGCTGCTTTCTAGCTGTGGTTCGCAGGCTAGTTTCTGTAGTTGCTGAGGCTCCTCTGGTGGGAGCACAGGGTCCAGGGCACCTGGGCTCCGTAGCCGTGGCACACGGGCTCAGTGGCCCCTCGGCACGTGGGATCTTCCCGGACCAGGGATGGAACCCATGTCCTCTGAATTGGCAGGCAGCTTCTCAACCATTTGACCACCAGGGAAGTCCTGAACATCTATTTAAATTAGGGTTCATCCCAAAGATCACAGCAACTCCCAAACACTGGTGAAGTAGGTTGGTGTCATAGCCCCAGCCACAGAAAGTCAGGGTTGGTAAACAAACTCCTATTGAGCATCTGTTAACCATCAATCAATGTACAAGACAGGAGATTTCAGTCTTCAAGAAACGGAGACGAGACACCTATTGCTGTTAAGTAAAAGGATCATTTTGAACCACAGTACCCACCTGGAGGGTCTCCCGGGTGGTGTGAGGGGTGGAGAAGCCCCCTGCCAGTGCAAGAGACATCAGAGACTCAGGTTTGATCCCTCGGTCAGGAAGATCCCCTGGAGGAGGGCGTGGCAACCCCTCCAGCATTCTTGCCTGGAGAATCTCTGTGGACATAGGAGCCTCGTGGGCTACAGTCCATAGGGTTGCAAAGAGTCAGACAGGACTGAATGGACAGCACACACGAACACATGCACGCATGCACACACACACACACACACCTTGAAGAAAACAAAAGCGTGTAAAGAGTGATGCCAGAAAGGTGAATCATTCTGGCCAAAATATAAAATAACATTGGTGAGAAATGGTACCGAGCACCAAACGCTTTTCTCAAAAATCCAGTCGCCTTCTAATTGAAAGCAACAACGTGGCTTTGCTCCGCTCCCCGAGACGGTGCTCACCCACTCCTCTGAAGGTTCCTTTCATTTAAACAAAGTTTTCTAGGCCTTTTATACTCTTGACACCCAGCACAGCTCGATTTAGGAATGAGTTTTACGATCATTATTCATTTAAGAACATGTGTTTCCTCTCCACAGGGAGGCCTCGCTTCCCGTGCAGGTTTCTTTTAGACGATTTTCTTTGAATTTTGCTTATTGATCCTACGAAGAATTCTGGGACTTCTTTGGGGACTTGGCTTGTATTCAGCGTTGTAAGAAGAGGAGCCAGGAATGTAAATACCATTGTGAGAAGAAAAAGAACTCACGAGAAGAAGCGCAGTCCTCTGCAGGAGCATCCATCTGCCTTGATGCTGTCCCTGGAACGAGGTGCGTTCACTCGCTCGATAATGTGACCCTGGCCGACTGTCAGGGAGCCCACAGCCGAGTGAGTGATGGAGTCTTGGAGCGGCGAGTGACCCCGTGAGTCGTCTCACGCAGCCCTCTTCGTGCGGTGGACACGCTCAGATGTGCAGATCCAGTTTCCCAGGACCAGGTCCCGTGGAGGGGAGGTCCCTGTGGATGAGGAGCCGACACGGCGACCCAGGTGCCTTGTGCGCTTTCGTGTAAAACCATCACCCATTGGTCCCGATGCTGCTTCTAGAAGCGCTGCCCTCCCCTCCTCCTGACATCTCTCCGGCAGACGGCAGTCAGAGCTTACAGACCTTTCCGTCTCAGCTGCTCGTTGTCTCTTTCAGCAAGAATTCAACGCTGTTGAATCCCACACCCCAGTGTTCGGCCTTCATCCTCTTCATTTCAGTGTCCGACTCTTGCGACCTCGTGGACTGCAGCACGCCAGGCCTCTCTGTCCTTCACCATCTCCTGGAGCCTGCTCAAACTCATGTCCATTGAGTCGGTGATGCCATCCAAGCATCTCATCCTCTGTCGCCCCCTTCTGCCCTCAGTCTTTCCAGCATCAGGGTCTTTACCAGTGTTCCAGTAGCAACACTTGGTACAGCCGATCACCCCCTTCTCATCCAGCCACTTGCTTCATTTGGATTTCAGGATGCCAGACCCTCTGGGCTTCCCTCCCACGTCTCTGGCTGAAATCCCCTGCTCCCCCATCCCTTTGCTGCTGCTTCCTCTTCCCTCCCTCCAGTCTCCGAGGCTCTGCCCCTTAGTGATCACCCCTTCCAGGCGGAAGCCCATGGCCCCAAATGTATACAGATCCTCAGCCCTGTCCTTTCCCAGCCCTCAGACTCAGAACCCTGCTTCCTCCCCCCACCCGATGCCTAGCAGGCTTCCCCACCTTGGGGCTGAAAAACGGGACTCCTGGCCCACCCCACACCCAGCTCTCGCTGGGCTCCTGTCTTGGTTACTACAGAGCCATCCTCCCATCACTCAGACGCCAGAGTGAAGGCTCATCAGTCAGTCCTGTCCCTCTGCCCTCAAGGTCGTCTCCTATTGAGATACCTTCACACTGCTCAGCTGCGCCCTCCTGTAATCTCCCAGGAAGAGTCTCCATCCACACGGACGCTGCCTCTCCAAACTCCCGCAGCTCTTACAGCTTTCTGCTGACGCGTGTCCCATGCCGCCTGGCGCAGTGCCTGTCTGAGGCCCTGACTTGCCTCCCCTTGCTTGCTCGCTAAGTCGCTTCAGTCGTGTCTGACTCTGTGCGACCCCATAGACGGCAGCCCACCAGGCTCCCCCGTCCCTGGGATTCTCCAGGCAAGAACACTGAAGTGGGTTGCCATTGCCTCCCCAAGGAGCGAGAAAAGCCCTTGAAGACAGGTTACCCTGCACACGCGTTCAGCCCGCACAGTGCGCTCAGCCGTGTCCGACTCTGTGGCCCCATGGACTACAGCCCGCCAGGCGCCTCTGCCCATGGGGGATTCTCCAAGCAAGAACCCTGGAGTGGGTTGCCATGCCCTCCTCAAAGGGGGTCTTCCCACCCGAGGATAGAACCCAGGTCTCCCGTGTTGCAAGTGGATTCTTCACCGTCTGAGCCACCAGGCATGTTCATAATCAGGCCCTGTAATTATTTCCTGAAGACCAATTCCTTTTTTCTCCTTTCAGTACTTTTAAATTTATTTTTAATTGGAAGTATTAGGTTGATTTACAATGTTGCCTTAGTTTCGGGTGACCGGCAGAGCGCTTCAGTTATGAGTGTGTGTGTGGGGGTGTGTGTGTGTGTGGTGGTTTTGTCACTAAGTCGTGTCTGACCCTTGCAACCCCACGGACTACAGCCTGCCAGGCTCCTCTGTCCATGGGATATATAATGTGTGTGTGTGTGTAGTTGTTGTTATTTAGTCAATAAGTCATGTCCAACTCTTTGTGACCGCATGGACTGTAACCCGCCAGATTTCTCTGTCCACAGGATTTCCCAGGTAAGAATACTAGAGTGGATTGCCATTTCCTTCTCCAGAGGATCTTCCCAACCTAGGGATTGAACTTGTGTCTCCCTTAATTGGCAGGTGGATTCTTTACCATTGAAGTACCAGGAAAACACATACATACACATACACATAAAAATTTGAAAAGTGATATATATTGATATCTGTATATAACTGAACAGATATACAGATAACTGAATATAGATTCCTTTTCAAATTCTTTTCCTTTATAGGTTTTTACAAAATAATGGGTATAGCATCCCATACTATACATAATTGAAAAAGATACATGCATCCCAGTGTTTACACTTGACAAGGTGTGTGAGCAACCCAAATGTCCATCAACCGATGGATGGATGAAGGAGGATGTGGTACAGGTACACAATGGGGTGTTTCTCAGACACATTCTGAGAAATATACTCGCCTGTAGCAACATGGATGGGCCTAGAGATGACCGCACCAAATGAACTAAATCCAAGAAAGGCAAATATCACGTAATATTTCTTATATGGAGAGCTTTAAAAAAACAGAATGACCAAATGAACTCATTTACAAAACAGAACTCGGTCTCAAATACTGAAGCCGAGGAGAGACCCGGGAAGGGTACCGGCAGTACTGCCTGAGCGCTGGCGGAGGAGGGCTGGACTCATGAAGACCCCCTTCCCGGAGACCATCAGGTCCTTGAAGAGAGAACGTGATGCCCCAGTCAGCTGTAGAGTTCACAAGCCCCATCCTCTAAATTGTTCCCTGTGATCATTTCTCATCTGGGACAGAGTTTTGTTTTGTTTTGTTTTGTTCTTCTCCAGCAAGATAAATATCCCTTCTCCCAACAGAACAAACATCAGCAGTGCTTGATCAAAACGGGACCTTTCTCACAAAGCCAGCTGGAGATGAGCCCCGCCGAGGAGCTCCGGACGGCTCCATCCGTCTCGGGTTTTAAAAACCCGAAAACTCCCGTGCGCCACTTTTGTACTTCTTGTTTTCAGTGGATTTATCCATTTTCAAAAAATCAAGGGCCAGTTTCCGTCTCTCCGATCTCTTGGTTGGTTCTTGAACGCAGTAAACCATGTGAACCACAAGCACACGTGGGAGACCAAGGTCGTTATTCTGCGTCCTCTCTCGATTATGGCTCCCCCGTGGCTCGGACGGCAAAGAATCTGCCTGCAGTGCAGGAGGCCCGGGTTCCGTCCCTGGGTTGGGAAGATTCCCTGGCAGTGGCTACCCACCCTAGTCTTCTTGCCTGGAGGATTCCACGGACAGAGGAGCCTGGCGGGCTACAATCCACGGGGTCACAAAGAGTCGGACACGACTGAGCAACACACACAACTTTCTCTGGATAAACTCACTCTTTCCAAAGTTGAATCAAAAGTCGAATTGATACAACAGGCACTTAAAAAAAAAAAAAAAACACTGAAACACAGACACGGAATCAGTGGGCTTTCTCAGACGGAGAAAGCTGAACAGGTTACGACCTGGTTCTCAAGCAGACGGTCCAGAAAACGTTCTAATTGGGGAAAACAGCCACGAGGGTCTGATACTCCCAGCACAAAGGCGCCCTGACCGCTGAACTCCTGTTTTTCATTCCTGTTTCTGTGACTCATAAGGGATTAAACAGGAGCTAAGAGCTCAGGAGTTAAAAAGGTGAGTGTTCTTCGGGGCTGGTTCAAGCGTCACCCTTTGAAAGATTCCGATTTGTGAAGTGAGGTTTGTCGTCGGGGTGAGGTGCTGAGGTCTGAATGGCTCAGTTACACTGCACAGAATGACCATAGCACACGTTTCCCATTGCTTCTCCCCGGGCTCCCCACACCTCTGACCTCCCTGCTTCTTTAGTCCTCGTCCCATAACTACTCCACCGCCCGGGCCTCAGGGAGCCGGCCTAGGACCTGGTCACCCCTTCACTTGGCTCCCTTGTGCATAATCCCACTCTTTGCTGCAAACCTCACTGTCTCAGCATTTTGACCTGCTGAGCACTGGGGCAAAACCAACTGGGTGTGGTAACAAAGTCCCAGGTCCCAGAAATTCAGCACAGCCCTGCCTTACCAGGCGCTGAACAAGTCGGTGTACACGGAAGCCAGTGATGCTTGCTCGTTTACTTACTTGTTGGCTCTGCCAGGCCTTAGTCCCTGGAGGAGGAAATGGCAGCCCGCTCCAGTACTCTTGCCTGGAGAGCCCCATGCACAGAGGAGCCTGGCGGGCTGTAGGCCTCGAGGTCGCAGAGCCGGACGCGACTGAGCATGCGTGCATGTCTTAGCTGTGGCACACAGCATCTAGTTCCCTGACTGGGGATTGGACCCCAGCCCCTGCTTTGGGAACTGAGAGTCTTAGCCCCTGGGCCAGCAGGGAAGTCCCAGGGTGCTTCTTTATCGACAGTTTGTTGAGTGCTCTTTGTGTTCTTTGATTTGTCCGAGACAGCCAGGCTTCCATGCCAGTGTCCTGGGACAACTCCGTAGTTTATTCCTGAAGATAAAGCCCATCCAGAGACTTTCTTTCCCTCTGAGTTGCAAGTCGTGTGGGGAAAAGGACAGTGATTCTTCTGTAGTAGAAATTCCACCATCTCGAACTGTGTAACCACAAGCGTCTTACAACCATGTTTGGCTGATCAGAAATCTTTTGTGATGCGAAAAAGACTTCCTTATCTGTACCAAAACCCCAGAGAGCATATACCTTAAGAAAATAACCCTTCTTAGGACATAAATGTCCAGAGTGGCACGGCTGCTATTTCTTTAAAATGAACCCCACATCCTCAAGATTGCTGAAAGGCAAAGGCCGTGAACCTATTTTTGGAAAGCCTGGGATCATAGAATTTCAGACTTCCAGCAGAAGCCCACGAGTTACCCAACACCGCTGTTTTAGGAAAAGGAGGAGAAACGTCCCAGCCCTGCCTTAGCGCAAGGTGCTACCGTTGAGAGCATCACAGAAACGCACCCTGGGGATACCCACCTTTGACGGTCCTTTAGGGTCAGCATTTGCTGCAAATCAAGAAAAACCCACAAATAGAAAGTTGTGGCAAAAAAATACCAGAAACGACCACTGTCTCCACCTCATAACCTCTAAATCTAGTGACCCTGGAAGGGAACTTCTAGATCAAGTTCCAGCAGCTGCACCAGGTAACTGCTAAACGATGCAGCAAAAGTAAGCTATTAGGACAAGTTAGAAAGGCGGGCCTGATGCAATGGAATGTTTCATTGTGATTTATTTAGGGGGAAATATGACTGTATTAACAAGATACACATTTAGTGAGCAACCATTGAAAAATAGACACCCTACTGAACTCGATTTATTGAACACATAAAATTTTGGAATTCACATTTAAATTTATATTTAAATCCATACATATATTTTTGTAAAGTTTATCTTTTATTCCCTGATGTGATTCTTACCCTTTCGGGTCAATGATAATTACACACTCACAAGATGACTTCTCCATTAACATTGGTTATAGCTTTGAGTGGCATGAAGGAAATTTGTCAGCAGAAATCCAGCTTAAGTGTCAGCAAGATGCTGGCCAGGAGCTTCAAATGGCAGGGCCTCTGAGTTTGGTAAAAAGTAGTTTAGGCTTTGCCAGCCACGTGGTCTCTGTCCAAATACCCGTCTTTGCTGTGTAATCTGAAATCAGCCAGAGATGACATGTAAGCCAGCAATACATGTACAGATGTCGAAATTTGAATTTCACATGCCACAGAAAATTTCTTTATAATTTTGTTTGTTTCTGACTGTCCTGAGTCTTCATTGCTGCTTGGCCTATTCTCTAGCTGCGCCAAGCGGGAGCTGCTCTCTAGTCGTGAAGTGCAGGCTTCTCACTGCAGCAGCTTCTCCTGTCGTGGAGCACGGGTTCCAGGGTGCACAGGCTTCAGCAGTTGTGACACGTGGGCTCAGCAGTTGTGGTGCATGGGCTTTGTTGCTTCGGGGCACGTGGGATCTTCCCAGATAAGGGATCCAGCCCGTGTCTCCTGCCTTGGCAGGCGGCTTCTTATCCAGTGCGCCACGAAATATTATTCTTCTGTTTGCTTTATTTTGGTGTTTTTTTTTGGGGGGGGGCGCGGGGGGGGCGGGGTTCCAACCACTTAAAAATGTAAAAATCATTTTTAGCTCACAGGCTGTATGGGTAGAGATCAGGTTTAGCCAACAGGCCCTGTTAAAGCATTTCAAGGCCACAGCAACCCCAAGAAGGGGAGTAACTGAAATGATACCTTTATGGATGAAGAGCCTGGGAGTGTTCAGTGACTGCCTCGAGTCAGACAGCCAGGGATGGCAGAGCGGTGAGTGGGAGACACGTGTCTGCCTCTGTGACCGCCTCTGACGCTGCATCGGGTCCTCTCGCGACCGTGTGTGTGGTGCGTTTGTCCACCGTTTCACCGCCGGGGCACATGGGTCATTGCTGAGCACGCGCTCAGTCGCTGCAGTCGTGTCTGCCCCTGCGACCCCCTGGACTGTAGCCCACCAGGCTCCTCTGTCCATGCGATTCTCCAGGCAGGAACACTGGAGTGGGTTGCCATTTCCTCCTCCAGGGGATCTTCCCAACCCAGGGATTGAACCCTCATCTCCTGCGTTGACAGGCGGGTTCTTTACCCCTACTGAGCCACAAGGGAAGCCTCAACATAATGTCATTAACTATACGAAATTCTCCTCCAAGTGCTGGGTTTTATTTCTGACACCTCTGAAGTTTTCCGTGATTGAGTTCATTAACAAGGAAGCAGTGCTTTGCGGTCAGTCCAGTAAATAGCCTGTGTCAGCCGAGGCTTTATTTTCACGGGCCTCCGGTTCAGACGACATTATCACTGTGATTATTTACTTGTTTGTTCACGTCCTACAATGTCCCTAAAAGGGTCTTAGGTAACTAAGAGCACCATAAGCTCATAAATTAATGAAGTTGTGATAAACGATTGACGTTAAATCTTTAAATATAAGCCATAAGGCCTGGGGCAGACTCCTGTGGGGTTATTAATTTGATGTCTTTCTCTTTCCGACACTTAAGAAAAATCATTTGCCCGTGGGAAAAGCCACAGGTGGACTTGGCAGCCTTCCAAGTCACGGCCTCAAGTCTCTGACAAGGTGTTGACAGTCCCCTTCCACAAACACATCCCCATCGCCCCCGTGCTCTCCCAGCTATGGCAAATTATTTGAGGAATTCCAAAATATTACCAGACCCAACCCTGATGCTCAGGGAACTTAACCACCAAAGGAGAAACCAGTTCCAGATGAATCCATCACTTAAGAAATGTCCCTGCAGGGAGAACTGAGACCCCCACGTGCAAGAAATGTCCCTGCGGGGAGAACTAAGACCCCACATGCCTTTCAGCCAGAAAACCAAACATAAGACACAGCAATACTGTAACAAATTCAATGAAGACTTTAAAAATGGTCCACATCAAAAAAATCTTAAAAAAGGAATCGATTATGTAGTAGAAGAAAACATAACTGAAGAGGGGATCAATAACTTTTTTTTAACTTCACTGCAACCGTATTTACTTGCCTTCAGGTTTTAGAGTTCTGGGCAGCAGTGAACTGTGGCCTCAGGACCTTTGAACCTGCTTTTTCTCCTGCTCAGGACACTCTGTTCTTTACAGAGCGGGCCCCTTCTCATCCGCAATATGCCCTGAGCACCTTTATAAGGCATTTTCCTTTTGTTGGTGTGTTTCACCAGATTCTGTTCCCCTGTTTACAATATAATTACACAACTCACGCGTGGTTTCCATTCTTACCTGTCTCTTCCTCTAAACCGGAAGCTCTAAGGGGACCATGTCTGCTTCTTGGCTTACCACTGTTTCCCGGGCACATTGCACAGGCCTGGCACATGGTAGGTGCTCAACAGGTAGATATGGAATAAACACATGACTGAGTGATGAGTGGAGAGGAGCAGGGAGGGGGACCACGTGGCCGGGCTTCAGCCTTGCTCCCTCACCCCGGCCCCAGACGCAGAGGTCAAGGCCTGGTGGTTTCACCTGTGGGTATCCGTGGGATTTTCTGCCTTATCCGATCATCTATTTATTTATTTTCGGCCGTGCTGGGTGTTCATTGCTGCGTGGCCTCTCTCTAGTTGCGGCAAGCGGGGGCTGCTCTCTGGCTGCGGTGTGTGGGCTTCTCATAGCAATGACTCCTTTGTTGCAGAGCAGGGGCCCCGGGGTGCGTGGACTTCAGTAGTTGCAGCACGTGGGCTCCGTAGCTGTGGCTCCCGGGCTCTGAGCACAGGCTCGGTAGCTGTGGCGCCCGGGTTGAGTCGCTCCATGGCATGTGGGATCTTCTCAGACCAGGGCTCGAACCGGAGTCCCCTGCATTGGCAGGCAGGTTCTTAACCACTGGACAACCAGGGAAGTCCTCTGTTTTGACTTCTGAAAGCAAAAATCATGAGGCAAAGAAACAAAAAGAGAAGTTGGCCTTGCCAAACTAGAGAGATCATTTCACAGAAACTGTGAAAAACAAGGTCGTCTGGGTCAACTGAGATCTGAATACAGACGTAGCCTAAAGCGATAGCGGTGAGTTTACAAAGCGCCGGCGACTCGGGGAGAGAGGCGGACCACTGTCCGTGGGCAGAGGTCCAGTCTCAGATCTGCACCTAGGAGGTCACTTCGTCCCTGACAAGGACACCACTGCAGATCAGCAGGAAATTCTGACAACTGCCTCACCATCATATTCCAGAAGTACTTTATTTGAGGTAGGTCATAGGTCATAGATCTACACATGACCAGAAAAACAACGTGACCCATGATTGTGAGGACCCTGGCACATGTGGAGATTTCTTAAAGACAGCACCAAAGGGGCTTACCGTGAAAGAGAGCTCTCAGACAGCAGACTGCATTAAAACTGAAGACTTCTCTTTGTCAGAAGCACCATTAAGGGTGGGAACAGACAACTCGTAGACATGGATGAGATAGTCTCGTTGCATATGTCTGACAGGGGAGCCATGTGTAAACATAAGTGAGAAGAGGAAGATAAGCAATCCAATTAGAAGATGGGCCACAGATTCAAACAGTTCACGAAAGAAAATATCAACTACTCCATCAGTGGACAAAAGCATCTTCAGCAGGAAGAGCAAATTACAGTCACAATGAGATACCATTACGGATCCAGCAGAATGGCTGGTTTTTTGTTTTTTTTTTTTTAAGGAAAAAAGAATTTTAAAAGACTGGTGATGCCATGCATATGTTGGCAAGCACAGGAAATAACTGGAAGCTTGATACGCTGCTGGTGGGAGTGTAACCGCAAAGCCCCCTTGGCTAATTGTTTAGTGTCTACTAAACAATTAGTAGACTAAAGCTATCATTCTTCCCAGGTGGCTCAGTGGGAAAGACTATATTTCAGTTTTTAAAAAAAATATCATGACAAATAATAGCTTGGATGAAACTTACAGAATTTCCCTGTCTGAAAGCCACCAGACACAAGAAAGGACCCAGTGTGTGGTCCCAGGCATGAGCAGCGTGAGACAGGTGAAACCCAGCTCTGACGACAGACTTCAGGTTGGCGGTCACTCTGCAGGTCAGAGACGGACTAGGCGGAGGCCCCAAGGTTAGGGTCCTAGGAACGTGGAAATGTTCTAAGCTTTTTTCATGGGGTGATGGTTACATGCGCACAGACGGACACACGTACGGCGTGTGCTTGACATTAGTACATTGCACTACATGTATGTTAGACCGCCACTAAAAGGTGGGTTTTGGGGGTTTTTTTAAGAGAAGGAAGAACTCATGACAGATTTTGAAGGCAAACATTACCTTCCTGCGTGATTTGGATTCAGAAGTCAGCAGACAGGAAAAGGAGGGTTTCCAGGCTCTGTGAATAGTGATTCCATTGATGGAAACACATGGACAGGAAGTGGGCTGGCAGGGGCCGTTTGCCATTATCGGGACCTGTTGATTTTGAGATCAAGCCAGGGTCCCTGAGGAGAGATGCCCAGCGGACAGGTGCGGACCCAGAGCAGGGGCTGGGGTCACAGTTGGAGATGCGGACTCTGAAGGAGGGGCTTGAAAACATTGGAGGGAAAGAAAGCCAGCAAAATGCTCACGTTCAAGATTGGTCCTCTGGTGAAGTCTACAGCCAGAAAGAGAGGAAATATCCAGGCCATCTGGGGGGTGATGCTTGCAGCGGGCACCAAGATCTTGTGTAGAGATGGACTGAAACAGAGCAGAGAAGGGACGTGCCCTCCTCTTCCTTCTTTCTCTTTCTTTTTCTCTTTTTCTTTCTTCCCTCCCTCCTTCCCCTCCCGCCTTCCTTCTTCCCGTCCTTCATTCCTTCTGCATTGCTTTCCCAGGTTCTTTTCCCCTGCACCCCTCTTAGCAGAGCCCTCACATCTGGGGAAAGCCGTTGGAGTTTGTTTCCTAAGCACGCTCACCTCAACTTGTTCTGAATTCCTTTCATTCCAACCGAACAGAGACACAAATGTGACACACACGCACAGTTCGTGGACTGGGGAACACGTTCACTCTTCTGTACTAACCCAGAGACGGGCTGGAAGGTCATTTCAGATAATTATCACCCTGATAATTGAGCAGATGGCAATCACCAAATCCAGCCTTCCCCGCCTGTCAGCGTCTCTGTAGCTAATTCACCTTCATGCCTGGGCAATTTATTCTAACTAGATTCCATTTCATGATTGCAACTTGTATCTTTGCTTCTCGGGGTACCCTAGAAACTGAATTTCCAAAAGGTTTGTAGCCATGGGAAGCTGTTCCTACAGAATATAGGAAAACTGGCATGGGTCCAGAGACCTCATGTCCTCTTGAGACCCCAGAGATAGACCCAATCATGCCTTTTTTCATGGCCACCTCTGTGTCTTTGAGCTGGGCCTCTCCCCTCTATTGTCCTCATCCCTAAGCCTCAGAGGTCTGTCCTAAAAGCTTCTGCAAAAAAGGTGTTCAGTCTCTCCCCATGTCTTAATGAATCAAATCCAAAGCCCGGCAAAGCAACTCAATCACAGCCACAATTCTCCTTAATTTGTCTTCCTGGAGACCAACTGTTTCCCTTATCTTTTTTCTACCTTTCCTTTTTTTGTTTGGCTCTTTTTTATATGAATTCTGAGGGCGTTGCCTGCTGGGGAAAATTCACCTCTCCCCAGGAAAGCAATCACCCACCATGGCAGTGCCCCCTCTGCGAATGGGTCATTACTTTTCAGCGGGGATGTGAATAGTCCATTTGCTTTGAAGAAATTAGAGAGAGTGTGGAGGCAACAACATATAATCACTTAATTTGGAGCGGATCCAGAACTGAGTATAAGCACCTTTGATTTAAAGGGAAAAAAAAGCAATTAAAGGCAGTTGGCAGAAAGTTCTTTCAAGTCAATGAAGTCACTCAATCAGCCCATTAAAAATGACTAGCTTTTGAAAGCTTAATTTGATCTCAAGTGAGAAGAGAGGATGGGGAGCAAAGATTGGCATCTGGGAGAACGGAAAAAAACTAAAGCCAAATGATAGATCGTTTAGAAATTTCCACAATCTCATTGGTTTTCTACTTCTGCTTTCCACTCAAGGAGCCCACAGCTGCTTGGTGTGGGGAGGGCGTAGGGACAGCTCACAAGACCAAGTGCCAGACACGCACTC
Organism: Bison bison bison; assembly: GCF_000754665.1. Lineage (NCBI taxonomy): Eukaryota > Metazoa > Chordata > Mammalia > Artiodactyla > Bovidae > Bison > Bison bison. The sequence continues at coordinate 2,875,897 of NW_011494795.1, read as the reverse complement.
TCCCAGCCTCCCTTGCAGCCCAGGCTCAGGCTGAGCATTGCAGGAAGGACGGGCCCCTTCCAGGTCCCGTGAGTGGGCTCTCATTTAACTCTTGGTGATGAATTGTCTGAGAAGACACACGCGCTGACGAAGCAAGAGCCTTTATTGGGAAGGGGCGCCCGGGCGGAGAGTAAGCAGGGTATGTGAGGTTCCTGTCCGGGTTGTCTCTGGCCGGTCTTCCTGCTTGGCCCACAGATGGTCTGACTCAGGGTCCTTGCTGGTGGTGTGACCATCACTCAGCCAAGATGGATTCCAGAGTGAAGGATTCTGGGAGGTCAGTGTCTCGTCCCTCCGTTCAGCCCCTCTCAGATTCTCCCTGTTAATTTTACGAGACATATTGTAGGCTGGCATCTCATGCATTCTTTTGGGCCCCTCCCAAATTCTCCCCTTTAGTTTTCGGCAGCAACACGACGTTTCTTATCAGGACCTCCTGTCGTGTGACAACTCATGTAAGTGGTTATCATCACGCCTGCCCGAAGTGGGCAGTTTAGGTCAACAGGTCCTAACAACTGGACGTGCACCCCCTGATCAGCACCGCCCAGTGTCAACCCCTGAGCCGGTGACCCCAGACCCGAGGGGCAGGAAGCCCTCCATCCTCTGCATGTCCTCCCCAGACCCAGGTCTGAAGTGTGCACAGGGCATTTCCCCAACTGGAGACCACGTGTGATCTGGGACAGGGCGTCTCCGTGGAAAAAGAGGAGGAGGAGAGGACGGCGGGACAGGAAACCAACAGACTAGGAGCGTTTGCCTCGAGGTGAGTGAGTGCGACTTGTAGCAGAAGGGGCCTCAGGAGTCCCTTTTGGGAAAAACTAGAGATTTTCTCTCAGTGGAACTCCCCCACAGTTCCCTTCTCTCTCCCCAAACTGCCCCGAGCGCCTCTGCTTCGTGTCCCGATGCCCACTAAGTGCTGCCCACCTGAGTCCTCAAGCCCCTCACCTCTTCCCCCACCCGGAGTCGAGCACTGTGCTTATAAACTGAACTACGACTGCATTGTGGCCCATCGCCATGAGAGGCCAGCACGCCTCGTCAACACCACTGGGGCGGAACGTGCTTTCAGATTCAGAACTTCGCAGCTTCCTGGAGAATGCACCCCGTGGGCTTCCTATCACATTAAAAACCCAGGAGGACCCGGGGCAGCAGCCTGTAATCAAACCCATTAATATTTTTGCAGGAAAGTATATGAATATTCAGAGTAAGCGGGGAAAGTAATGATTGTAAGTAGCCTCTCATCAGATCAGGTCAGGTTTTGCAGCTAAAAGAATCCCCAAAACTTCCAGTCTGCAGAACTTTGAGTTTTGGAGTTGCGTGTAAGGATTATGTATGCTAAGTCGCTTCAGTTGTGTCCACCTCTTTGCGACCCCGTGGACTGTGGGCCGCCAGGTTCCTCTGCCCATGGGATTCTCCAGGCAAGAATGCTGGAGTGGGTTGCCATTTCCTTTTTCCCCAGTAGGGCCAGAGAAGCAGGGGAAGTAAGTGAAGCAACCGGCCATAATCAGCGGGGATCCGTGAGGCCTGTGAGAGCAGACGTGCTGGTCCCACCTATGAAGAGATTTCCCCGTCACTGGGGGGCGTCTGGTGATTGGCGACGGGCACTGGTTTGTCGGAAGCAGTCACTGTCGTGGGGCTGGTAGCCGGGGGCGGCGGGTAGGGTGATGAGTAAGGTACACGCGGACACAGCACGTTGGAGCCGAGTCTTCTGTCTCGGTTTGTTGTTTGTATTTTATTTCCCCTGCATATGTGTAGCTGATCCCCTCTGAGGAACACTGAGTTGAAAGGACCAGAATTCAGAGTTTTGATTGAGCCACCGGGCATCAAGCTTTTAAAACCAACTTACAAAATAAATAAAACCAACTTACAAACTTGAAAAGAATAGCCTTTAACATGTTTCAATGGTGACATGATCATCTTACCAAAATCACTGAACTTTTGGAGAAGACATTTAAAATGGCAACTTTGGAAGTCAGTTTACCTGAGCCCTCGGAGTGCTTTATCCAGAAAGCGTACCTTTGACCTGAAAGTTCCACACGTACGAACTTGTCTTAAGTCATAAAGGGACCATCGGACATAGATAAGTATATGGTAATACTAACTGCATTGCTCTTTGTATTGGAGAAAGTCAGAGAATAACCTAAATGACGGTTGATAGAAAACTGATGAAACAAATCATGGCACAAGCAGAAAAGGAAGACCTTTCACAGGCATAAACCCTATGCTGCAGTTCAGTCCTCACTGACGCGGGAAGACGGCCATGAAAACGGCGGTAGAGTAGTACGTCTGTTTGAAAAAGAAATATGTGTGTGAAAACACACACACCTTAAAAAACATGCCCGAAAGGTGATTCGTCAAAATGCTGTGAATGGTTATTTGAATGTTAGGATTACTTGCAGCCTATTTTTTCTCCTTTTTATGTATTTTGTAAGTTATTCAAAATAAACACAAATGATGATAGTAACTTAGGAAAATAAAGTCACCGACGGGCGTGTTGGTGAGTTTTCTCTCAGCATTTCGATGACTAATTGATCTGTTTTGTGGCTCATGTGTACTCTAAGTTATAAATTCCCAGAGTGTTTTTCTCCCTTCTCTCCACAGCCCCACACACAGCACCGCAGGTAATAAGAACGCCATTAGGACTGTTGGCTGACTGGGTATTTAGATGTCAAGTGCTGAAAACAGCTAAGAACCAAATTGCACAGCTGAGCCTTTGGCACTGGAACTTTCCTAAGTGAAAACTAAAATCTCCAAGTCATTCCATTTTATTATAAATGAACCCTCCCCACAACTCCCCTTCAGTTCTGAAAGCTTGCCAAAGTGTGGATTATGACCCCATCTCCCAGCTCATGGGAGAGTTTTTTAAAACTGCTTGATGGCATTGAAAGTGAAAAGTGAAAGTGAAGTCGCTCAGTCATGTCTGATTCTGTGCAACCCCATGAACTGTCGCCCTCCAGGCTCCTCTGTCCATGGTATTTCCCAGGCAAGAGTACTGGAGTGGGGTGCCATTGCCTTCTCCAGGAGACCTTCCCGACCCAGGGATTGAACCCAGGTCTCCCACATTATAGGCAGACGCTTTACCATCTGAGCCACCAGGGAAGATTTACTTGATGGCATTATTATCCTGCAAATTGTGACGAGGGAGGCAAAAGTGAATTAGGTGTTTGGGAAAGCCATGCATGGACCTGCAACCTCTGTGACGGGAGCAGGGCCTGGTGGGCACCTTTGAGAAAGGTGTACTTCGCATCCCCAACTTCCTCACAGTGTTGCCACTGCCTGTATCAGTCAGCTATTGCTGCGTAAGGAACACCCACAGAAATCTCAGGGACCAGAAAAATACACCTGTTTGTCCATCCAGGCTGGGCTCATCTGGAGAGGTTCTGCTTCTTCAAACTACAAGTCTGGCTGGCCCCTCCCTGCCTTCCCCCTCTGGGATTCAGACTCTAGCCCATGCCTTCTGCATTCACTTAGGTTCCAGGTTAAAGAGACAGAAACTATTCAGGGGAAGCCTGTCTTTTGTCAACGATAGAAGGTCAAGAGTTCACACCCAACATTGCAGGCACACTTCCACCCCCTGCCTGGGTCATCCCATGAGCCAAAGCCAGTGCCCAGCATCCACGGGGCAGGGAAGACCACAGCAAGGGTGCATTGTAGGAAGTCATGACCAGTGATTCAGCTGACCAAGCTCTTACTCTCTTGGAAGTCTTTGCAGGGAAAGGGCACTCCTCTGGTTGGGATCGGCGTGTCTTTTCTTGTCTCTTAGTCGTCGGGACACAAAGGGACTTCCCAGCTTGTACAGAGAGCATCCTTGGGGGCTGAGGGGAGACTCGCGTCCACTTCCTCTCCATGTGAGACCATACACGGCCGTTGGTACAGTGGGAGGCAGGAGGCCTGTCCATGGGGCTCTAATGGCGCTAGCCAAGGGGTATTTCCATTTCTCTCAAGTTGTCGAGTAGCAGCAGCACCACACTGACAACTCCTTGCTGTAAGTCTTCAAGGAAAGAGTATGCAGTGTCATCCTCTCAAGTCACCGATTAGGCTGGGTTCCTGGGGACGGACTGTACATTGGGATGTGCACAAACGCGAACGACGTTAGGAAAGTTGCAAAAAAGAGTGGGTGGGAAGGAACTTCTGC
>NW_011494795.1:2869636-2871635 GCF_000754665.1 Bison bison bison | reverse complement strand
TGACCAACCAATGGTAGCTCAGTGCTAAAGAACCCTCCTGCCAACAAAGGAGGTGTAAGAGGCGTGGATTTGACCCCTGGGTCAGGAAGATCCCCTGGAGGAGGAAATGGCGACCCTCCCCAGTGTTCTTGCCTGGAGAATCCCACGACAGAGGAGCCTGGCAGACTATAGTCCATAGAGTCACACAGAGTCAGGCATGACTGAGCACACAGACCATCAAGGAGGCTTTCTGCCTTTTCCTCTCAAGTCTGGACACCAGCTAGCAATCAGTGTCCCAAAGGAGGAGGAGCACACAGGATTCCCCTGGGGCTTAAACATGGCTGGGTGAGAGGAACGAGGACATTCTTAAGAAATAATACAAAGCAATGAAGAAAAGAACCTAGAGTCTCTGAGGGAGGCTGGAAAATAGGGCGGTTCAGGGCAGGGTCCTCAGACCCCCGGCCTGAGCATCATCGGAGGTTCTCAGGCCCCTCCCCAGACCTGCTGAATCAGAAACCCTGGGGATGGGACCTCTCCCAGCACCGGGACATTTCCGGGGGCCGTGGGTGGTGGATGAGCTGGGGGGAGGGAACAGCATCAGCAGGGATGGGTGGTCACTGAGTGGCGGCAAGTGCTGGAGAGCTGGGGGTGTCATCACAGAGTGACGGCCGTATGGCTGAAAGAGCAGAGGTGCGTTGTCTCCCTGTTCCGGAGGCCAGAAGCCCAGGATCGAGATGTGGGCAGGGTGGGCTCCTTCCGAGGCTGCCGGGAGAATCTGTACCATGAGGTCTGGAGGTGCCCCAGCACTCTGGGGCCTGTCGGGGAAGAACAGGAGCACGGGAGTGAGAAGGTGAGGGAACCAGCCTCCTCTTGGTGGTGAGTGGGGTCGGAAACACTGAGTCCCAATGACATCATTTGAGTCATGAAAGCCAGGACAGTTCCTCCACATTCCCAGTGTCTGAACTGATACATCTCCTTTCTGTTGAAATCTTTTTGGGGGTTTTTTGTGTTGTTGTTTTTTTTTATATATTTTTTGTTCTTTAGTCACTAAGTCATAGCCAACTCTTTGCAACCCCATGGACTGCACCCCACAGCTCCTCTGTCCTTGGGATTTTCCAGACAAGAATTCTGGAGTGGGTTGCCATTTCCTCCTCCAGGGGATCTTCCCGACCCAGGGGTCAAACCGGTGACTCCTGCATTGGCGGGTGGATTTGTAACTGCCAGACAACCAGGGAAGTCCCAATCCTTAGCTATTTTAACCATTTGAATTTGTCAAATTGAATTTCTGCTTCATGTGATTGAAAGCTGTACCTCTTTAAGGACTGAGATCCAGGACTGAGATCAAACAACCAAATCACCCTCTGACTTATGTTATATTGGATATAACACATCAATATTAATTGACATTACTGTGTAGTACCCACTGTGGACGCCACTTTGGAGAGAACACGAGCCATCAGACAGTTCTTTTATGTTCCTGTTACGTCTTTATTGAATCACAGCATTAACTGTTAAGTGTGATCGCCAGCATCCTGAACAGAAGCTGCTGAGGGACGGCTCAGGTCTTCCGCTCACGCATCTCTGTTGGCTGAGTGTCCAGAGCAGCCCGCTAGCCTTAGCGACAAGACAGCAGAAAGGGCAGGAGACCCCTCCAGCAGCTCACCTGCTGCAGGAAGTAAGCTCAGTCTTGCTTCCTGAATTTCAAGGTGATTTTTCTCCAGCCTTTCTACTGTGTGAGAGTCTCTGGGAGTGAGTGTCCACCTGCGGCCGTTGTTCCTGGCACAACCTCAGGGTAGGGCACCAAAAGTATCAGTTCAGTTCAGTCGCTCAGTCGTGTCCGACTCTTCGTGACCCCATGAATCATAGCACGCCAGGCCTCCCTGTCCATCACCAACTCCCGGAGTTCACTCAGACTCACGTCCATCAAGTCAGTGATGCCATCCAGCCAGCTCATCCTCTGTCGTCCCCTTCTCCTCCTGCCCCCAATCCCTCCCAGCTTCAGAGTCTTTTCCAATGAGTC
>NW_011494795.1:2868755-2869536 GCF_000754665.1 Bison bison bison | reverse complement strand
TTTCTTCACAGTCCATACATGACCACAGGAAAAACCATAGCCTTGACTAGACAGACCTTTATTGGCAAAGTAATGTCTCTGCTTTTTAATATGCTGTCTAGGTTGGTCATAACTTTCCTTCCAAGGAGTAAGCGTCTTTTAATTTCATGGCTGCAATCACCATCTGCAGTGATTTTGGAGCCCAAAAAAAATTAAGTCTGACACTGTTTCCACTGTTTCCCCATCTATTTTCCATGAAGTGATGGGACCGGATGTCATGATATTTGTTTTCTGAATGTTGAGCTTTAAGCCAACTTTTTCACTCCCCTCTTTCAGTTTCATGAAGAGGCTTTTGAGTTCCTCTTCACTTTCTGCCATAAGGGTGGTGTCATCTGCATATCTGAGGTTATTGATATTTCTCCCGGCAACCTTGATTCCAGCTTGTGCTTCTTCCAGCCCAGCGTTTCTCATGATGTACTCTGCATAGAAGTTAAATAAGCAGGGTGACAATATACAGCCTTGAAGTACTCCTTTTCCTATTTGAAACCAGTCTGTTGTTCCATGTCAGGTTCTAACTGTTGCTTCCTGACCTGCATATCGGTTTCTCAAGAGGCAGGTCAGGTGGTCTGGTATTCCCACCTCTTTCAGAATTTTCCACAGTTTATTGTGATCCACACAGTCAAAGGCTTTGGCATAGTCAATAAAGCAGAAATAGATGTTTTTCTGGAACTCTCTTGCTTTTTCCATGATCCAGCGGATGTTGGCAATTTGATCTCTGGTTCCTCTGCCTTTTCGAAAACCA
>NW_011494795.1:2867222-2868448 GCF_000754665.1 Bison bison bison | reverse complement strand
TTGAACATCTGGAAGTTCACGGTTCACGTGTTGCTGAAGCCTGGCTTGGAGAATTTTGAGCATTACTTTACTAGCGTGTGAGATGAGTGCAATTGTGCGGTAGTTTGAGCATTCTTTGCCATTGCCTTTCAGGGTGCCACATCTTCAGGGGATCAGCCACAGTCCACAGATGACAGACAAACCAGAATTAAACTTATCCCCACACGTGCAAGGCTTCATGGATAAGTTAAAAATTACTTCTGGCCTTTTGACATCTTAGACTCTTTATATTCTTGGTTTATTTAGATGAGAATGTTGTTGTTGTTGTTCAGTCACTCAGTCGTGTCCAGCTGTTTGCGAACTGAACTGCAGCACACAAGGCTCCCCTGCCCTCCACTATCTCCAGAGCTTGTTCAAACCCACGTTCATTGAGTTGATGATGCCATCCAGCCATCTCATCCTCTGCCGTCCTTTTTCCTCCTCCCTTCAATCTTTCCCAGCATCAAGGTCTTTCCCAATGAGTCAGCTCTTCGAATCAGGTGGCCAAAGTATTGGAGCTTCAGCATCAGTCCTTCAAGGGAATATTCAGGGTTGATTTCCTGTAGGGTTGACTGGTGGAACAGAATAGATGCCGTCAAAGAACAAAGCTGAGATCTCAGAGCTTAGACAAAACGTACAGAGCGAGTCTGCTGGTGCAGACAGAGGGGGCGCGTGTCCCAGCAGGAAAGTGCTGAGCAGAAACACGGGGTTTAGATTCTGGACAGGGACCCTGGTGGTCATGCTGGTCACAAGACTGACAACGGCTGCTGTGCACAGAGCGAGTCCAGAGGTGTGCACAGCGGGTCAGCACTGGCCCTGTCATTCCCTGGTCTGGAAAACATCTTCGACCCACACTGAAGGGGCCGGGGGTTAGTCGGAGTCAGGGCTCGGTCCTTGGGCATGGCCCTCTGTCAGCGGTAGTGACCAGGGGCCAGTTGGGTGATCTGGCCAAGCAGTGCCAGAAAGTGGAAGTGTTTCACATACAGCATCAGCTCACTTAGTCCACATTTATTGATCCTCTGATCTGGATCGCTTCATTCTGATCTTAGCTCAAACATTGGCGCATTAGAGAGGCTTTTTCCATCATCCTGTCTCAAGGTCACACACCCGGCTCCCCGCCCACCATCCCATGTGCTGATCCAGCGGCTCCTCCACTCCCAGCTGCAGCCGCGGGGGCGTGGGGCTGGCTTGCTTTCGGCTGGGGGCGC
>NW_011494795.1:2847240-2867122 GCF_000754665.1 Bison bison bison | reverse complement strand
ACGTGGGTCTGTCTTGCTTCCGGCTGGGTGCTCACTCCTCAGAGACTCGATGCCCCATGCGTGTTTCCCAGAGGGAAGCAGTGCCTCAGGTGCTGGACAAAACCGGAGCTTCCAGAACAGACACGGTGTGATGGAACAGAGCCAGAGGCTCTGTGTTTTAGTAAAACATATTTTACAGCCCTGTATTATAAAGCAGAGGGAAATGAGGACTCCTGTCACATGTATCCTGCTTCAGAAGGCAGACGATCAGCATCCGTAAACATTTTTTGTTTTTAAGATTTTTTTGATGTGCCCCGTTTTTAAAAATTATTTCATTTATTTATCTTTTGGCCGTGCTAGGTCTTTACTGCTGCACACAGGCTTCCCTAGCTGTGGCCCATGGGGGCTGCTCTGGGTGGCGGCACCCGGCCTCTCGTTGCGGAGGCTTCTTCTGTTTCGGCGCACAGGCTCTAGAGCATTCGGGCTCAGTGATCGTGGCTCACGGGCTCAGTGATCGTGGCTCACGGGCTCAGTGATCGTGGCTCACGGGCTCAGTGATCGTGGCTCACGGGCTCAGTGATTGTGGCTCACGGCCTCAGTGATCGTGGCTCACGGCCTCAGTGATCGTGGCTCACGGCCTCAGTGATCGTGGCTCACGGCCTCAGTGATTGTGGCTCACGGCCTCAGTAATCGTGGCTCACAGGCTCAGTGATTGTGGCTCACAGCCTCAGTGATTGTGGCTCACGGCCTCAGTGATTGTGGCTCACGGTCTCAGTAATTGTGGCTCATGGCCTCAGTGATTGTGGCTCACGGCCTCAGTGATTGTGGCTCACGGGCTCAGTAATTGTGGTTCATGGCCTCAGTAATCGTGGCTCACGGGCTCAGTTGCTCCACAGCACGTGGGATCTTCCCAGACCAGGGATCGAACCCCTGAACTGGCCAGGCAGATTCTTATCCTCTGTACCACCAGGAAAGTCCGACGTGAACCGTTTTTAAGGTCTTTATTAAATTTATTACAATATTGTGTCTGTTCTATGTTTTGGTTTTCTGGCCACCAGGCTTGTGGAAGCTTAGCTCCCAGACCAGGGGTTGAGCTCTCACCCCCTGCAGCAGAAGGGCGGAGTCTTAACCCCCAGACCACCAGGGAAGTCCCTGTAAACATTTGAAATTCTCATACCCCCAGTCTGAAGAGTTCTGACTCTCTAGACCCACCCCCCTTGGAGAAAGCGATGGCACCCCACCCCAGTACTCTTGCCTGGAAAATCCCATGGACAGGGGAGCTGGTAGGCTGCAGTCCATGGGGTCGCTGGGAGTCGGACACGACTGAGCAACTTCACTTTCACTTTTCACTTTCATGCATTGGAGAAGGAAATGGCAGCACACTCCAGTGTTCTTGCCTGGAGAATCCCAGGGATGGGGGAGCCTGGTGGGCTGCCGTCTATGGGGTCGCACAGAGTCGGACACGACTGAAGCGACTTAGCAGCAGACCCACCCCCCAACCCATTTGTGTATAAGCCGTGCCCTGAATGACTTTGTGAAAAACCGAAAACAGGTCTCAGGCCCCATCGGCCACGCGCTTCCCGGGATCCCTCTGGAGCACAGAGCAGGCGTCCAGTGCCCACGGCCTTGGTACCTGCCTCGGTCACGGCCTTTGTCACGGCCACGTGCTGACGCATAGCCACGGCCAGACCATCCGGGCAGCAGCCTTGACCTGTTCCCACCCTTCATGACCCCGGAGAGGGATGTCCTTGGCCTGCCCTGGCCTGGGGGTCTGCAGCCCCCTGCCCCACCAGGGCGTGTCCGGCCTCAGCCCTGCAGGCTGGAAAGCCAGGGCCAACAATGTCATTGTCAGCTCCGCTCGGCCCCGGTGCTTAGGGGGACATTGGTGACGGGAGGACCCTTAAGAGCCAGTAACTCCCGCTTAAAAAAAAAAAAATTATTTGTTTGGCTGAGCCGAGTCTTAGTTGTGGCCTGTGGGATCCAGTTCCCTGACCAACGATCGAAGCCTGGATTTGAGAGAGTGGAGTCTTAGCCACTGGACCACCAGGGAAGCCCCCCATCACACCCACGTGGCCACTTTCTCCTGTAAAGCTGAGCTGCTCTGGGGCCAGGCTGACTGCAGTCTCCAAGACCCCAGGCCCACTGCGCCGTGAGGCTTTGGGCCCTTCCCACTGCTCACAAAGTTCAGCTCCCCCACTCCCCTCACAAGGCATCCCCCCAGGCTTCTGCGGGCCAGGCATTTGGTTTCAGCAAGAGCTCGGTAGCAAGCTGATAGCGGCTTTTCACGAGCCATGTTATCTAGTAGCTACATCAAAACCACAAGCCCCAAACCCCAAAGGGGACCTCCTGCTGGAGGCTGCCTCCCTGCGGAGCCCAGCGGCTCCAGTTAGGCAAGATGCTCATGCCTGTTCTGCGCCCAGTGTCTAGAGAGGCTGCCCGGGCGCTGGGCCCCCGGGATAACCCTGACCGGTCAGCAGTGGCAGCAAACGGCAGGGCGTCGCGCCCTCTAGCTCCCCGCATGCGGCTCCCAGAGTGTGGAGGGCAAGCTGCTAACTCAGAGTTCACCAACCTCAACGTTCATCTCATCCCAAAACAGCCCCCGAAGTGACGCACAAAATAAACCCCACGGTACGTTTACCCCTCCCCCCTCCATGCCTGGCATTCCCCAGCCCCCCGGTCCTGTGGTAAGATGGGCATTTAGGTACCTGTATCCACAGGCTTGGCGGTGAAGCATCTGCCCACAGTGAAGAAGACACGGATCCAGTTCCTGGATGGGGAAGATCTCCTAGAGGAGGAAATGGCAATTCACTCCGGGATTCGTGCTTGGAGAATCCCATGGACAGAGGAGCCTGGTGGGCTGCAGTCCACGGGGTCGCACAGAGTCAGACACAGCTTAGTAGTGACTAAACCACCAGCACATCCGACAGGGAAATCAGAGTTGGAGGTCCCTCCTCCCAGTGTGTTCAGACAGCCCTCTGGGCCTTCAGTCCCCCTGGGACAGGGAGTCTTAGCCACTGGACCACCAGGGAGGTCCCTGCGGGCAGGTCACATGCTGGGAGCTTCCGTTTTCTTGTCTGTCTGCTCGGTGAAGCAGAGGTGACCCTTCCCCGGGCTGCTGGGAATGAGGCTGGGATGACGTCACCGATGCAGAGTGCAGCCAGCAAGGACCTGGTGCGTTATTTGGGAATTCCCTGGTGGTCCAGCGGTTAGGACTCTGTGCTCTCATTGCCGAAGGCCCAGGTTCGATCCCTGGTCAGGGAACTAAAGATCCCGCCGGCTGTACCGTGCGGCCAAAAAAAAACCCAGCACCTGGCACACCCACCTCACGGTCTGTGATTTGCCTCCTTACCCGTTTGATGGAGTTTCTGTATTCCAAACCTCCCCATTTTCCATGAAGTCTCACTGTTCTTGCTATTTCTCTGATTGGAAATTAAATTTCTAATGCACATCTCAAAAATTAATTCTTGCCTGCCCTCAGCTGCAGACGTTTTCTCCCTCTGCGTTCCTCTCCGGGCTTCGTCGTGTGAGCTTTCACGTTGAGGTCTGTTTCTCTGGCTGCACTGGGTCTCCACTACAGACCGGGTCTGCGTGCAGGCTTTGTCTAGTTGCGGCGACCAGGGCTACTCTTCGCTACAATGCTGGGGATTCTCACGGTGACGGCTTCTCGAGTTGCAGAGCACGGACTCTGGGGCGCGTGGGCTTCAGGAGTTGTGGTGCACGGGTAGTTGCTCCGAGACATAGTTTATCTTCCCAGACCAGGGATTGAACCCATGTCCCCTGCACTGGCAGGCAGACTCTTATCCACTGAGCCACCAGGGAAGTCCCAGGTCTGTGTTCCTTTTTCAGTTAATATTAGGTATGCTGTGGTGTTCCTGGCGAGCTACAGTCCATGGGGCCGCAGAAGAGTCAGGCACAACTGAGCAACTAAACAGCAGCAATCCAAATACAGTAGTGTCTGTATGTTAATCCCAACCCCTTCCTGCCCCTTCAGGACCATGCGTTTGTCTTCCGTGTCTGTAGGCCCGTCTAGCACCATTTGTTGAAGAGAATATTCCCCCTTGCTGATTTGCTTTGGCATCTTTGTCACAAATTAATCATATATGTATGGCTCTATTCCTGGGCTCTCTATTCCATCACAGTCCAAGAAAAATAGAACCCAAGCTATAAACATTAGTAGCAGGTATCATTTTGAATTTTCTGGTAACCACATATTACAAGGCGGGCAGCTATTGGACTGCTATATTAATAACGTGTAGTTTAGTCACCCAGTACCCGCAGGCACTGTTTTATGAATGAACCCAGCCTGGCAAACACGGGCAATGGGGTGTCATGAAGTATGCATCAGGTGAAATAAAACAGGCTCAGTCGGTCCATAGGCTGGAGCCTCAGCTGAAAGCTGAGCCCATGAGTTGTGACTTCAGTGCAATGTTATGTGAAGTTGTTAGTGTTAGTCGCTCAGTCGTGTCCGACTCTTTGTGACCCCATGGACTAGCCCACCAGGCTCCTCTGTCCACGGCATTTCCCAGGCAAGGATACTGGAGTGGGCTGCCATTCCCTTCTCCAGGCGAAACTGTGTACTCAGCGCTAAACATCTCCTCCCAGCCTGGCTCAGGAGAGCAAAGAGCAGGATGCTAGATCTGTGATCAATACCATGAGTAATACGAAGTTTATTTAACTCTAAGAGGCAAGAAATTGTTAAAAGACTGAAATAAATCTTAAAATAAGTGTTAGTTAAAACTAACCTATAATATTCTATGCCCGCCTCATGGATTAAGTTTTTAAAAGCAATCAGATGAGACTTACTGGTTAAAAAAACAAAGATTTAAGGGAGAAGTAACATTAGGAGAACAAAGGTTGTGAATCAGCGTGTCTTTAGAATTATCGATTAGTTAACAAAAAATAAACAGAGACAGAACAAACTGCTGGGCTCAGCACCACTTTCCTGACTCCAACCCCCGTAAAAACAGCAGAAAATGTAGTTTTAATGAGAGTGAATACATAATAGGACTAGACTGACTGTAGAAGAGTTTTTTTTTTATTTTATTGAAGTGTAGTTGATCTTACAGTGTTCTGCTGATTTCTACTATACAGGAAGACGATTCCAGTATGCATGTGTATACATTCTTTTTTATACGCTTTTCTACTGTGGTTTTTTCAAATATCTATCTGTGTCTTTATTTGGCTGCCTGAGGTCCTAGTTGCAGCACCCAGGGTTTTATTTGCATCACATGGGCTCTTGCGTTGTGGAAGGTGGACTCTCTAGTGTACGGGCTCTGGTGCGCATGGGCTCAGCTGCTCCATGGGATGTGGGATCCTAGTTCCCAGCCAGGGATCGAACCCGTGCCGACTGCATTGCAAGGCAGATTCTCAACCACTGGACCTCCGGGGAAGTGTCCTTTATGGTTTATCATAGGATATCAGATCTAGTTCCCTGTGCTATGCAGCAGGACCTTACTGTTCATCCGTTCTCTATATAATAGTTCGTATCTGCTAACCCCAACCTCCCTGTCCTTCCCTCTCCAACTAGAAGATTTTCTGAAGATTAGAAAGCACACAGAACATGATCTATGGAGGGAGAAAAGACAACAAAAGCAGTAGCCCAAAAGCAACAGGAAAGCTGGGGATGTCGTTGAAGGATGTTCTGAGCCCACAGGACAGCTGGGATGAGAGCCCAGGGCACCTGGCTGCACCCGCTGACTTCTCCCTCACAGTCCTTCTCTCTGCCAAACGTTTGCCTAAGTAAGTTAGTATTTTAAAAGTGATCTCAAGTTACAATACTTTGGCCACCTGATGCAGAGAGCTGACTCACTGGACAAGACCCTGGTGTTGGCAAAGACTGAGGGCAGGAGGAGAAGGGGGCCACAGAAGAGGAGATGGTTGGACGGCATCATCCACTCGATGGACATGAGTTTGAGCAAACTCCGAGAGACAGTGAAGGAAGGGAAGCCTGGTGTGCTGCGGTCCATGGGATTGCAAAGAGTCAGACACAACTGAGCGACTGAGCAACAGGTTATAGAACTTACAACGCACAGGGAGCTCAGCTCGGTGCTCTGCGATGACGCAGAGGGGCTGGGATTGGGAGTTGGGGAGCTTGGGAGGGGAGGTCCCAGAGGGAGGGCCGACTGTGTGCACAAGAGAGACTAGCACACACTGTAAAGCAATTGCACTCCAATAAAGAACAACTTTAAATGAAACTAAGATCAGAAGAAAGGAAGAAAGAAAAATTCCCCCACTAAAAAGCATCACATAAACAACAAGGTCCTACTTATAGCGAAAGAACTATATTCAGTGTCCTGTAATAAACCATAATGGGAAAGAAGAAAATAACAATAAAAAATAAATAAAGTACAATGGGAAAAAAGCATCCTGGTTCATTACCACAAATAGCATTTCTTTTACATTTTCCTATGTTCAAGTATATTTTACATACGCCTATTTGTAAGAGAAGCAGGCCTACAAGTTTTTGTCCTGTTTTTCATTTAACCTTATATAACATATTTGGGGGCAGGAGGAAAAGGGGACGACAGAGGGTGAGATGGCTGGATGGCATCACCGGCTCGATGGACAAGAGTTTGAGTGAACTCCGGGAGTTGGTGATGGACAGGGAGGCCTGGCGTGCTGCGAATCATGGGGTGGCAAAGAGTCAGACACGACTGAGCGACTGAACTGAACTGAACTGAACATATTTGCCATCTTGTCACTGAATCTTCACAGCTTTTGTTTTTAACATCTACATAATATACGTTGATTATGATTTATTTTCTTTTTTCCTTCTTTTTGACCATTTGGGTTGTTTCCAATTTGTGCTATTATAAATAATGCTGTAATTGACATCTTTATTTCCTTGGCTGAATTTAAATCTGTTTCATGAATTAAAAGCAGCTGAATTGACTTCTGCTTCATTCCTTTTTGAACAGAAATGGAATGTCCTGGTTTCGTAACAAGGAACAGTCTAAATTTAGATTTACAGATCAGGCTGTATGACAAGTCACAATCGCAGTGGCAGAGTTCCTAAAGCGTTTCAGCGTCTACTCAGCTTGCTTGTTCCTCTTTTGGGACCACAGTGAGTCCGTGTTGCTTTGGTTTACAAAGAATCTCAAGATGGATAATCTTACCCTTGACGGGGCTAATTCTGTCTTCAACAGTATGACTTCCAGATGCACTACTTTCTGCAGTTCTTTCTGTTCTTGACCAAGGTCAAGGTCAAATGTGAATGCATAATTCTCAAGTCATTTAAAATACTAGGTAACACTGAGGGGGTTTCTGTTTTTTCACAAAGTATTTTGTTGCTCCAGAAAAGTAGTGTATAATGATATTATGGCAGAAATGGGGTGCATGATTTTTTTTTAATAATTTGAGGTCTTAGAAATTTTGAATATGATACTGAAAATTTTAAACTCAACAAATGAGTAGGAGATTGATAGAACTAAAAATAGATTATTTCCTGACGTCCCTGGAGGTCCAGTGGTAAATCACCATGCTTCCACTTCAGGGGGACTCAGGTTCAATCCCTGGTCAGGGAACTAAGATCCCACATGCCCTGTGAGTTCCCCCCCACCCAAAAAAAAAGGAAAAAAAGCTAAAAATGGATTATTTCCTGAATAATTAAACCATTCCAAAGCCATCTAACATGAATTTCATAAGTAGAGAATTAAAGAATGGAGGAGAGGAAAAAAATTAATAATAAAATTATCCAGAGTTAAAAGACACAAGTATTGGGGTTGAATAGGTTCACCGTAAGTTGATCAGAATGCATGAAACAGAGAAGCAAAACCATGGAGTGAAGAGAAAGTCCAAAAAGATTACAAAGCAGACAAGAGAAAGAGCAGGAATAAAATTAGGTTGTGCCCTCTCATTGGCAACAGTGGATAGACAAGACAAAGGGGCAGCAACCTGAACAGTCTGAGGATAAAACTACCCTGAATCCAGCATTTCAGACGCAGTCCAAAAGCAGGACTTCAGTGTGAGATCAAAATCAAGACACTTCAGACATACCAGAACTGAAAGCATTGACCATCCATAAATCTCTTTTGAACAAATTTGTTAAGGATTTGCTCCACTAAAACAAAAATAATGAATTTAAGAAGGCAGCACAAGATGCAAGTAACTATACGAGAAAAAATTAAATCACTCCAACAGTCATCTCACGAGCTCCACGTGTAGACAGCTGAGAGAATGGAGGGGACAAAAAAATTAGGTCTGACAATTCAGGAGGCATAACAGTCTTAAACGTGTCATTGAAAACTTTAAGCTGAAAACACCTAAAGAATCCCACTTGGGAAAGGTGTGTTAGCAAGAAGAGAAGGAGGCTGGTAGGAAATAAGAGGAGTAAAATTATGTGAAAAGTCTTGTCTTGCTGAAGAGAAAATTAAAAATCTGATTAACTCTGGACATGTTTTAAATTTTAAAAGTTATTGCAAAAATAGAATTATATGTATAACTTCTTAATTTCAAACCACTGGAGGAAAAATAATAAACATGATATGGTCAATCTTCAAAAGACAGGAAATAAAACATAAATTAAGATGGGGAGAATGTATTAATATTAAAACATATTGGTAACAGCAACAAGTAAAAACCTGTAAAGTTCTCCTATTAAGAGGAAAAACTGTTTAGAACGTATCAGATAGTAGCCGCTACGTGTATTTAAAACAAATGACCCGAGACAAATGACACAGAAAGTTTGCAATTAAAGAGATAACAAAAAGACGGCTTCTAGTTAACGTTAAGAAAACAGGTAATTACTATGCATTTTAAGCTATATGTGGAGTAAGATGGAAATTTTACTTTAAGTTAATTCATAACATAATTTTAACAATAAGCTAATTCATAACATAACTTTAAAATCTGCTCGTTAGTCCAAAATTAAAAAGGAAGATCAAAATTCAGTGAGACCAAAAATTACCCATCATCTCAAGAACTTAAAAAAAGTAAGCTGCAAAATAAACTAAAATAAGAAGACAAGAAGGAAATATTAAAGAAAAGAAATTAATTTTTTAAAAATATACAACAGGGAGGATAAAAAAGCCAAAAGTCCTATCTTTGAAAAGATAAAATCAGTAGAGTAAGATTAGTGGTTCTCTGGCAAGAAAAGAGAATGAATAAATAAACATTAAGGGTGAATAAGATAACATTTCTACAGATATTTTGACAGTAAAAATAAGAGCAAATTTGCTAATGGGAGCAAAGTTATACACTTGAGAATTTAGGTGACATTGGCAAATACATAGAACACCACCACACCTCACCAAAACTGACACAAGAAGAAACAGAAAATTGGCATAGTACTATTAAATGCAGGCTTCCAGCCCAGCACAGTCCAACCCAGAAGGGAGAGTCAACGCTAAAACAGG
The DNA here is from genome assembly GCF_000754665.1 of Bison bison bison. Classification (NCBI taxonomy): domain Eukaryota; kingdom Metazoa; phylum Chordata; class Mammalia; order Artiodactyla; family Bovidae; genus Bison; species Bison bison. Next base: position 2,857,790 of record NW_011494795.1, on the reverse strand, counting down.
CTTGGAGTTTTGATAATGTCTCAAGTCAGACAAGTTGATTTGAGATTGTTTTTTGCTTCTAAACTGACCTGGGAATGCCTGTCCTGTAAAAATGAACCCAAAATGTGTGGGCTAGCCAAATTTTTACTGGGAGGCAGAGGAAAGTTACTAAAACAACAAAAATTTTTTAAAGATTTTTTTGATTTTTGTCCGGAATCAATGTTTTACTCATCACCCTGGATATAGATAAGTGAAAGTGAAAGTGAAGTCGCTCAGTCGTGTCCGACTCTTTGGGACCCCATGGACTGTAGCCCACCAGGCTCCTCCCTCCATGGGATTCTCCAGGCAAGAGTACCGGAGTGGGTTGCCATTTCCTTCTCCAGGGGATCTTCCCGACCCAGGGATTGAACCTGGGTCTCCAGCATTCCAGGCAGAAGCTTAAACCTCTGAGCCACCAGGGAAGCCCTGGGTATAGATAGCCCCTACTGAATTCAAGATTTAAAAAATATTTTCCAGAGTTACTGACATATAATTGACATATCGCATTGTATACATTTTATATAATTTTTACTTGTTTATTTGTCTGACTGTGCTGAGTCGTCTTAGCTGCGTGTGCTCTCTGCTCTAGTTGCAGAAGGTGGGGGCTCCTCTCTGGTTGCGGTGCGCGGGCTTCTCGCCGCAGCGGCTTCCTTTGTTGCGGAGCACCGGCTCTGGGCGCTCGGGCTCCCGCAGTTGCGGCTCCCGGGCTCTAGAGCGCAGGCTCAGTAGTTGTGGCGCCCGGGCTTCACCGCCGCTCAGCGTGTGGGTTCTTCCCAGACCCGGGATAGACCCCCGTGTCTCCTCCGTTGGCATGCGCGCTTCATCGCTCAGTCCTGTCCAACCCTTCACGACCCTTTGGACCCTAGCCCGCCAGGCTCCTCTGTCCATGAGATTCTTCAGGCAAGAGTACTGGAGCAAGTTGCCATTTCCTCATCCAGGGGATCTTCCCAGGCTGAGGATTGAACCCCTGTCTCCTGCGTCTCCTGTATCGACAGGCGGATTCTTTACTGCTGCGCTAGCTGGGAAGCCCAGTTTTTATGCCAGTACCATGCTGTGTGACTGCTATAGATTTACTGTCAAGTTTTAAATCAGTAAGTGTGATGCTCGGAGTTTCATGGCAGTCTAGTAGTTAGGACTCTGCACTTTGGCTGCTGAAGTCCGGGGTTGAGCCCCTGCTCAGGGAATTAAGATCCTGAAAGTCTCAAGGTGTGGCCAAAAAAAGGAACTGCGATGCCTCCAGCTTTGTTCTTTCTTCTTAAGATTGTTTCAGCTGTTAGGGATCTGTCATGGTTCCACTTGAATTTTAGTGTTTTTTTTTCTGTTTCTGGAGCCTAGTTAGAGGGTACTTTCAGGATCTACAGTCTGACTTTGTACAGACTGACTGGACTTACCTCCAGGGGTTCCCAGACCACAGCCAAGAGGGGCTGGAGCCAGTTCACGGGTGCTGCAGGCCCACAGGCAGGACCCGGGTCTGCATGCCTGACACCTGAGCTGTGGGCGGGCCTAACTCTGGGTCTGGCTCCGGCTCCCTTGGCATATGGTGCCATGCCAGGACCAAGCCATACGGGGCTGAGGCTGAGTTCTCAGGGGTACAGAGCTGCTTCTGGCTCTGCAGCTGGGACCCTCGTCAGCAGCTCCTTTGCCAGGTACGAGCTTTCCCTCTCAAAATCCTCTCCTCCATCTAGGATTGCACTGAGCTTTTACAGCCTCACACCTGGATCCCAGAGCTCCTGCAGGAGCACTTTTGTAGGTTGCAAAAAAAGTGGATGTGTTAGTTGCTCAGTCGTGTTGGACTCTGCAACCCCGTGGACGGTAGCCTGCCAGGCTCCTCTGTCCATGGGATTCTCCAGGCAAGAACACTGAGTGGGTTCCCATTTCTTTCTCCAGGGGATCTTCCTGACCCAGGGATCAAACCCAGGTCTCCTACATTGGCAAGCAGATTGTTTACACTGAGCCACCAGGAAAGTCAGCCAAGTCTTCTGACTTTTCCCCAAAAATCAGAAACCTGAATTCATTTTTCCTGTTTCTGTACATTGCCAACTAAAGATAATTTTTCGAGACTTCCCTGGCACTCCAGTGATGAAGAATTTGCCCTCCAATGCAGGACATGCAGATTCGATCCCTGGTTGCCTCTGGGCCAAAATTAAAAAAAAAAAAAATGAAACAGAAGCAGTATTCCGATAAACTCAATAAAGACTTCTAAAAAATGATCCACAATCAAAAAAAAAAAACTTCATCTTTTTAAAAAAAGTCTTTAAAACCTACAATGAGCCCAGTAAAACTAATGTATGCACCTGATTCAGAAAAGATGTGAAACCTCTGATTTATGGCGAGGTCTAATCAGTGATAAATCACAGGGTGGTTAAATTTCCAGGCCAGAACTTTGGATCCAGCAGAGAAGGGGAGGTGGGGCTGGAAACATGAGAGGCACAGTCATCTCTTTGCCATGGAAACCCCACGGGAGAAGGTTTGTTTTTTTTTTTCCCCTGTATTAAGAAATCAATGGGAGATTAATAATAATCCTCTACATTGGCAGAGCACTTCAGCCTCGAGTGCTTGCTCATCCCTAATCTCATCTGATCCCTATAACGGCCCACGAGCTCGTCGAGAACACCCGCCGCCCTCTGACCCGATGAAAGGGAGGTAAGCGCTCACACGGGCGCACTGAGAGAAAGAGACACAGAAAGGAGACAGGAGGACCCAGATCTCAGCGGAAAGGCTCAGGATTAAGTTCGTTCTCCCTGATTTTTCATCTGCATCCTTTTATCGTCCATCTGTCTGACATGCGGTCCTGGTCCGAGGTTGCAGGAGGTGGATGGAGAGTGTTCATACAGGGCGAGGGGGCTTGGCAGGGGTGGGGTCAGGACTCTGAGCAGCGACAGAGAACACATCTGGCCAGATGTGTAAGGAAGACGCCACCGGCTGGCCGAGGACCGTGACCACGCAGTTTGCCACCATCTCTCCCACGCCTGTGAACCACCCTGCTTCTTTATTCCTCATCCCATAAACCCCCCAGCCCCTTGCCATGGGGAAGGGAGGCTTGACATTTGTTTTCCATCTCCTCGCTTGGCTGCCTTGCCAATAACCCCGCTCTATGCTGCGGACCTGGGTGTCTCAGCGGTTTGACCTGCTGTGAGTGGGCAAAACAAACCCGGCTCGGTAACACTGACACCTGTTTCGGCACGGACGGACCTTGAGGACACTCTGCTAAGTGAACTGTCAGTCACGAGAAGACAAATCCATGTGATTCTGTTACAGGATAGAGTCTTGTAGAGAAGAAGGCTGGTGCCGGCTGCACAATACCATGAATGCGCTTAACTCCACTGACCCTTATGCTTAGAATCGGTTAAGACGTGTTTTACCACAATTGTTAAAGTTTTTAAGTGGGGTGAAGTCACGGAGTGGATGCAAGCCCTCTGGCCTCAGCCTCCCTCTGCTCCCACTTTGGGCTTCGCAGTTTGACCCGAATTCCTAACCCACTGGTGATACTCTGCAGGTCTACACCTGGGGAGGTTTGCCAATTCTGCTTCCCCTCCCTGGGGTTCTTTCCCTGCCTTTTCCCATCTTTTGACCGAACCCACTCAAATGCCGTGAGATGGTTGGATGGCATCATGGACTCAATGGACGTTGAGTTTGAGCAAACTCTGGGAGGTGGTGAAAGACAGGGGAGCCTGGTAGGCTGCGGTCCATGGGGTGGCAACGAGCCAGACATGACTCAGCAGCGGAGCAGCGACAGCTCCAAGGGTTGCAGGTGTCTCTCTGGGCCCCCTCTTCATCATGCCTGGATCTCTACAGCCGCCCTCTCCATGATGTGTTGGCCACATGTTTGCCTGTCTACACGTGTCTCCCCAGTAGACGTGGGCTGCATGGGGCAGGGTGCCTGAAGGTATGAGGGTATCTGACATTCTCTTAGCCACTGGGGGCTGAGAGTGAAGACCCAACTATTGGGAGATAGAATGTCATTAAAATGGGATTATAGGGACTTCTCTGGAGGCCCACTGGTGGGAACTCTAAACTTCCACCGCAGGGGGCACAGATTCTATCCCTAGTTGGTGAACTAAGATCCCGCATGCCACCAAAACAAGAGAAAATAAGTTTTAATGAGATTATGATGGGTGTAAACACACACCATGTGACTTGGTGGTGAATCTCCTTCCTCCGTTATAAGCAGAGCAGAGGGTCTTAGGCTGGTGTCCCTGGAATTTGGGGGCAAACTTTGGGGCCATTAGGGGCTCAGGAAGGCTCCACAGAGAGATAACAAATGGGTTCCTGGCCGGGCCCAGGCCTAAGATTCCTAGGAAACTGTGCAGTGGGGCAGGAACGCATTCTTAAACAGAAGTTCCTGTGTATACACGGGGCCTGGGGAATGGGTGGGGGCAGGGGAAGAATAACTGAGAGACTTTCAGAGGGCATCCCTGCGCACTGGGGTGCACCTCACCTGACCCGACCCTTAGAAGGGGTTGGACCAGATTCCCAAGAAAAGCAGGCTCGGTAGTGAGCAGCCACAGAAATACATTTTTTTTAAAGTGATATCTCCACTTTGGCCACCTGATGCGAAGAGCTGACTCATTGGAAAAGACTCATTGGAAAGTCTTTCCTGGGAAAGATTGAAGGTGGGAGGAGAAGGGGACGACAGAGGATGCGATGGTTGGATGGCATCACTGCCTCGATGGACATGAGTTTGAACAAGCTCCGGGAGTTGGTGATGGACAGGGAGGCCTGGCGTGCTGCAGTCCATAGGGTCACAAAGAGTCGACACGACTGAGCGACGGAACTGATCTCCAGGAATATTTAAAAGCCCACTGAAAAGATACACATATAGACAGAAGAAATGAATTCAGAAATAGGCTCGCATATGCATAGTCCATTGATTCACTGCAAAGGTGCCAGAAGGAGAGACTGCCTTTTCAATTACTGGTGCCAGAACAAGTGGCATGCGGGGAAAAAATGATGTTATCCTTGGCTCACACTGTATACAAACTTTAACCTAAAATGGGTCAGAGACTTAAATGTAAGAGCGAGATCCTAGAAACGGCCAAAGAAAAACACTCTTCAGTGTGTGTCTGACTTTGGAGTAGGCAGAAATTTCTTAGATGTAACAGCAATATCACAATCCTTTTTTAAATAAAAAAAAGGTGGTAAGTTAGGCTTCATCAAAATTAAAAACTTTTGCTCTTGGGAAGACATCATTAAGAAAGAAAAAAGGCAAGCCACAGACTGAGAGATTTGCAAATCATACACCTGGTAACTTGTATCCAGACTATATAAGGACCTGCTATAACCCAACTGAAGATACTTAAAAGAGTTGAATAGACATTTTGCCCAAAAATCATACAAATAGAATGTATTCCTATATTTAAATATGTATTTGCACGCCCTCTCAATCAAGAAACCGTTGACATGCACGTATTCTTTTTTTTTTTTTTGCTTTTTTGCTTTCAGGAAAACCTCTCGCCTGGTGCCCGCTTCATCCTGGAACAGCTAAGACGGTGTTAATTCCACGGTAGCAGCAGTTTCTTTGACCGCCCCGTGTAAGACTCACAGCCACAAACAGTAAGAACCACATCCGCCTGGTGATGTGAGACCCACCTGGGGCCTGTGAGTGAAGGTGGAGGAGCCAGGTGGACCGTAGGGCTGATGTGAGTAAGCAGTGACGTGTCTGTCAGTGTTTAACACCTTCTCTGCAGGGGGAGCGGGGGCAATCCTGAGTTGCCACGTTCGCCACTGTCCATGGTGTAAATACTCCCGTCCTGGCTCATTTCAAGCTAACGTTGTGACGTCACCGAACCCAGAGTCGGGAAGAGATGCATGTGATCAGCTCTCCTGAGTAACCCAAACCGGTTCCGGCAATGAGATGCCGCTTCACACATCTCATCAGCAGAGCACTAAGCCAGACAATACCGAGGGTTTAATATGAAGACGCGTTAAGTGCTGGTGGGCGTGGAAACTGATTCAGCCCCTGTGGAGAGCAGGGTGGTATTATTTGGTGGAATGCTGGTAGTCTGCAATCCAAAAATGTGTGCGGTTTTCTCTCTGGAGATGTGTAAACAGAGCTTCTTGCAACGTTGTTGGGAAGAGCCAGAAAGTGGAAGCAACCTAAATGTCCATCAATAGGAAAATGTATAAATAATCATGAAACAGTCATTGAGCGGGAGAATGCACTACAGCATTCTTAAAATTAATACGCTAATACATGTATCAGGATGGCTGTATCTTAGAAGGCATAATGTGGAATAAAAAAATCAAGCTTTAGGATGTTATGTGATACATAACAGAGAACTTCTGTAGAAGTTTTAAATGCATAAAATGCTACCCAGTGATATGATACAGAGATATATATTCGCTGAAACATGATGAAAAATTATTTTAAATAGAGTAGACAAATACATCTGAAATTTATGATAATATTGCTCCTGGGGAGAGACAAAGGAGCTTGAAGCTGGGGATGGATGTAAAGGGTACTTCATCTTTATTATATTATTCTAGCTCCTTTAAATATTAAAAAATAGTGATTTGAAATAAAAATGACAACATTTTAATGGTTTAAATCCTGTATTCTGACAAATAGGGCATTGTACTGGTTACATTTTTCTTTATGTTTCTTGATATTTCAAAAAGTCCTTCAAAGCATCAGGGCACAAGCTCTTTATGACATGAGATTAACTCCATCCCTGTTCACTGGCAAATCTCACACACCACGTCCTCAGGCAGAGAGCGTGACCAGGTGGGTCCTTTCCTCGAAAGTGATGTGCCCCCTTCTCCAGGAAGCCCCTCTTGACGTCCTCCTCTGGGCTCCTGGTGGCACTTCATGAATGTAGCTTTGGTGACACTTGTCACACTGATTGTACAGTAATTTAATGTTTCCAGCTGGAGCTGGGGTCATCCCAAAGGTTCTCTTCACATGTCTGGATTGGAAAGACTCAAACAGCTGGGAAGTGGGGTGCCTGGGGTTTCTGAGACACTTCTATCTTTCTAGACAGATCCACAGATGATGAAGATAGATCAGTAGATGCAGATGGGTAATGGCTAAATAGGTAGATAGAGTGAAGACAGGGATAGATGAATGAATGATAAAGATGGATGATAAATAAAAGACAGATAGATAACCCTTCCAGTATCCTTGCCTGGGAAATCTCACGGGCAGAGTAGCCTGGTGGGCTGTTCCATGGGGTCGTAGAAGAGTTGGGCACAACTGAGTGACTAAATAGACAGGTGTAAATGGAAGATAGAGATACTGGGGTATGTTGTAAATGTGCCATCTCTTACTCTAGAACCAACTGCTACACACTCAGGAATTTTGTGAGCTGGTCACCAAACCATCAGTAACTTGAAATTGACGGTGATGAGAGTATTTCCATCACAGAAATAAACTATACGTCAGGTCTGTTTTTGAGAGGGAGCAAGCTTATCTGCATCACTGGGTGTGGATAAAGAAATATTTATTTTCTCCATTCTGTGTAAATATATCCAGTTCTCCCAGCTTTGTCCACTGAGCCAAGATGAAAATGTGAAGGGAGGTAAAACCTCCTCCCACTGCCTTTTAGGGAACAGTCGCCTCGTCTGCTGAGGGTGGTCACCTCGCCCCCGTGCTCACCGAACCTCTAGCAGCTCCAGAAGGGAGCAGCCGCCTCTGCAGTCAGCTGAGGCCTTGCCACAAAGTCACCCCCTGATATCTCTTCAGAGTCAGAGGAATAGAGAGGAAGTAATTATTATTTACACTTCTATTGAAAGGCTTCACTTAAAACTCAAAGAAGGAAACTCCACAATTGGCAAGGAGGTTAAAAAAACAAAAGACACTGAGCAAAAATAGTTTCCCCTCTGTTGATCTAAGCTCCCCATGCCTTCTTTCAAAAGGACATCTTAAATCCAAAACTGAAATCAAGGACTTTGCTTTTTTGTAATTGTATTGGAATATAGTTGATTGACAACTTTGTGTTCATTTCCCGTGTGTGGCAAAGTGATTCGGTGATACATATATCCACTCCACATACGGTCACTACGGAATATTGATTAGAGTTCCCTGTGCTATCCAGCAGGTCCCTGTTGGTTATTTATTTTATATACAGTAGTGTGCGTATGTTAATCCAAACCTCCTAATGTATTCCTCCCGCCAACACTTCCCCTTTGGTAATAATAAGTCTGTTTTTGAAATTTGTGAGTCTGTGTTTAAGTTCACGTCTATCATTTTTTTAAATTAGATTGCACGCACGAGTGATGTCGCATGTGTCCTTCTTTGTCTGACTTCACTCAGTATGATAACCTCTAGGTCCATCCAATAATGCAAATGGCATTATTTCGTTGTTTTTTACGGCTGAGTAATTTTCCACTGTGTGTGTGCATGTGTGTGTGTATATAAAACATCTTCTTTGTCCAGTCTTCTGTCGATGGACATTTAAGATTCTTCCATGTTCTGGCTATTGTCAATAGCGCTGCTATGAATACTGGAGCGCATGTATCCTTTTGAATTATAGTTTTTTCCCAAATATATGCCCAGGAGTGACTGCTGGGTCACATGGTAACTCTATTTTAAGAGACTTCCAGCGTGTTCTCCACAGTGGCCGTACCAATTTGCATTCCCACCCTCAGTGCTGGAGGCCCCCTTTGCTCCACGCCCTCTCCGGCATTGGTTGTTTGTAGACATTTAGGTGGTGGCCATTCTGACTGGCGTGGGGTGACGCCTCACTGTGGTCTTGGTTTGCATTTCTCTAATAATTAGCGACGTTGACCATCTTTTCACGTGCTTTTTGGCTTATCTGTATGTCTTCTTTGGAGAAATGTCTATTTAGATCTTACGCCCATTTTCCGATTGGGTTGCTTGTTTTTTTGACATAGAGCTGCATGAGCCGCTTGTATACTTTGGAAATCGATCCCCTGTTGATTGTAAAGTTTGCAGATATTTTCGCCCGTTCCGTGGCTTGTGTTTCATTTTGTTTATGGTTTCCATTGCTGTGCAAAAGCTTTTAAGTTTAATTAGGTCCCATTTGTTTTTTGTTTTTACTTTTATTCCTCTAGGAGGTGAATTCAAAAAAGATACTGCTGTGATTTATGTCAAAGAGTGTTCTGCCTATGTTCTCCTCTGATAAGAGTTTTATAGTATCCGGTCTTACGTTCAGGTCATCAATCCATTCTGCGTTCATTTTTGTGTGTGGTGTTGGAGAATGTTCTAGTTTCATTCCTTCACATGTAGCTGTCCAGTTTTTCCATGTGCTGCATCTTGAATGACAACCCAGCAGGACTGAGTTGTCCATATCCTGTACTTTCCGAGGAAAGGGCTGATCTCGACCAGCTCCAGGGAGATAACCTTGAAGGTCAAGGTATTTCCGGCCTGATAAGAGTTCCATGGGGGCTGTGGGCCACACCAGATTGTTAATGCCGACAGTGTGGCTCATGAAAGCGGTCTTGGGCCGAACCACACCTGTTTGACCTCTAGAGGGGCTGAAGACTGAACAACTAAGGTCAGCCACACGGACAGTCCATCCTTATGCGCCTGACCCCCAGCAGCACGCCTGGAAGGCAAGGCCCGGGCGGGCTCCCCGGCTGACACCAAGTCATGTGCATCATCGCACATCATTATCAGGAGAACTAAGAATCGTCCGTTCCATTCCACCGGGAAAAGACAGTGGGAAGCCTGCTCATGGACTCTGTCCCGCAATTCTCTTACCTTTGCTAATTTTCATCGATATTCTCTTGCTATAATAAACCGTAATTGTGAGCATAACCGCAGAACTGAAGGGGGGGGGCCCCGTCGAGACAACCTCGGTGTTACAGTCCAACCGTTTTGCGTGTTCTTTCATTTTCTTTCATTCCCCGTTGAGCCCACCTATGGAAGAGCTCGCCACTTTCCACACACCCAGTGCTTTCTCTCATCGCCACGCTCTTCTTAGCACTAGGGTTAGCAGTACAGGATTTATGAGAGTGTGATTGTGAAATATGAGGGCAGAAAGCAATAAGGTGCTCAAATCATTGGTCGGAAAACACAGATGGCACTGCCCACACTGACCAGGCAAGGGCCCTGGCATGCAGTAGCTCACTCGATAGGGTGACCCATGGGCGTTTGGATTCATTATAGGAGGATGTCCTTTAGGGTTGTCACCGAGTGCACAGAAGTGGGGGTGACACAGAGGTCAGACTGCGGCAGAAGGAGTGGGAGATAGAGGCCAGCTAGAACAGATGATGACGACATATGTGTGTGAGTGTGTGTGGGTGAGTGTGTGCGTGCCACTCCACTGCGTCCCCCTGTACTAGTCCTCCTGGATCACCAGCTTTATCTTCCTGCAGGGTGTTGGCCTCCAGATGCTCACAGCCACGGGCTTGTCACAGCCTTCGCTGGTCTAGGCTGACCCCTCGCAGCTCCGCTGACCCCGTGGGCCACCAGTCAGGAGTCCTGGCTCACCCCACTCAGGCCGGCCCTCTTGGCCAAGCCACGAGATCAAGTAGAATTCTGCATCATGGGATGACTCCAGTGGCAAGGGTTCTGATGAGTCAGAGATTGAAGGAGAAGTAATAAAAACCGGTGGTGGAGGTTCTGCCTC
>NW_011494795.1:2844059-2847140 GCF_000754665.1 Bison bison bison | reverse complement strand
GCCTAGATCACTCACCCCCACCCGCCACGCTGACTCTCTCCAGCCAGGGAACCAGGGAAGCCTTTCTGGTCTTACATGTGGAATGCTTTTTTTAAATCCTTTTCATCCTGTTCTCCCCCATCTCTATCTGCATATGAGAGAACTTTCTCAGCCTTTGAGGCCCAGGCTTCTGAAACCTAAAGCCATGAGATGACTTATCTTAGTCTGTTCAGGCTGTGATAACAAGATCCCTCAGCCTGGGTGGCGTTTATTTCTCCCAGTTCTAGAGGCTGGAAGTCCAAGGGCAAGGCCAGCTTGGTTGCATCATGGTGAGGACCACTTCCTGGTTCACTGCTGGGGCCTCCTTGCTGAGTCCACACGTAGTAGAAAGGGCCAGGCGAGCTCTGTGGGGTCCCTTTTAGAAGAACACTAATCCCCGTGGGCTTCCCTGGTGGTCCAGTGGTCAAGAATCTGCCTTACAATGTAGGGGCATGGGTTCGATCCTTAGTCAGAAAACTAAGTTCCCACTGACCTCAGAGCAAATAAGCCTGCACGCCATAACTCGAGAGTCTGCACCACAACGGAAGTCTGCCCCCCCGCCCCCCACCCCATGATGTAATGAAGACCCAGTGCAGCCAAATGAATAAATAAAAAAAGAAAAAATAACACTAATCTCATCCATGAGGACTCCACCCTTGACCCCTCCCCACAAAGGCCTCACCTCCCAGTACCATCACCTTGGGGGTTAGGGTTTCAACACACAATTTTGCGGGGACAGAAACCTCCACACCACAGCCGTGGCTCTTTCTCTCTCTCTACATTTCTGCTTTGCAGTCTTTCTTTGAGGCACTACAGGCAAGGTCGAAGGAGACATCAGGCATGAGAAAACGCCAGTGACGGTTTGAAATCACAGGGGAGGGCTGGACAACGCTGTGGATGTTCCAAATGCCATGGGATCATACACGTCGGAAAAGTCCACTCTGTGTTATGCGGGCTTCACCCCAGTGAGAAAAAAGAAAAAAAGGAGGCCTTGGTCAGTCACTCGGAAACATGGTCCACCTGCATTTCAGCATCACCCCCACGCCAGCTGGATGAGCTCGGCACCTTTAAATCTATGCTCGCTAATTGGAGCGCATGCAGGCTTCTGGCGGTGGCGACAGACTCTGTGATTAATTTAGCAAATGTCACGGTCAAGAGGACAGTTTGCGGAGAAGCCTCCAGGGGCAGGGCCCCAGGTCCACGGCCTGGCTCAGCCACTTCCGAGGGGCGTGACCTCGGCAAGGTCTTTAATTTTTTAAAACCGTTCATTTATTATTAACAGCCCAAGAGGAAATATGTGACTATTATTCAATCTCCTGCATTTAACTTTTCATGTCTCATGAACTTTCACCCTGGGAAATGTCAAATCCAGCCACGCAACATCCAAGCAGAAGTCAGACTGTCCCCAAACGTTAGAGAGATGAACCACGGCCTTTACACACAGTTCCGGGCATCAGAGATAACGTAAATGCTCTGTGCTTTGGCGTCTGTGTTGGCGAGTCGGGGGCCATGTCCCGGCCAGGGCTATTCTTTCTCTCCCTCCTGACCCGACACAGTAGCCTCCTGGCCGGCCACGGTCCGCACACGCCTTTCCCACTCCATCGTTCCAGCTCCCCAGCTTACAACAGTCCATGGCTTCCATTGTTCTTGAGCCGCAGTCCAGAATCCTCACCACGGCCGCAGGGGCGCCCACCCCAGCTCCAGCCCCTGCGGGCTTGTCCCAGTTCCCCTGAGGCTGCTCAGACACGCTCACCACTTATCACGACCCACCGTGGCCAGTGGCCGCTGGACTGGCTCTCCTACAAAACGATGAGACTTCCTTACCAGCTGCTGTGAGAATCAGGTGAGACAGGCATTAGGAACGCGCCCGGGGATAGAAAGGATGCACGAGAAAATCTGCCTGTGGGAAACAATTGGACACATCACGTAATAGGTTTCCTAAAAAAGAAAATGATGTTGAGGAAGAAAATTTGTTATGCAGAAAGGTTCATAATACATCACAAAGAGAGAAAAAGACACCCAAGTATGTTCATGAGTATGCCTCTGATTTTGTCAAGGTGCACATTTTGTAGTTTTACACGAATATATAATGGTATAATTATCTGTAAATCATGGGCAACCTGTAAGTACATATAACTGATGTGTGTGTGTGGGGGGGTGTGTACATATTTTTAAACCACAATGTCAATATCAACATATTAGTAGTAGTGGTTGTCTCTGGGTAGCAGAAAGCATAAAGCCAGATATTTAATCTGTGTGTTTTCTGTGGGTTGTTTTTTGTTTGGTTTTGATTTTTTTTCTCTCTTACATTGAGCACAAGCTGTTTGTAATTAGAAGGTGAAGTTGACCATCCTCCTGTGTGATACTGTATTTCTTACCTTGGACAAATAGTACAGGATTCTTGAATCTGTGACAGCTACTGAATGTGTTTAATATTTTGAATTACAGATAAACGAAATAATCAGCTTTAAACTGAACAGAAAGCGGCTCCTAGCTTAAGTCATCGGGCTGTGAGAAGTAGTTAAAACCGCTGTATCCTGGCAGACACCTGCAGGCTGGGAAAGTTCAGTTGTCGCCAAGTCTGACTTGCAGGGAGTCGCTCTGTTGGGCTTGTTGGTTTGGCGCCTTGGATCTGCCCTGGCTCGAACGAGCCTGAAAGGGGCAGCTCTACCTCGACCTTGGGTTCCTGAGCCGCCTGGCCGCCCGGACGCCTGGGGGACTGTCTCTGCGGAGCGGGACGGGAGGCCATCCTGACCGCGTCACAGAGACCTGCCTGGAAAGGGACGGTGCCCAGGGGTGGCAGTGACCCAGGAGAGAGGCCAGGTGGGGGCGGGGTGAAGGCCGCGGGCAGGGGGCACAGGCCCCGGTGGGGGTGGTCGCGGGAGCAGCATTGGACAGAACCCCGGCCGGACAGACGCCTGATCTGAGTGCAGCTGAGATTGCCAAGGCGGGGCCTGTACGTGGAGACGCAAGGCCCAGGCTGGGCGCTGGGAAAGGCCAGCCTTCTGTGGCCAAGGGCGCGAGCCGGGAGGACACACGAAGGACTTTCTCCCAGGAGAAGCC
>NW_011494795.1:2830000-2843959 GCF_000754665.1 Bison bison bison | reverse complement strand
CCTCCGCAGACGGGACCCCCAGGACTCGAAGCCGAGCTCCAGCAGGTCCCCACAGCCCCGCCGAGGACGCGCACTGCCTTGGCCCGACCTGGCTTCTCTGGAGAATCGCCCTTTACCGCAACACCTTGGTTCACGCGCCCCCACGGGCAGAGCGCATGCGCCAGCCCTCAGCGGGGGCGGGGTCCTGGTGCAGAGCCGCCAGCACAACAAGAAGTAAAGCCTGGAGCTTTCAGTTTAAATGGACCCGTTCCTCCTCATCCGGGACCGTCTGCGTGGGTTTGCATACAAAAGCGCTCCTCGAGATCACTGATCACCACAGCAGCCGGCCACGGTGGGGCCCCCAGAAGATGCAGCCGTTTCCTCCAGGACGACGTCACGCTGCACCCTCGTCGCCACTGAGAAGGGCCCCGCGGGTGAAATCCGGTCCCAAGGTCCTGACGCTCCACTGTGTCCTCCAGTGCCACCCGTGTCTGTCTGCCCGGCCGGCTCAGCGTCTCCCACCGTCTCCCTAATACTCACGTTGCCCCGGGGTCAGCGCTGTGTCACTCGAGTGCGAGGCATTGGCTCTGCAGGGCGGCATCGAATTCTGATTCCGGCCCCACTCAGTACTTCCGCTCCTAAGCTGCCTGGTTCCCCCATGAAGCCAGCCGCTCTCAAGCTTTGTAGTCACGACAGCAACCCTCATCTCTCACCAAGTCCCGCGCCAGAACTCCACAGATCATCCTGGGATGCTTGGTCGTCTGAGTTCCCAGCCTCCATCCTCAGACCATCATTCACTCTGTATCTCATGGTTTATCCTCCTGGCAGTCTGCGAGCCAACACCAGATGCCAGGGCGATTTTTTTTCCCACTTCCAACACCGTGGAGGAAAAAAAATCTTCCAGGTGTGGGAGCCCCCCTGACGGTTCAGAAAATGATGGATGGGCAGGAGTCTAGATTCATCAGAACACGAAGGCCCAAGGCTGGCTTCACCGCTCAGCCTCGCCTGAGCCGTCCCAGAGTGGAGGATGACCCTCGGATCTGGAGACAGAAAACCCTGGATGCGTCCTTGTCAGAGCCGGGCGCCCACGTCCGCTTGCCCCCAGGGGCCACGGGACAGGTGCGGAGGGAGCCGTTGGCGGGACTGTTTGCTCAAGGAGATCTGGAACAGCCAACAAGGGCCGTGGTCAGGCGCGTCTGAAGAGCCGAGTCCTGTTTCCGCTGCACTTGCAAGGCCCCTGGCGGCCAGGGGTCGGGTGGGGACAGCTAACCCGGCCCTCGAGGCTCTCAGTCTTGGCCCCCGCCACCGCCTGGGCACCCGCCCCTGCAGGCCTCTGACCACATCCCCTTCCCCGTCTGCCCTGGCTCCGTGATGCCAGCATCTCAAAGGCAGTAAAGGGAGCCAGCAGACAGGTTCCAACCTCCCTCCTCTTCCTCCTGACCCTTCCTG
The DNA here is from genome assembly GCF_000754665.1 of Bison bison bison. Taxonomy (NCBI): domain Eukaryota; kingdom Metazoa; phylum Chordata; class Mammalia; order Artiodactyla; family Bovidae; genus Bison; species Bison bison. The sequence goes on along the minus strand of NW_011494795.1, from coordinate 2,842,531 downwards.
GTTCTCACCGCGCCCCTAAGACCCTCATCCAACGCCCCAGGCCCCTCCCTCTGAGAAAACGAGCTGGCCCCCCACCCTGAGAGGACTGAGACCCCCAGGTCTGTGCTCCGCCATTTCCCCTGGACCCCCACCCACACCTGCGCCTCCATCGCCCCTCCTCCACACCGCTTGCCACCGACTAAACATCTCCCATGTGTCCCCTGAACTTGGTCGTCAAGAAGTTAGTCCGGGCCACGAGCAGAGCCTTCCCCGGGGGGATGCCGGCAACTGACACCGGAGAGGACCGTGGGTGCGGGAGAGGGCGTGGAGCCCAGACTTCCGGAAGTGGCGGAATGTTCTAGACCTGCATTCTGGGCGAGGTTCCATGACTCCATCTATCCGTCCGAGTTCACAGGACCGCACACCAAGAAAGGACGGATTTCTGTCCACGTCGGTCACAGCTCAGTGGCACCGCCTTCGGTTTGAAGAAGTGCGTAGTCAATCCTTCGGGGACCTACCTGGCGGTTCAGTGGTCAGGACCCCACTCTTGCACGGCAGGAGGCACAGGTTCGATCCCCGGTTGGAGAACCACAATCCCACATGCCGCCTGCTTGGGGCAGCCAGAAAAAGAAAAGGGATAAATCATTCGTGTTCCGTGATGAGCACTTTTCCCTACTCAAACGACTCCTACGCCTCGCAGCCGTCACATCGCAGATGCTGCTCGTGTAGAAGACGAGCATAAATATTCCCCTCCCAGCCCGTTTTCCACGTTCTCTGCTCACCAATTTCTCCTCATTTTTCTCTCAGCATAGATTCTCCTTGCTTCCCTTAATAAGCTCCGTTCTATAATTAGTCCGCTCTGATAATGCTTTTATCATGTATGTGTTTTATTTCTAAAACATTCACTGCCGTGTGCTGTCCCATCACACTGTAATTCCCAATTCCCTGACCACCATTTTTACAGTCTTACAGTCTTAATAATCTTTTCTATTTCGGTGGTGCTTTTTTTTTTTTTTTTTTTTTGCTCTTTTTGTCTGACGAACATGAAAGCACTCTGCAGGCATTTTATATCCCCGGGAGGTAGTTAGGGGAGGGAAAGAGATTTTACAGATGGGAAAATACCAGCACAGAACGTTGTGTGGGATGCTAGTCAGGAGCATGGTGTTGAGTGTTAGCAAAAGCTCGGCTCAGCTCCGCAGCCCCAGGAAGGAGGGGTCCTGTCACCCCATCTCCTCTGCCCCCTCTAGGCCTGGGAGAATATAGAGTCAGCCGTGTAGCCTCTGGGTGGGGGCCAGGACGGGGCATCTCTCTGTACTGCATGCTTTCGTGCTGAGTTGTGTCCGACCCTTTGCAACCTCATGAACTGTAGCCCGTCAGGCTCCTCTGTCCGTGGAATTCTCCAGGCAAGAATACTGGAGTAGGTTGCCATTCCCTTCTCCAGGGGATCTTCCCGACCCAGGGATCGAACCCAGGTCTCCTGCACTGCAGGCAGCTTCTTTACTGTCTGAGCCACCAGGGAAGCCCTGCTTACAGGGTGGAGCACAGTCACATCCCCCTCAGCCCCACCACCACCCCACCACCACCCACTGAACACAAGGATCCACTGGGGGTTAGGGTGGAAAGTAACCAAAGATGGAAATGTTACGAGCACACAGTGCTTCCCCAGAGACAAGTACAGGGATTTCCCCAAACCCAGAGGCTGCCTCTGTAAGTCCCCTGTCAGTGGGTTTGTGAGCACACAGTCCGCCCACCCCCGCCCAGGAGCTGGTCTGATGCTAAGTCCCACCATCAGGCGTTGTTCCCCCAGCCGCCACCCGCTCAGTAGCTCACTGGATCCAAGCCTTTGTCTCAACAAGCACAAGTCTTCTGGGTTGTTGAACTGTCCTAAATTTTCCTCCTTTCTGGAAATACTGGGGTGGCCAAAAACTTTGTTTGAGTTTCTGTAACATCATACAGAAAAACACGAATATGCTTTTCGGCCAAGCTTCTATGTCATCCCAACACACAAGTCGGCACCAAACAGGGTCAGCCCTTATTGCAAGGTGGTGGGCGTCGGGTCAGACCACACACACACAGCTCGAGGGCTTGGCAGCAGGCCCGACCACCTGGAGCTAGTCGTGGTGACGCTGACAAGCAGCGCAACCACCCTGACTGTCCGCTCCGTCTGGGGGGACACTGCACACCTGCCGGGTGTTAGGGATGCAGGTCCAGTGTCACTCCAAGAATAAGCTGATGAGCTGCGGTTTGGACCACAGACCACACTCCTTCTCCTGCCTTTCCTGGGCATAGTCATGGACACAGGGCCTTGCTGGGATTGGCAGAGGGGCCTTCCGAGTCTCTGGACGCCCGTGTCACCACCTCCCTCCAGTCTGGCACAGGTTGTGTTCTCCAAGCATGTCCATAGCCATATCTCCCATCCCAAATGCTCTTCTTAAAACATCAGCTTGACATTCCTCCCCTGGAGTAATGGGGACCCTGTCCTTCCCCTTGAACCTGAGCAGGTTTGGAAGTCTAGGCTTATTTACTCATTCATTTTGTTGTTGTTCAGTCACTAAGTCGTGTATGACTCTTTGCAACCCTGTGGACTGCAGCACGCCAAGCTTCCCTGCCCATCACCAACTCCCAGAGCTTGCTCAAACTCATGTCCACTGAGTCGGTGACGCCATCCAACCATCTCATCCTCTGTCGTCGCCTTTTCCTCCTGTATTCAATTTTTCCCAGCATCCAGGCTTTTCCAAGGAGTCAGTTCTTCTAATCAGGTGGCCAAAGTACTGGAGTTTCATCTTCAGCATCAGTCCTTCCAATGAATATTCAGGACTGATTTCCTTTAGGATGGACTGGTTGGATGTCCTTGCAGTCCAAGAGACTCTCAAGAGTCTTCTCCAGCACTACAGTTCAAAAGCATCAGTTCTTTGGCACTCAGCTTTCTTTATAGTCCCAACTCTCACATCCATACATGACTACTAGAAAAACCATAGCTTAGACTAGACGGACCTTTGTTGGCAAAGTAATGTCTCTGCTTTTTAGTATGCTGTCTAGGTTGGTCATAGCTTTTCTTCCAAGGAACAAGCGTCTTAATTTCATGGCTGCAGTCACCATCTGCAGTGATTTTGGAGCCCCAAAAATTAGTCTCTCACCATTTCCATTGTTTTCCCATCTATTTGCCATGAAGTGATGGGACCAGATGCCATGATCTTAGTTTTCTGAATGTTGAGCTTTAAGCCAACTTTTTCACTCTCATCTTTCACTTTCATTAAGAGTCTCTTTAGTTCTTCTTCACTTCCCGCCATAAGGGTGGTATCATCTGCATATCTGAAGTTACTGATATTTCTCCCAGCAATCTTGATTCCAGCGTGTGTGTGCTTCATCCAGTCTGACATTTTGCATGATGGACTGTGCATGTAAGTTAAATAAGCAGGGTGACATTCAGAGTTAATTCCCTTTAGGATTGACTCCTTGCTGCCCAAGGGGCTCCCAGGAGTCTTCAGCATGAGCACCACCCGTGCACCTCGCCTGGCAGCCTCACTCAGATTTTAAACACTTAAGACTCTACTTTAGGGACGTCCCTGGTGGTCCAATGGCTAAGTCTCTGTGTTCTCAATGCAGGGGGCCCGGGCTCCATCCATGGTCAGGGAACTGGATCCCACGTGCCGCAACTAAGGGATCCCGTGTGCCAAAACTGAGACCTGGTGCAACCAAAAAAAACGAAAAGTAAAAACATTTTTAAAAGACTCTACTTCTCCATTTTAGGAGCGAGATTCCTTCTGTTTTGTTCAGGAGAGAAATTCCCTGGTTTGCTTTGAACCGGAGGCAGCACCGAGGTGATGTCCCCAAAAGGTGCCAGGAGGGAATCGGCGCCCACTCTGCCTGCTCCCTGTGGCCTGTGCTTGTATGGACTCTGGGGCAGGAGGGAACCATCCCGAGTTAAAGAGCCACCCCTCCGCCCCCTGCCCCGTTATGTCCGGTCCAGGCCCCTCTCGAATCCTTAAGTGAAAAGCCGTGCCTCTTCACCACAATCCACAGCATATACTTGCTTTCCTGAAGCCTCTGGAATATGCAGCAGGCAGATAAAATTATGCCATGTCTAAGATCGCTTTGACACTTTCAGAGTGTTGTGGGAGATGGAAGGACACCGCTGAAAAAGAAATCGCACGTTCCGTGCGACTGAGAGTGAAAACATGGTGGGTTCAGCACGCTCAGTCACACAGTCGTGTCTGACTCTCTGCGACCGCACGGGCTGCAGCCTGCCAGCCTCCTCTGTCCATGGGATTCTCCAGGCAAGAATACTGGAGTGGGTTGCTATTTCCTCCTCCAGGGGAGCTCCCCAACCCAAGGATCGAACCCATGTGTCCTGCGTCTCCCGCATTGGCAGGCGGGTTTTTCACCACTGTGCCACCTAGGTCAGCAGAAGCCAACCCCAAATAATCTATCTTCACGTCCAGGGCGGTAAATCTCTCACTTTCAGCTCTGCCTACACATCAGAAGACAATCCTCCTTCTGTGAGGCGGCACAGAGAATGACACCCTGTGAGATGTTTGGCCCTCCTAGAGATGAACGGCCCTCCTTCCGTTTTATGGCTGCGTTGGGTCTTAGTCGCAGCGTGCGGGACCTTCGCTGCAGCACTCCGCCCTCTTGCCCTTGTGGTGCTCGGGCTTAGCTGCTCTGCAGCGTGTAGAATCTTAGTTCTCGGACCAGGGATTGAACCCACGTCGCCTGTACTGGAAGGTGAATTCTTAACCACTGGACCCCCAGGGAAGTTCCAGTAGCCCTCCTTTCTATGGAAATAGGAGGAAAAGAGCAGGACGGGGCCCTCCGCCGTGCGTCCGAGGCTATTCACAGCCGGTGTCAGCCCCCCGCTACGCCCAGGCGAGCTTTCTGCTCCCCAAGCCCCTCACTTTCCCGCCTCAGGGCCTTTGCGTGTGCTGTCCCTCCATCACAAACGCCAGCCTCTCCCTCGTCCAATTGGGAAAATCTCCCACATCCTCTAAGACCTCATACAAACGTCACCTGGTTTCCAGAACATTCTAACACCTGCCTCCCCAGCAGGGTCGGCTCTTCTGGCATCTGTGCCCTACCTGAGTGTCCATCTCTGCCTACACACTGGGCCCCAAGGGTTGGGTCCACACATAAGACAAGTTACGTATCAACAAGTGGTGGTGGTGGTGTTGCTAATGACGAAACAGGTAAACACATCCAACATGTTTTGACCTCGGCCCGTCGGAAGGATTCTGCACACTCAGCAGCCCCTTCCCTCCCGAGGGCTCCAGTCTCAACCTTCCTCTTCTCAGAGGGGAGTTTCTCATTGTCATGGATGGCAACTCACACACGATGCAAATAATCACCTTTTATGTGGCCTTGGAAAAGCTTCTGTTTGATCTCCCCGCAGCTGTCTTCACGGAAGGCTCCCATGCAAATAAAGAATGCAGTAGCAAAATGTCAGGGGGCTCAGCCCAGAAGCCTGAGCCCCTGAAGGGTCGGAGGGGCCAGGAGGGGCCTTGGGCCCTTATCTGACTCCCCAGAAACCAGAGCACCTTCCTGCCCGCCGCCGCCTCCTGCCCTTCTGTTCTCTGTCTTCAGGATGCTCTGGGTCTGCCCAGCGTGGGACACACAGCTCTCCCCTGACCCTTCCCACACCCCCGCCAGGGCAGAGAGCACCTCTGTGTACCCCACCTCCCCCCGCTGAGCCGAGGCGGGGGACGGGAGTGAGTCTGGTGGAGCCAGTGTGCAGGTGGGGGCTGCCTCCCGCGGCTGGAATCAAATGGGAGCTGAGGGGCCCCGGGGCGGGCGAGCCACGTGGGTGGGGGGAGGAAGGCCACTGGCATCTCAGTGTGACGAAGGCCTCTCCACGGGAGGGGCAGACCATGTCCTGCCGGCGAGGACGTCAACTGCGTCCCTCCGTCTAAAGAGCAGTATTCTGGGGACTCCCTGCTGGTACGTGGAGAAGAATCCACCTGCCAGCACAGGGAACCCGGGTCTAAGCCCTAACTCAGGGCAGTTAGGCCTGTGTGCCACAGCTACTAAAGCCTGCTCGGCCTAGAGTCCGTGGTCTGCAATGAGAGAGGCCACCACGATGAGAAGCCCGCACACCGCAGCAGAGCTTGCCACAGTGAGAGAAAAGCCCACGCAGCAGCAAAGACCTCGCACAGCCAAACATGAAAATAAACAATAAATAAGATTTTTTTAATTAAAAAGAGAGAGAGAAAAGTGCTGGATTGGGAAACTCTTAGACTCAACATGAGATGCTGGAGCGGGGAGTAAAGAAATGCATGTGTCGGGAACCAAGCTCCCAATTCCGAGCCCACAGACGAGCCAAGTGACCCTGTCCAGAGTGTTAGTAAGCCCCTCCCCGACGGGGGACCACCCCTGTAAGAGGAAGGTGGGGTAGCACCCCAGTGGCTTCTAGCACATGGGGCCTCAAAGCTCACACCATCAAAGATCAAAAAGACCCACATTTCCGAGAAAGATGTCCCACAGGCAGAGAAAGCATGCTGTCACTTCTGTGATGATCACAGAGCTCTGGTTTCCAACCTAGATTTTTATCTGGCGCCAGCAGGGAGAGGTTCTGCTTCTGAGTCAGACGGTATCTGAGCAGGGGATCTGGGTTCAAACCCAGCCCCTCCCATCCAGGGTGGTCTTAGGGTGAACTGACAAAGCCCCTCTGAACTTCAGTCTGCCGGTCTACAAAGGAAGTGTCCGGGGCGGAGCGGACGGTAGTGTCCGCACTGGGGCAGAGACGTCCCTGTGAAGAACAAACTAGGTGATGGGACCCAGCACATAGTAAGTGCCCGCGAAACACGGCTCGTTTTATGATCTCTCACGTGGAACGGAAATGACAGACAGCTACTTCAGAGGTAGCTGATTTAGGGACTTCCCTGGTGGTTCAGTGGTTGAGACTCCATGATTGCAATACAGGGGCCACAGGTTTGATCCCTGATGGGGGGAACTAAGATCCCACGTGCCACCAAAAATATAAACAAAAAAAGTACCAGTTTTCATTCATTCATTCAAGATGATGAACACAGCAAATTAAAACACCAATGGCAGGTTGCAGCACCAGGCCAAAAAATAGTAGTTGATTTAGCCTCTGGATTAAACAAGATTGCTGGGAGAAGGCGATGGCACTCCACTCCAGTACTCTTGCCTGGAAAATCCCATGGACGGAGGAGCCTGGTAGTCTGCAGTCCATGAGGTCGCTGAGGGTCGGACACCACTGAGCGACTTCACTTTCACTTTTCACCTTCATGCATTGGAGGAGGAAATGGCAACTCACTCCAGTGTTCTTGCCCGGAGAATCCCAGGGAGAGCAGGGCCTGGTGGGCTGCCGTCTATGGGGTCGCACAGAGTCAGACACGACTGAAGTGACTCAGCAGCAGCAGCAGCTGTATACTGATAATATGTGAATAGATAAACTAGTTGGTTCAACTGTGTAACATAAAGATGTGGAATTTTCAGTCTCGGCCCCCTAACTTGCTAGGCTGCTGCCCCCAGCCCCGATTCCTGGGACGCCAGAGCTTTGCTGAGAAAGTTCTAGATGCTGTCTGCTCACCCATCACCTGCTTATTCTGCCCCCGCCTCCTGATGCTTCATTTCTTGGCCACCAGGTCATAAAGCGTCAGCCTCTTTGGGCAGAGCTGCCAATAAACTCCGGTCTTATGACCCTCCAGTTCCACTGAAACCTTGTCAGGCGGGACTTTTTTTTACTCCAGCAAACAGAAGATGGGGGTCATTTTATCTCACGTTATAATGATCAGCTTGGGATAGTTTTTGTTTTTTAATTTTTTGACCTCACCACAGAACATGCAGGATCTTAGTTTCCCAACCAGAGATGGAACCTGTGCCCCCCACCTCCCTGCATTGGAGGCACAGTCTTAACCACTGGACCACCAGGGATGTCCCTTGGGATGGTTTTTTTTATTTCCTTATCAATGTCAAAATGAGTGATCACAAACTTACATCCCCCGAGCAGCCAGGCAGTTGCCATAAATAAGGGACAACGCTTGGAGGCGGTGGGGCCTGACACCGCTGGTTCGCTGTTTTGGTCTTGTTGCTGCCACTGACAGAGGCTTTGGCGCTGGGAACAGCAGGGCACGGTGGAAACCAAGGCTAAGGCTGGAGACCTGTGCAGCCTCTTTGTCGTAATTTGAGGGTGATGGCCCAATTTTTCTAGTTGCTCTGATTTTTCATATTTTTGCATAAATTCTCCCAAATTTTAAAATATTGGCTCAGTTTGGTTTTGTTTTTGTTTTTTTTTTTTGGACACTGTAAGTCAGAGAAAATATAACTGCAGACCAGATTCAGCTCCTGAGCCATCACCTTGAGAGACTTCATGGAGCCTCCTCCAGCCAGTCCTCACCACCGCCTCCAGTGTGTGTGAACGGAAGTGGAGAGTGGCCAGGGTCACCAGGACGATTGTCCGGAGCGTGCACTGCCCAAGGGCACCCACCTGAGAGGCGGCCTCTTCTGTCCCAGGGCAGCTAAGACTTGTTCTGCAAATTTCAGCGGTTGTCCAGCAGAGGGCAGTACGATTTCACAGTCTGACAAAGTCAGCCTATCACACGGTCTCAACAGATGGATGTGACGTGTCTTCCGGCTGGGGTGTGTCCTCCTTCAGATTCACCCAGAGCAGGTGTAAGGACCAGCAGCGGCCCTGAGCGGGGAGGAAACTGCAATGGAAGACCCCATCCATTCTGGTTGGGTTGCAAAGTGGAAGTTCCAAATACCAAGCATTAGTGAGGTTGTGGAAAAAACAGAAATTGCACTACCCTGGCGGGGGCAGTGGGGGGTGACGGCGAAGGACAGGAGGAGTGTGAATTGATACACCCCCACATTGGAAAGTTTTTAGCAGCACCTACCCAAACTGGACATACAAATACCCATGACCCAGCAATTCCACTAGGCGTGTGCCCAACCACACACGAACATACGTGTGCCTGGAAACGTTTAGAACATTCATGGGCATGCCCTTTCCGAAAGCCAAGACCAGAAAGAGGTCCAATGCCTATTAGAAATGGAAAAAATGAATAAAGTGTGTATCTGCAGGGTGGATACCAGACAGCAATGCAAACGAACCAGGATACAGAAAAATCTGCTCAAAGTAACGTTAGGTACATGAAGGCAGCCACAGAAGAGTGTCCTGGGGGATTTCATTCGTACCAAAGGCGAACAGCAGGCAGAGATCAGCTGTGGTGTCAGGAGCCAGGATGGCTTAGGTGCCTGGTGGTGACCTAAGGGGCACTCGGGGACTGTCCTGGGGTGCTGGTGAGGTTCTGGAGCTTGACCTGCAGGTGATGATGTGGTGGTGGTTGTTTGACCGCTAAGTCGTGTCTGACTCTTTGCAACCCCATGGACTGCAGCATACCAGGCTTCCCTGCCCTTCACTATCTCCCAGACTTTGTCAAACTCACGTCCACTGAGTCGTTGATATCATCCAACCATCTCATCCTCTGTCCTCTGTCATCCCCTTCTCCTTCTGCCTTCAATCTTTCCCAGCATCAGGGTCTTTTCCAATGAGTTGGCTCTTTGCATCAGGTGGCCAAAGTATTGGAGCTTCAACTTCATCACCAGTCCCTCTATTGAATATTCAGAACTGATTTCCTTTAGGATGGACTGGATGGATCTCCTTGCAGTCCAAAGGACTCTCAAGAGTCTTCTCCAGCACCACAGTTCAAAAGCATCAATTCTTCAACGCTCAGCCTTCTTTATGGTCCAACTCTCACATCCATACACGAATACTGGAAAAACCACAGCTTTGACTATACAGACCTTTGTCGGCAAAGTGATGTCTGTTTTTTAAGTAAACTGTCTAGGTTTGCCATAGCTTTTTTTCCAAGGAGCAAGCATCTTTTTTTTTTTTAATTTCATGCCTTCAGTCACCATCTGCAGTGATTTTGCAGCCCAAGAAAATAAAGTCTGTCAGTGTTTCCTTTGTTTCCCCTTTATTTGCCATGAAGTGATGGGACTGGATGCCATGAACTTCATTTTTATGAATGTTGAATTTTAAGCCAGCTTTTTCACTCCCCTCTTTCACCCTCATCAGGAGGCTTTTTAGCTCCTCTTCGCTTCCTGCATTAGACAGCTGATGTGGATGGGGTCTCTGGGAAATCGACTCGTGCACTGTACGCTTTCTGTACACACGAGACCAACACACGAGTGTCACAGCAGAGACCCCCAGGTGTGCATTGGGCAGGGAAGGGCTTTGGAGGAGGAGAGGCAGAGGAAAGCTCCGAGTTCCGGCATCAGCGCCTCCAGGTGCGACGTTCACTCCAGGGCTGCCCGGGTCATGGGCGTCGCACTATTACTAGGGGAAGCCAGCATCCTTGGACGGGTCGTGTCAACGACGGGTTGATGCATAGGACAGGGTTTGGGAACCAGGAATCCTTGCTTCCCTGAGATGAGGGTTTGTGTGCTGGTCATTTATGTGGCTCCCGGGAGATCCACGAGGGAGACAGAGTCGCCAAGCGAGGGCAGGACTTTGAGGTGGAGTCCCAGGCCCCTGGAATGCAGGTTACACCTCGAGGTTTGTCCCGACAGGCAAGGGAGCTGGGCTTTCAGAGCCCCACACCCATCAGCGCTTGGCTGAGGGCTCACCTGGAGGATGAAGACCCCCTGCCGTCTGCACGCACAGGCTGAGTGGCCCCAGGGCAGGCGTTCCAGAGCCAAGCATCCCTTGGTGGGAAGAACCATGGGAATGTGGGGGAGCTCAGGGACCTGGGGTCCAGACGCTGACCTCCCCGCTTTCCCCGGGCGTCTCCAGTTCAGAGGGGGGATGCGAGGCTGCCCGTCCCGCTGGAATCACAAATCACCTTCATCAGGCCCCAAGGCGGTGATGAATTGTTCAAGGGTATAGAAAGCGAAGAACTAAATTTAGAGCCTCTTGATGAAAATGAAAGAGGAGAGTGAAAAAGTTGGCTTAAAACTCAACATTCAGAAAACTAAGATCATGGCAATTAGATGAGAAAACAATGGAAAAAGTGACAGACTTTATTTTCTTGGCTCCAAAATCACTGCAGGTGGTGACTGCAGCCATGAAATTAAAAGACGCTTGCTCCTTGGAAGAAAAGTTATGACCAACGTAGATAGCATATTAAAAAGCAGAGACATTACTTGCCAACAAAGGTCCGTCTAGTCAAAGCTGTGGTTTTTCCAGTGGTCATGTAGGGATGTGAGATTTGGACCATAAAGAGAGCTGAGCACCAAAGAATTGATGCTTTTGAACTGTGGTGTTGGAGAAGACTCTTGAGAGTCCCTTGGACTGCAAGGAGATCCAACCAGTCCAACCTAAGGAAATCAACCCTGAATATTCATTGGAATGACTGATACTGAAGTTTAAGCTCCAATATTTTGGCCACTTGATACGAAGAGTCAACTCATTGGAAAAGACCTTGATGCTGGAAAAGATTGAGGGCAGGAGGAGAAGGGGGCAACAGAGGATAAGATGCTTGGATGGCATCACCCACTTGATGGACATGAGTTTGAGTAAGCTCTGGGAGTTGGTGATGGACAGGGAAGCTTAGTGTGCTGCAGTCCATGGGGTCGCAAAAAATCGGACTCGACTGAGTGACTGAACCGATCTGAACTGATATTGGTTGCTTGCAGCGTTTGGGTTTCCTCTGGAAAACAAGAGGCCAGTGATGCTTTCAAAGTGCCAACGCTGGGACTTCCCCAATGGTTCAGTGGTTAAGACACTGTACTTCCAATCCAAGGGACGCAGGTTCACTCCCTGATCAGGAAACTAAGATCTCACATGCCATCTGGTCAAAAAAAGAGAAAAGAATATGCCAATATCTTTATAGTAACTGTTTTTTAAAAACCAAAAGTGAGTGAAGTCACTCAGTCGTGTCTGACTCTTTGCGACTTCATGGACTATAGCCTACCAGGCTCCTCCGTCCATGGGGTTTTCTAGGCAAGAGTGCTGGAGTGGGTTGCCATTTTAAAAACCAAATTGCCAAATGCAGCCCAGAAGTCCTGCCCCGCGTTGGCTTCTGGGTCTCCCTTACAGACTTGCCCTGGACGATGACCCACGGGAACACCCTGCACACACACTCTGATCTCAGAATTTGTTTCTGGGGACCCAGAACTAAAACGGAGAGGAGAATGGATTCCAACTGCTGGGAGAAGTGGAAACCTGAGCCCCAGCACACAGACCTCCTGCCTCCCCTACACTCGCCTGTGGGTCTGGTTTCTGCAAACAGAGTGAGTCTCTTGCAACAAGTTTGTCATCACTTCCAGGATCTGCCCTTGCTCAAGTTGTACTGTTTTCATTGGGAGCAGAGACGAGTCCCTGGCGTGGAACTCAGCTGCGCTTTCCCACAAAAATACCAGCGGCCGCTCACATCAGCGGGCGCGCCACCGCAGGCCAAGCCGGCCCCCGAAGCGCCCTCTTAACCCCTGCGTCGCCCATCGTGATTCTGTCAGCCGCCCATCTGAGCCCGGGCGCTCTTCCTCCAGTCTGAGGGGGAAGAGAAAGGTGTCCTCACCCAGAACCAAGGCTCCTCTACAGGCCGGGGGCCGAGAGCTCCGTGTGTCATCTGAACAGACCCGGGATCTGGCGCT
>NW_011494795.1:2823984-2829832 GCF_000754665.1 Bison bison bison | reverse complement strand
CGCCTGCCAGTGCAGGAGAAACAAGAGACGTGGGTTCAGTCCCTGGGTTGGGAAGATTCCCCTGAAGAAGGAAATGGCCACCCACTCCAGTACTCTTGCCTGGAGAATCCCATGGACAGAGGAGCCTGGCGGGCTACAGTCACACAGAGTCAGACTTAGCGACGGATCACGCGCACACAGGCATATGGAATGGTGCTTCACGGCACTGACCATCCAAGACACACCAAGAAAGGTCTCAGTGCGATACCAGATTGCGCAAAAGTAAACTCTCTCCCAAGCTGCTTGGGAGATCCGTTTGGGAGCATCCGCAGGAGCTAGTCACACATGGCTCCTGTGCCCCAGCCAGCTCCCTCATTCCCAAGCAGAGGAAGGGCGTGGGCCCCCCAGAAACACGTCCAAGCGCGTCACTGCGGCTCTGCTCGTAACAGGCGAAAGCTGGAAACAAATGTCTGCCAACGGTGGATGGGGAAGCAGCACGTGGCATGTGCGATACAGCAGTGAGAGTGAACAAAGCCCCCTCCTGCAACAGGTGTGGCCCTCACACCCACCACACTGAGCAAAGTTAGCACCTGTGTGCGGCCAGAGCCCATTCAGATCAAGTTCAAAGGCAGGCAAAGCTGTCTTACTCCATTCATGCCGCTTTAACAAAGCACCGTGGACGGGGTGCCTTGTAAACATCAAGAATTTATTTTTCCAGGTTCTAGAGGTTGGAGAAGGAAATGGCAACCCACTCCAGTGTTCTTGCCTGGAGAATCCCAGGGATGGCGGAGCCTGGTGGGCTGCCGTCTATGGGGTCGCACAGAGTCGGACACGACTGAAGCGACTTAGCAGCAGCAGCAGAGGCTGGAGGTCCCAGATTGGGGTGCCAGCGTAGCTGAATTCTGGTGAGGACCGTCTTCTAAGGTTGCGTGCGTGCTCAGAAGTGCCCAATTCTTTGCAGCGCCATGGACTTATGGACTGTAGCCCTCCAGGCTCCTCTGTCCATGGGATTCTCCAGGAAAGAATACTGGAGTGGGTTGCCATTTCCTCCTCCAGGGGATCTGCCTGACCCAGGGATTGAACCCACATCTCCTGCATTGGCAGGCAGATTCTTTTACCACCGTGCCACCTGGGAACCCCTCTTCTAAGGCTGCAGACGCCTTTATATAGAATGACCACACAACCCAGCAGTTCCACTCCTGAGTATACACCCCAAAGAACTGGAAACAGGAACTCAAACGGAATCGTGTGTAGTAATCTCCATTGCAGCCTTATTGGCCACAGCCAAAGGGTGGGAGCAACCCGTGTCCCTCAGTTGGTGAGTGGGCAAACCAAATGTGACATGCCCGTACAGTAGGTTGTTTTAAGTTTATTTGATTGACGTGTAGTTGATTTATAATGCCATGTTCATTTCTGCTGTACAGCAAGGTGACTCAGTTATAGACACATATTCATTTCCATTACGGTTTGTTGCAGGGTGCTGACGCGAGCTCCTGGTGCTCCACAGTAGGTCCTCGCTGCTCGTCCCTCCTGTGTACTCGAGTTTGCATCTGCTCAGCCCAGCCTCCCAGCCCCTCCCTCCCCCTCCCACTCTCCCCCTTGGCAGCCGGCGTCCTTCTCTAGATGAGCTTGTTTGTCACACAGTCGATGTTTCTCCTCCATAAAAGGAATCGAGTGCTGATACATGCTAGAATGTGGTTGAACTTGAAAACGTAATGCTAAATGAGAGAAGCCAGGTCCCAAAGGACACGCATGGCACGATCGCACGTCCGTGAAATACCCACAGTAGCAGATCCATGGGGACAGAAAGGAGATGCCTGCTTTCCAGAGGCTGGGCGGCCCAGGGGAGGGGGGAGGCGAAGTGAGTACATCGTGGGGCGGGGTTTCAGGCCTGGCGGGCATTGACCAAGTTCTGGAACCCCATGGCGGCGACGGTTGCGCAGTATTGTGAATTACTTCACGCCACCCAAGTGCGCGCTTTAAAATGATTCGAATGAGAGATTTTTTTTATGTTGTGTGCCTTTTGCCGCGCACACAGAAAGTTAAACTGAAGTTACCGTATGACTCAGCAATTCCACTCCAAGGTGTAAAGCCCAGAGAATTGAAAACACGTGTCCACACGAAAAGCTGCCTGCGAACGTCCGTAGCAGCATGATTCATGACAGCCGTACCGTGGAAACCATCCAAATAACCATTGCATGAGGAATGGGTGTTTTGATTTCTTAGGGTTACTGAAACAAATTACGGCAAAGCAAATGACTTAAAACGATAGGAACGCACCGTCTCGCAGCCCTGGAGGCCAGAAGTCTGAAATCCAGGTGTCGGCAGGGCTGAAACCTGTGGGGGAACTGTTGCCTGCCTCTTGGGGCTTCTGGTTTTGCTGGCAGCCCTTGGCATCTCTTGGCTTGTAGCTGCCTCCCACTGCTCTCTGCCTGTGTCGTCACATGGCCACCCTCTTTCCATGTATAAGGACATGGGTCATCGTGGATTAAAGGCTCACTCCAGGATGACCTTGTTTTAACTAATTATTTGGCAGCGATGATGGCACCCCACTCCAATACTCTTGCCTGGAGAATCCCATGGACGGAGGAGCCTGGTGCGCTGCACTCCATGGGGAGTTGGACGCGACTGAGCGACCTCACTTTCACTTTTCACTTTCGTGCATTGGAGAAGGAAATGGCAACCCACTCCAGTGTTCTTGCCTGGAGAATCCCAGGGACAGGGGAGCCTGGTGGGCTGCCGTCTATGGGGACGCACAGAGTCGGACACGACTGAAGCGACTTAGCAGCAGCAGCTATTTCCAAATAAGGTCACATTTCTAGGAAGTAGAGGCTAGGACTTGGTTTCTTTTTCTGGAGCACATAGTTCCACTCCTAACAGCGTATGGACTAAAGGCGGTGTATGTACATGATAAGACATGATCCAGCCAAGGGAGGAAATGAAATCCTGACACATGCTGTGCTGTGGGTAAAAGCTGCAGGCGTGATGCCAAGTGGGAGAAGCCAGACACGAAAGGCCACGCAGTGTACAGTTCCATTTATGTGAAATGAAATACCCAGAACAGGCAACTCCATAGACGCATAAAACCGCTTATAGAGTGTGGGGGAAGGGGCAGAATGCAGAGTGACTCCTTGAACGGGTCTGGAGTTTGTTCTGGAGGTGATGAAAAATGCTCTGGAACCAAACAGAGGCAACTTTTGGTTGCCAAACCAAACAACTTTGCAAATGTAATAAAAACTACCAAACTGTGCACTTTACAAGGGTGAATTTATAGTGACCGAAGCCATGAAATTGAAAGACACTTGCTCCTTGGAAGAGAAGTTATGACAAAAATAGCATATTCAAAAGCAGAAACATCACTTTGCCAGTAAAGATCCATATAGTCAAAGCTACGGTTTTCCCAGTAGTTATGTATGTAGCTCAGTCCATAAAGCATCTGCCCACAATGCAGGAGACCTGGGTTCGATTCCTGGGTTGGGAAGTTCCCTTGGAGAAGGAAATGGCAACCCACTTCAGTATTCTTGCCTGGAGAATCCCATGGACAGAGGAACCTGGCAGGCTACAGTCCATGGGGTCACAAGAGTCGGACACGACTTAGCGCTTTCTTTCTTTCTTTCTTCTTTCTTATACGGATGTGAGTGCTGGACCGTAAAGAAGGCTGAGCGCCAAAGAATTGATGATTTCGAACTGTGGTGTTGGAGAAAACTCTTGAGAGTCCCTTGGACTGCAAGGAGATCAAACCAGTCAATTCTATAGGAAATCAACCCTGAATATTCATTGGAAGGACTGATGTTGAAGCTGAAACACCCGTACTTTGACCACCTAATGAGAAGAGCCAACTCATGGGAAAAGACCCTGATGCAGGGAAAGACTGAAGGCAAAAGAAGAGGGTGGCAGAGATGTTTAGATGAGATGGTTAGAGAGCATCACTGAGTCAATGGACATGAATTTGAGCAAACTCTGGGAGGTAGTGGAGGACAGGGAGTCCAGTATGCTGCAGTTCATGGGGTTGCCAAGAGTTGGACGCAACTTAGCGACTGGACAACAGCAATTATTAATGGTATTTATCTCTTGAGTAGTGGGATTCAATCCCTGTGTCGGGAAGATGCCCTGGAGGAGGGCATGGCAACCCATTCCAGTATGCTTGCCTGGAGAATCCCATGGACAGAGCAGCCTGGCGGGCTCCAGTCCACGGGGTCACAAAGAGTCGGGCACGACTGAGCGACTGACACACCCACACTGGGATCACAAATGACTTTGATCTTCCACTTTTTCCTGTGTTTTCCCTTTTTCCCACAATAAATCTGAATGCATTGTTTTTATCAGAAAAACATAGTGTGGGCCTTCTTTGGTTGAAAGCCACAGAACGTAACTCAAACTAATGTAGACGAAAGGAGGGTGTTGGAAACTGAGACAGAGGGCAAGACTTGCCCACCCAACAGCCGCTCTCCACCTCTTCCTTCCTAGCAGAAGCCTGGTTTGCAGGGTAGGAATGTGTCCCAGTAAACTACACTTCTTAGCTTCCCTTAAAACTGGGGACGGTCATGTTATGGAAAATAAGATATAAACGGAAACTAGCTGGGTTGGAATTCTGGGAAAGATTTTAAGAGGTTGGCCATGCTGGCAATGTCCTTTCAACCTTCCTCCCTTCCTTGTCTCTGCTCTGTGGAATGTCATTGTGATGGCTTGTGCCGCAGCAGCAGTTGTGGCCGCATGTGACCTTGGGGATGGAGGCCACATGCTGAGGAAGGCTGGAGCAGAGGAAGAGTCTGGCACATTGGTGACTGTGGAGCCACAGACCAAACATGGGCTGTCTATTGCCAACATTTAGGCCACTGGCGGCTCAGACAGTAAAGAATCTGCCAAAACAGGAGACCCGGGTTGGATCCCTGGGTCAGGAAGATCCCCTGGAGAGGAAATGGCAACCCACTACGGTATTCTTGCCTGAGAAATCCCATGACAAAGGAGCCTCGAGGGCTACAGTCCGTGGCGTCACAAAGAGTCGGACAGAACTGAGCGACTAACACTTTCACTTTTTGCTGCTGCCTGCAAACTCATCTGTAACTGATCCAGCACTCGCTGGACCACTAGGAATCTGAAGAACCAGACTTGGAAATGAGCAGGGACCAAGGCAGCTCAAGAGTTAAGAAGCAAGAAACATCCACAAAGTTATGGATGACTGCAGCACCATGGCTTGATGATTCTCCTTCTCGAGGGAGCAGCGGGTTAACAAACAGTCACCGGTCTCTGAAAACAAACCACACCCTTTCCTGGAAGCAAAGCTATAGGTTGGGACGACGAGAGAGAACACACGTGTCTATAAATCTGCCTTCAAAAAGTCCCACTTTGGAGATTTGCTTGCTTACTCTTGAGTAGTTCCAGAGAGAAATTTACCCTTTCAGTGTCTCAAATAAAATAAGAGTTAATGGGTGCATGTGCCCACATTTCCCCACCACGAAAGATCTCTCCACCCGGCTGAACCGTAAACCGTAGGCAGTTGCTTGTGCCCAGATCGCCAGCGGGTAAGCCTTGCCAGCTCAGAGGTCCAGGATGTTTAACAAGTGATGAAGCGGGTCTCCAGCAGAACTGGAAGTACCTCGGGGCAAAATCTGAAACACGGCTTCACGTGCTGTCGGACAGGAAACAGGAGGCTGGCAGAGCCCTTCAGAGTCCTGAGAGCTCCATTTCGCAATCTGCAGAAATATCTGAGTGTGACCTAACCCACAAGGGGTGGGGGCCTGACCCTAAGATGGAAGGTCCCTCAGGAGGAGCAGGGGAGGGTGGGGGAGAACTCCACTCGTTTCTGGCCTCTTTCTTCTTTTGCCCCAGATTCCGTTTACAGGGGAAGACGCATCTGGTTGGGTCTCCT
>NW_011494795.1:2813504-2823884 GCF_000754665.1 Bison bison bison | reverse complement strand
AGGATGGCAGACTCCTGGTTGTATTCCCCACCCCACCCTCCCTCCACCAAACTGCATCCAACGGGAAAGGGATTGGCAGTACCTCAAGTGAGATCAGAGAAAATGGACAGCTGGGAAACATATATTTTAAATTTTTAAGTATATACATTTTTAAAATATTTTCATTTATTTATTTGGCTGTGCCAGGCCTCAGCTGGGGCATGTGGGATCTAGTTCCCTGACCAGGGGTGGGACCTGGGCCCCTGCATTGGGAGTGCAGAGTCTTAGCTGCTGAACCACCAGGGAAATCTCTAAGTAGATAAATTTTAAGTTAATTTTTCCTTTAAAAAATTAAGAGTTTCTGTGCCCAGAAGAATCCTGTGTTGAAGCCAACCTGAAAAGCACTGTGATTCTCTCAGGTCACACGGAGATAAATGAAGATCTAGAAGGAAAGCAAGATATACACAGATAAGCCGCATGATGACTGCTAAGACCTGCTAACTGCGCCCAACCAGAGCACCGTGGGGGAGCAGCCAAAGGGGGCTGTTTTCCTTTTGAGCCTCCAGATCAGAGGAGGCTTCCTGGAGGAGGTGACATTTGAGTAGAAGATGGGGATGAAGATAGAGATCTGTACCAAAGGATGTGGAGCTCTGAATGTCATCCTGAAGTTTTCTGTGGAAAATGGGGTGTCACTGAAGGGTTTTGAGCAGAAAGATAATCTGGGTCTTGTCTCAGCGGCCATGTAGAGATCAGATTGCTCCGGTGGGAGAGATTAAAAGTTAGGAGACCCATAAGAATGTTGCAGTCATTCAGATGAGCAGCGATAAGGCACTGCTCTGGAGACCAGGGAAACTAGGGTGATGATGCAAAACCGCATTCCAGGGAGCTAGACTGGGCAAGTCTCAGTGAATAATGGGATGTGGAGGGTCGAAAGGGAGATAATACAGGCTTTCTCTCCCGGGTGATGTGGTGCGTGGGGCTGCTCTGTACCCACCTGGGGAACTCAGGAGCAGTGTGAGTGGGGAAGAAGCCGAGGTTGATTGGGGTCAGGAAGGACTTGAGATGTTTCCTGATGGAAATAGTCTACCAGCAGTTGGAAATCTGATCACAGACAGAGTCAAGAAGAAACTGTTGGCCATCATCACCTCTGAGTACTGAATTATGAATTATTTTTGTTTGGTTGTTTTTAGGACCCTATGTGTTGCTTGGCATGTGTCGTCTGGTTATGAGAGAGAATATGCTTTTGTTTTGTTTTTTTTTTCAGTAGTAACAGGGACGTCCCTGGTGGTCCAACGGTTAAGAATCCACCTTGCAGTTCAGGGGACTCGGGTTCAGTCCCTGGTCGGGGAACTAAGGTCCCATATGCCAAGGAGCAACTAAGCCCACGAGCCACAGCTAGAGAGTCCACGCCCCTCAACAAAAGAGCTGAGGGCCACACTAAGACTCAACGCAGCCAGGTAAATAAATAAATATTTTTAAAGACCATTAATTCATTCACAGAATTGTTTTATATATATAGGTGTGTATGTATCTCAACAGCAGCAGACAGGTGGGGATCTGGGAGATCAGGACGCTCACAGACAGGACAGAACTGGGGAACGAGACTCGGCAGCAGCCAGTCAGTCTGGCGCAGACAGCGCCGTGACCCAGCACCTCCTCTTTGCTGGGCTCTGGGGAATAAGGCAGTGGCCGTGGGAGGCGCAGTCCGCACCCTCAGAGAGCCCCGAGGACTGGGGAGGCGCCCGGAGAGGAAAGGCGCACAGATGGCCAGCTTGGCGAAAAAACAAAAAGGCAAGCACGCGCACGTTCTGGAAGCTGCACAGCTGGGTGGCTGGCTGGGCAAAGATTCTACACTCTGGGCTTCTCTGGTGGCTCGGTGGTAAAGAATCCCCCTGCCAATGCAGTGGGTTCAGTCCCTGACACCGGAGGATCCCACGTGCCACGGAGGAACTACTGAGTCTGTGTGCCCTTGAGCCCGAGCTGCGTGATAAGAGAAGTCGTCGCGATGAGAAGCCCACACACCGTGACGGAAAGTAGTCCCCAGTCTCCACGACTAGAGAAAAAGCCAGAAGGCCCAGCGCAGCCAAAACCAAATAAATACAATTTTTAAAAATTTTCTACATTCTCGTAGGCTCTGGGAGAAGAAGGCAGGGATAGCTGGTCCCTGGGAAAGTGCTTGGATCCACAGAGACCATTCATACTGGAGCAAGGGCATTCTCCTTCCTGGGAGGATAAGACTGAAGATGTTATGTCTCTGGGTTTCAGCCGAACATTTGACAGAGGTGCTCTGGCTGCCTCTGGGCGGGTTTCGACACCATGGGCTGAGGGGGTTTGAGAGACACAGACTCAAGAGAAGGCTCATGGACCAGATGCAGAGTTGTGACGAATGGGTCGACGACAAGCAGGAGGAAGGTCTTGAGATCTCACGCGTCTCCTCTCAGCTCCACCCTGTTCATCATTTTTTTTTTTTTAAGGAAAAACTGAGAAATAGATGCTGGCTCAGGATCAAGGACTTAAGCAAGCAAACGTCTCTGGAAAAAAGAACTGGAGGCCCTTTGGGGTGGGGAGTCCCATCAGCGGGTATGTTTGAGCAGCCCCTGGAGGACACCTTCCGTGAGCAGGAAGACCAGAGTCCTGGAGGAAAGGGTGTAGTGGGAGCCCTACCACGTTTTCCAACACCAAGCCCCTTCCCGTCTACGAGAGCCCTTTGGAGCAACCACCTTCAAGCCCGCCATCTTGGCAAATGCGACGTGCTTACCACTGAGCAGTTGGGTTCTGGGTGGCACAGGGTCCCTGCCGTCAGTCATACCTGGGTTCCCATCCGAACTGCCCTTGAGACAAAGCACGCCAGCCCCCCTCCAGGGTCAGTCACACCCCCCCCAAGTCCTCTTGTCTGCGCTGTGTCCCCACCTTGCCCACCCCACGAAGCCACCCCATTCTCAGCACCCTCTTTCCTCTGAACCACCCCCAGCAGCCCCCCACCCTCTGGGCCCTCGTTACAGCCCCCCACCCTTCGGGTCCTCGTTGGCTGTTCTATAAACCACGATGCTCAGTTTCTTTTTCTTCTCCTTGGCTTCCAGTCTTTGCAGGAAGACCAGGGGCTCTTTGCAGACGAGAGCCCAGCTGCTGCTTCTGGGGATGACCCGGGGCCCCGTCTTGCTTGAGACACACCCTTGGGGAGTGCGTGCTGTTGTCTCAAAGGCAGGTGCTGCCCGGGAGTTTGGGGTCATCCCAACAGAAGAGCTCACGGCACTTTCTGAGTGACACAGTGGCCCGTAACTCCAGCTTGGATTGGCCAAGACTGTCACCAGGGAGAAGGGGAAAGTCTAAGGAGTCTGTGGTTCGCACACAGGCAGAGCTCTGCCTTCTGTTTCACAGCCTCTTTGCTTGCTGCTTGCCCATCCCCCTCAGGGCGTTCTACTCCTGGTTACCCCTGAGGTCCCTCCACCCAGGCAAGGTCAGAACTCCACCTTCCGTCCATCCCGAGCACAGGGTGGCTCTCCTCGGTAGTGCTTGTTCATGGTTTCCATGCATTTGGGTGATGCTTTATCACCAACTGTTTTCCTCGCCCTGGAGCTGTGTCCCCAGCACTTAGCCAGCTGCCTGTCACACAGCAATCAATCAATAAAGGCTGGTCCAGTAATTGAATGAACGCTCTCCGGTTCCAGCCAATATACGTGACCCTCCCACCAGTGTCTCTCCAAGCTGTCCTGTTAGAGGATCACTCAGGGAGGGGTGCTGGCCTGGCTCACACCCCCCATTTATCCTGGAAGCCAGAGGGCAGGGGAGGACCCCCTGGGAGAGCCCCAGGTCAGTCCTGGCAGTAACAGACAGGCCGATCGGCAAAAAGTCGGGGAGGAGCCGCTGCGGGTTTTTCTCAGCTTGGTTCTGTTCAATTCCCATCCTGCAGTGCCATCTCCAGGGCACCAGGGCACTCTGAGATGATCAGAGGTGCGGCCAGCTTGGCCGGAACCGCACAATCACCCTCATAATCAGAGCATTTGATCCGAGGAAGGTCAGAGCTCTGGAGAAGGACTTGCTCAATGCTGCTGTACAGTGGTGACACCCACCACCTGTCCCCTACTCCATAAGCGGGAGAGAGTGCAGGGCCAAGGCAGGAGCTGCCCTGGACCAGCGCTTATCCCAGGGCCACGTGCTTGGCAACCAACCCAGGATCATGCAAAGTACAGATTCCGTGGCAGTGGCCTGGGGTGGGGCCTGGGAGTCTGCATTTCTAGCAGATGGCCAATGCTGGCGCTGCTGGCCTGACACAGCAGTCCATCTTGACGTTTAAACTGTGGTGCAAGGGCTCTAACATCAGCATCTCTGGCAGGGTTTTGCTGCTCACGATGCTGTCCCCATCTGGGCGGCAGCAGCAGCACCTAGGAGTCTGTTACAAATACAGAGCCTCAGGCCCCACCCCAGACTCTCTGGACCAGAATCTGTATTTAAACCAGATCCACAGGGGATTCACAGACACGGTAAAGTCTGAGATGCTCCGCTCAAGAACCCTGGTCCTTAAGACCAGCTGCATGTTGAAACCATCCGCCGAGCTTTTAAAAAATGACCTTGATGTAATCTGTGTTGGCTACAACCTGCATATCAGGGATTTTTTGTTTTCAACTCTCCAGGTGATTCTAACAGAAAACAAAGTCCAACTGCTTTTCTTCCTATTAGAATAGTTGATCAATATTTTATTAAATTTTGCTAATAGTTTTCTTAATACCTACAGGAAATTTTTTCTCCAGGGAAGATACAGAAATAGCCAACAAGCACAGGAAAGATGCTCGGCATCAGTAAGCTAGGGCCACCTACTAGGGCGATATCCTTGTGTCGGCGGGCGGTAAGAGGCGCCGGTGAGCACGGGCAGGGACCGGGACCCTCGCACGCTGCCAGTGGAACGTAGAGTGACGTGGTGCCGACAGCCTGTCAGTTCCTCCAAAAGTTAAAACGGAGCTACCATATGACCCCGCAGTTCCACTCTTAGCTGTTTACCCCAAAGAATTGAAAACGGAGAATCAGATGTTTGTTCATGCAAGCTCATTGCCGCATTACTGACAATAGCCCAAAAGTAGACACAACCCAAGTGTCTACCAGCAGATGAATGGATAAACTATATGTGGCCTAGCCACACAATGGAATATTAATCACCCATAGAAGGGAATGGAGTGGCGTGATGCACGCCACACTATGGATGACCTTGCAAACATTATGAGCCAAGCTAGAGAGGCCAGACAGGAAAGAAAGCCGTGCAGGAGCCCTATTACATGATATATCTGGACTAGGCAGATTCAGAGAGGCAGACATGTTTTCCTGTGTCTTCAAAAAGCTGAGTTCTTGGACCCTCTTCTTCCAGTCTATTGCAAAGTGGTCAGGGTCCTTCTTCATCAGCTACAACACCTCAGTTTCATCAAGAAAATTCCTCATGTCTTCCAGTTCTTAAAAGGAGAATAATCTGTCCTAAAGACTTTGCACATTTTTTAGTTTACTCCTGGGAAGTTTCGTCTTCCATTGTAAAAGGGATCCTCTGTTTTTTTCGTTTATTTATTTAATTGGAGGCTCATTGCTTTACAATGCTGGTGGGTTTGTGCCCTGCATCAGCATGAATCAGCCATAAGCGTACGGATCTTCTATTTTCTAAGGAGGTGTTATTTGTATATAGAGCTGCTATTGATTTTCTTTTCTGCTGTATACCCACCCTTCTATTTTCAATATTGATTGATTGATTGATTTGGCTGCGTTGGGTCTTGCAGCATGCAAACTCTTAGTTGCGGCATGTCAGATGTAGTTCCCCAACCAGGGGTTGAACCCCGGCCCCCCGCACTTGGGAGCACGGAGTCTGAGCCACCGGACCCCCAGGGAAGTCCCCCTACCCATGTATGGTAGTTTCCCAACGGCCATGAGAAAACTGGTAGTTCTCTAAAACAGGGTGTAAGGTAGAGCTGACGTCATACACAAAAAAGTCTTCCGTGAGTTCTACATGTGCTGAAGGGCCAGACTTGAGTCTTCTTCCCACTGAGTTTTATAAAATATTAACAGATGACAGGCCTACAGAAACCATTTCTGGATGCCATTAGAAGGTCAGATTGCTAAAGAGGTTTCTAAAGACTTATTTCCGATTTCTGTGCTTTCTTGCCATGGACCAGGAAACACTGGGCAGACCACGAGTGGGCCACAGACTTAACATTTTGAGTGTCGTTGC
Source organism: Bison bison bison (assembly GCF_000754665.1). NCBI lineage: Eukaryota > Metazoa > Chordata > Mammalia > Artiodactyla > Bovidae > Bison > Bison bison. Next base: position 2,817,703 of record NW_011494795.1, on the reverse strand, counting down.
TTTATTTTTTTTAATTGGGGTATAGCCAGTTAACAATATTGTGGTAGCTGCAGGTGAACAGCGAAGGGACTCAGCCATATATATACATATATCCATTCTTTTTTAGATTCTTTTCCCATATAGGTGATTACAGAGTACAAAGTAGAGTTCCCTGTGCTATACAGGAGGTCTTTGTTGGTTATCCATTTAAAATCTAGCAGTGTGTACACGACCTTCCCAAACTCCCTAACTCTCCTTCCTCCCTGCAGCCATAAGTTCATTTTCTAAATCTGTGAGTCTCTTTCCATTTTGTAAGTTCATTTGTAACCTTTCTTTTTAGATTCCACTTACAAGGGATGTCCTACGATATTTCTCCTTCTCTGTCTGACTTCCTTCACTCAGTATGACTGAGTGTTATTGTTTTAGAGCTTGTCTCTAACTGCATTAAATGTTAGAATTCCAACCCTATACCCTGTAATACGTTCTCACGTGTTCAGTTACCAAACTCCGTTTATTACTGCATGATCGGACTGCTTCTGCAAAGTACAGGAACCTGGATTATTAAGTGTGTGTGTGTAGTAGACTTTTTATTTCTAAAACCAGAAAAAAAATGAAGAATACAGGACATTCCAGAGATAGATATACTAATATATCTTGATATTGAAATTGTTCCTGGATTTTCTCCAGATTTGAGGGAGTGAAACACTGCCAGAGGAAACTGAGCCAAAAATAAAGTTTAAAAATTCTGAGCAAATTACGGTTTGGTGACGAGGGACCGTGGAGTCTTTAAAAACAGAGGCTTCAGAGAAGCTGTCTGCCGTGACAGTGAACTAGCGTCACGGGCAGCACGCGTGGCCTTGTGGCTCCCGCAGCAGCAGAACTGCCTCCACGTCTGGGGCCCTGAAATTAACACGCTGGCCCCGTGTCTTGCAAGACCTTCACGGCACTACTCAGGACGAGCCGTATCTGGGATGCCGCCAGTTCCTCCGCTCTGCTGGCAGGGGGACAAGTCATGCGCGGCAGGGACACCGAGTCTTCCTGTTGGATCCTGGGGACCGCCGGGCACAGCTGGGCCTCCCCACCCTGCTGGCGGGCGGTGAGACTTGTGGATCCCCTGCAGTTAGCCTCCCCAAGCGTCTTGTTTTAAAATCAACCATCGGTGCCACTGAGGAAGGCGAGGCTGCCAAAGCGTGTGTGTTCTTTCCGAGATGAGGTGTGATGTAAACACATTTTGTTTTTTGTTTTTTTAAATATTTATGTATTTGACCACACCAGGTCTTAGTTGCAGCATACGGAATCTTCAGTTGCAGCATCTGGGATCTAGTTCCCTGTCCAGGGATCAAACCCAGGCTCCCTGCATTGGGACCGCAGAGTCTTAGCCACTGGACCACCAGGGAAGTCCCCAGACACGCGTATTTTAATGACTCCTCACGATTCCCTGGGGGACTCCACAGTTGACTGAAACCTCACACTTACTGCCTCTTTAACCCATAACAAGTTTGGGCTATGGGGGCGAGGGCTGTCATCAGTGGAAAAAACGATCCCATCTGCAGCCTGAGTCCTGGTTCTCCTTTCTGGAGCCTCTATTTGCTGATCTTTAAAATGGGTCCAAGGGTTGCTGGGAGGACCACATCGATGGCTACATGGCTGTTGCAAGCAGCAGTTAGGAAGCCTGGGGATACTTGCATTAAACTCATAGGTTCCTCTTGGGGACTTCATGAACTCTTCCTGCAGGCTCAGCCCCAGCTGGAGGCTGCAAAGGCAGCTGTGAGTGAGACACACTAGACTCCCAGGAGTGGATGAGACAGACAGTGAACCGCAATCTGAGTGATAAGAGCTGCGAGGGCACTAAAACAGGGTCATGAACGCGAGGGCTGTGCCCTGCTTAAGCAGGGCAGTGCTCCAGAGGCCTCCAGAGAAGACGGCTCAGCCACAGCTGGGTCAGGAGGCTCTGATCCTGAAGCCCCTTCCCTGTGGCTGGAGCCAAGGGCGGTAGGACAGATGGAGGGGCCTGGATCACTCAGTCCCAGCCCGGCTCCACCCTCTAACCCTAGGCAAGTCACTTCGCCTGGAAGCATCATTTTCTCAATCCCTATTAAGAGCTAAGATCACCTGTGTGTAGTGACTTTGTTTTAATAATTAAATATTTTTAAAGTATTTATTTATTTGGCTGTGCCGGGCCTTAGTTGTAGCAAGTTCCCAGAACAAGGACAAACCCAGGCCTCCTGCATGAGGAGCACAGAGCTTTAGCCACTGAACCATCAAGGACATCCTTTCGTGTAGTGATTTTTAAAACATGAGTCCAAAAATCTTTGACACTTCTCTGGCCAAGAGGTCGGTCTCCATCACCTCTCCTTGAAGCTGGGCAGGTTTCCAGTTGCTCCGACCAACCAGTATGACTGTGACTTCCATGGATATGTCTTAAAATAGGCCCTTTCCACCTGGCTCCTTTGGGCACCTTGCTTTTTGCAAGAAGTCCACTTTCCCTGAGACCACCACGCGAAGGAAGCCACAGATGGGCAGCCCCATCTGAGCCTCCAGCTGACGGCCGGCATCACCTGCCGACCTGGACATCCAGCCCCATCCAGCCATCAGCTGCCCATACCTCCCCACCATCTCCTCCTGGTCACTGCCCAAGACCTGCCCCCACCACCCCCAAGCGAGAACTGCTGGGCTGAGCCATCAGATTGTGAGTCAGACATGAAGGTTGTCTTACACTAGTAAGCTCAAGGGTCATCTGTCCCCTGGTTTTAGTGATGGGAGCACCTTTCTCTCTGCCCTCACTTCTGAAACCTCTCTTGCTCACCAGCTCCTACCACCGCGTCTTTTTTCTGTTCCTCAAACACACATGCAGCGGTTCTGGCCTCGGGTGTTTCCATGAGCCATCCTCTCTCTCCCTGGAAATTCCCCTCCCTTCCCCCATCTTCCATGGCCGTCTCCTTATCTCGTAAGGTCTCTGTTCAAACAGCCAGCCCTCAAAGGGCTCCTCGGGTCACCTGATCTAGATTAGGTCTCAGATCAGCAGCTGCTGTCACATCCACAGAGGCTTCTGAAACCCTTGAGCAGCGTCTGCTAGTTTTGTTTGTTGACTGTGTCCTCTGCCAGACAGTCCTCGAGAGGAAAGCCCTCCCCCACTTTGATCACCCGTGTATCCCCCTGCTCCTTGCAGAAAGTCTAGCACAACTTAAGCAGGGATCCATGTCGATTAAATAGATGAATATACAAGAAGGACACAGCCACGTCAGAGAACAGCAAGGAGAAGTGACGAGGGTGGCAAGTTCCGGGTCAGAAAGGCAGCTGGTTGGGGCTCCAGGGGTTTGAGATGACACAGGCAGGACGAGAGGGGCCCAGGCCTTTTAAAACATTGGATATTTTCACAACAAGAAAATTAGGTACAACGTGACCTGACTAGGGGGTGGGGGGGGGGGGAGATGGTACACGTAACATACAATTTACTTGCCTCAACTGTTTTTAAGTATACATTCTGCGTGTGCATGCTCAGGTGTGACCCCATGGACTGTAGCCCTCCAGGCCCCTCTGTCCATGGGATTCTCCAGGCAGGAATACTGGAGTGGGTAGCCATTTCCTCCTCCAGGGGATTTTCCTCAGCCAGGGATCAAACCGGACTCTCCTGTGTCTCCTGCATGGCAGGCGGATTCTTGACCACTGAGCCACCAGTTCAGTTCAGTCGCGCAGTCGTGTCCGACTCTGCGATCCCGTGGACTGCAGCAGGCCAGGCCTCCCTGTTCATCACCAGCTCCCAGAGTTTACTCAAACTCATGTCCATTGAGTCGGTGATGCCACCAGGAAAGCCCCTTAAGTGTACAGTTCGGTGGCATTAAGGACGTTCACACTGCTCCCCTCCCCAGCCCGTGTCCGTGAATCTGCCTATTCTAGAGACCTGGCGGACGTGGAATCATAAAGCCCGTGTCATTGTGAGTCTGGATTATTCCCCCCGGCCCACCCATGTTAGCACATACTGTGACTAACACACACACACACACACACACACAATACGCATTCTGCTCTGTTGCTTCTTAAGGTGGAACACCAGTTCCACTGCGTGCACACACCACATTCAGTTCACCGTTCACCAGCACGGGCGGACGGGCGTGTCCAAGGCTCTCTTCAGGGCCAGGTGAACCCTGCCCCGGGGTGGAGCTAGTGCGGGCCGAGGACACAGCCAGGGAAGGCCGGCAGTTCACCCGCACGACCACCCG
>NW_011494795.1:2805730-2813261 GCF_000754665.1 Bison bison bison | reverse complement strand
CTGACCCCACCACCTTTTGGTCCCGCCCGGAGTTCTGTTTATAAACACACGGCGCTGGCCACAGGCGAGGGGCGAACCCTAAAGGTGGTGGGGTCAGAGGTCAGCGGGCGCGCCGGCTAGGAGACCCATCCGTTTGGCTTCTCAGGCCGCTGGCCGTGCGGTGTGGCCGGCCCAGCTGCCCTACCGGGGTCTGGGACGGCCCGGGGGGAGGGGGCGCCGACGGTGGTGCGCACGTGGTCCTGCCTGGCGCCGCGGCCGCCTTCCCCACAGCGCGGGTGGCCCCGGCGCCCCTAGCGGCGGCGGGTTTGGGCGCCGCGCTGCAGTTGCGCCTGCGCACAATGCGTCACGACGCGCCTTCCGGTGTGCGCCGTGGTCGGGCCACGCCCGTTACGTCGTCGTGGGGTCGGCGGCCGCCGGGACGCACGTGTGGGGCTGGCGGGGTCTCAGGGCCCCGCCCCGGCCTGCCGGCTCTGACCTAAAAGCAGACGTCGGGCCGCTGGGTTGTGATAACTCTGGGAGAGAGTGTGTGCCGGCTGGACGCTGCCCGGCATCAGTTTAGGTTCCCCAGAGCCCGGTGCCTGTAGGTGCGGTGTAAATGCTCGGTCAAATCAATAAACGGAGGGCGAGTTAATCATTAACTATTCAGGAAATGCTGATTCAGATTTTTTTTTGTTACTTCGCCTACTTTTTGTAAGTTTTATTTATGGGATAGTGCGTAAAAAGCTTGGGCTTCCCTTGGTGGCTCTATGGTAAAGAATCCGCCTGCCAATGCAGGAGACTCAGGTTCGATCCCTGGGTCAAACGGCAACCCATTCCAGTATTCTTGCCTGGAGAATGCTATGGACAGAGGAGCCTGGCGGGCTGCAAGTCCATGGGGTCACAAAGAGTTGAGCACGGCTGAGCGACTAAACCACAGCACGCAACAGTTTGGCTCAGGGTTAGCACTGAGGGCTTCCCTGGTGGCTCAGACGGTTACGAATCTGCTTGCAATGCAGGAGCCCTGGGTTCAGTCCCTGGGTCAGGAAGATTCCCTGGAGAAGAAAGTGGCAAGCCACTTCAGTGTTCTTTCCTGGAGAATTCCATGGGCAGAGGACCCTGGTGGGGTACAGTCCATGAGGTCACAAACAGTTGGACGCGGCGGGGCTACTGACACTTAGCCCTGAGCCTATGGTAGTTACTGTTATGGCTGTTGCCTTTTATTTTTTGTCCTTTTGAGTTTATTCTGTTAAGTGTAAAAAATTTGAGCTGTGCCTTAACCAAGATTAAAAAGACTCTCCCCCTTTTCTGCCATTTTATCCTAAAGACTCATAATTGCCACTGCTGGTTGCTCTGTACAATTGTTTCTCAGAAGTTTACCCCGCTTCGTGTTTTTCAAATATCAGAGTATGTGCCGGGACACTGCCCCAGGTCCTAAGGAAGATGGATCCCACCTTGGTAAGGGGAAAGCTAAAAGTGGTTACTTACAAAGGAAATCAGGAAGCACTTACCCTAAAGGTCAGGCCGATGGCACCTGTGTAACAGCTGGCAGGCGAAGAGTGAATACTTACAAACATTTATTATAAACTTTACTAATACAATGCGTGTGCAGTGCCCTTTCGCAGACAGGCAGCTTTTAGGCAACAGACATTGTTTTCCCACAGTTTGGTGTGGTGTGTGTGTGCTCCGTTGCATCCCTCTCTTTGGGACCCCATGAACTGTAGCCCACCAGGCTCCTCTGTGCGTGGAATTTTCCGAGCAAGAATACTGGAGTAGGTTTCCATTTCCTTCTCCAGGGGATCTTCCCGACCCCGGGATCAAACCCTCTTCTCTTGCATCCCTTGCATGGGCAGGCGGATTCTTCACTACTTGTGCCTCCTGCAAATCTGAGATGGGTGCTTGTTTCCTCCGAAGCCTCCCTGCTTGGCTGGGGGAGGTGAGCGTCTTCCTGTCCTCACGTGCTCGTCCCTCTGTGCGGGTCTGCATTCTGACCTCCTCTTCCAAGGACACCAGTCTCACAGGGCTACTCTGGTGACCTCGCTCTGCCTTACCTCTGCAGAGGCCTCATCTGCAGAGAAGGTCATGCGGTGAGGTGCTGGGGGTTAGGGCGTCCACATGAATTCAGAGGGGACACAGTTCAGCCATCACAAACCCCCAGTTTACAGATGAGGATGCTGAAGTAGAGAAAGGCCACATCACTTGCATGAAACCATGTAGCTAATAAGGAACAAGCCAGGGCTCTCGCCCAGGGAGCCTTACTCCCTGCTGTTGGACTGAACATACATATGCCCCCCGCCCTGCCCCCCATCCCCAGGTTCTTTTGCTGAAACACTAATCAGCCAGGTCACGAGGGTCCTCACGGATGGGGTTGGCCCCCTTATAGGAAGAGACGCAAGAGCGGTATTTCTCACCCTCCTCCCACCCCCGCCCACGTGAGGAGGAGGAGAGAAAGCAGCCGTCGACGAAGCAGGGGGCAGGTTCTCACCAGACAGCTGATAAACTGACACCTCGGCGGGGCACCCTCACCTCCACACCGTCAGAGATAAACGGCTGTTGTCTAAGCCACCCAGTCCGTGATATTTTTGTTACAGCAGCGGAGATGACGTAAGACGCTCCCACCGTCAACCCCTGCTCTAGCGCCTCGGAGAACTTCCCGTGAAACGCTGCTGTGACACCGAAGGGCCGCGGTTGACCATGTCATTGCTTCCCACCTGCAGACACACTCAGGGCCGGGCACCCGGCCTGCATTCCCAAGGGTGCTCCCGTGCTGACGGGGGCTTGGCAGTCATCAGACGAATGAAGGGAAAGGGTCCAGGGCAGGGACACCTCCCAGGACAGCCTTCTTCTACCCGCCTCCACCCCACCCCGTTCACCCCGGGAACAAACGCAGCCCCAGGAAGCGCCCAGTCCTGTGGGCTCCAGGCGGGCAGTGGTTTCCAGGCCTGGGTGGGCCAGGTTGCTCTCCTTCCTATTTAACGGCCCCCTCCCCACACCGAGCCTGGTCCCCTTCCTCGCACATCGCAAGCCCACCTCCCTCATGTGGTCACAGGAGGCCCCGCTCAGCCTGCCCACAGCCTGGCCGAGCGTGGCCAGGCATCACATCCCTATCCCCAGGCCTGGAGGCGGAGTCAGCAGGCCGCCTCCTGGAGTCGGCCCCTCTCCACCCCTGCCTCCTGTTTTCTGCCGGGTTTCACAGGAGAAGGGCTTCCGTGATGGCTCAGTTGGTAATGAATCTGCCTGCAATGTGGGACACCTCGATTCGATCCCTGGGTCAGGAAGATCCCCTGGAGGAGGGCATGGCAACCCACTCCAGTGTACTTGCCTGGAGAATCCACGGACAGAGGAGCCTGGGGGCTACAGTCCATGGGGCCACATAGAAGCAACTTTCACAGAAAAAACCGGGTCTGCAGCCCCAGCGCTTGGCGAGGCCCGGATGCTGCTTCCTGGGCCACCCCGTGCGCAGGCCGCGCCCCCAGCCGCAGCCCAGTGAACAATAGGCCGGGGCCCTGGAGCCTGCACAGTGGTCTGTTGAAACCTCAGGGTGGGTCCCTATTTATCTCTCCCTTTAGTGCCTCCGAGGCCAGAAAAGGAGTCAAACAAAACCTCTTTTCTAAGCCGAAAGAACTTTCTAGAGAGCGAGAGGAAGAGCTAAGCCAAGTCTCCCAGCCCCTCTCACCAATGTAACATGAGTTGCCTACCTGGGCCTCCCAAACTCACCGATGGGAACAGAAGTGCCCTGGAGAGAGGTCCAGACTGCAACCTGTTGGCCTGGTGACCCCAGAAGGCCACAGCAGGAGAGCCAGCAAGGGATCCTGGCCTGCGTGCACACCACCCCCACCACTAGCCACCACCTTGATTTATTTTAAAAACCAACACGACCCAATTAAATGACGTTGTTGTTTGTTTTTTTTTTTTTTTTAAGTAGACACACACTTGGAGGGTGGGAGAGAGAAACAGACAGCCCATCTCCTTTCTTTCTCCAATGTCACCTTGAATCTCAGCCCCTTTGTCTGCTTTCTCCTGCTGCTGCCAGCTGCCTGAACCAGCAGTGAGAATGACCCTGATGAATGAGGGGTGATGCGGCTGCCTCACTCTGTAAGCAGAAGTTGGGCTTCTCTCTGTGAACAGGGCTCGGCCCAGCCCAGACACCAGCAGGCCTTCGCTCCCCCAGAACCAGGCCTGTTGTCTCTGGTCCCGTGTCCAGACTGTCCTGCTAGAGAGAGATGACCTTTTCATCCAGACACTGGGGCACTTTTTCAGGCAGGAGGGGCAACAGTCCTGGATGTTTATGCCTCTCAGCACAGGCACGTTCTTTTTCATTAAAATTTAATTCAAAAAAAAAAAAACAAAAAACTGGCTCAGAGGGCATTGGCGTGTCGTCCGTTTAGATTTGAGGGCAGAAGTCTGTCCAGAAGCAGTGCAGAGCGTTAGCCTGGAAAACCAGATGAATGAAGAGACAGCAGTTGGTGGAAAGGGCCTCCTCCTTGGCCTCGCCACGCACGGCAGGGGCGTGATTCCCGGCACAGATTCTGGCCTGCCTGGGCCGCAGCCTCGCTTTGCGTTAGGCCCCACCTTGAACACGACCTTGGGCTCTGAGCACAGGCCTTCCTCCTTCTGTCCTGAGCCTGTGCTAAGTCCTGGGTCCCATCAAGCAGGTGTCATTTCCCTGTTTTACAGCCAAGAACAGCAAGGCTGCCTCGGGCCAAGCGGGGGCCCAGCTCCAGTCGCAGGAAGAGACCACTTAGCACAGATGTAGGAGCGAAGCCCAGGGCCACCTTGCTTCCGAGTCCACGCTCCTTCCCCTGAACTTGGCCACTTGAACAATTTAAGAGAACCCACTTCGGGGCAGTGGGGACAGGTGGCTTCATGTGCCGCTGCCCAGGAGACCAGGGGGACAGAGTTTCACGTGATACCATCCATGCAGGGCTTCCACCCCAGAGAGCAGATGCTCTTCTCGCAAACAGAAACCCGAGTCAAATCCTGCCCCCGGACTTAGGCTCGGCGAATCCCACCCTTTCCACAGGGCGTAACCAAGCTAAACAACTGGAGTTCACACCCTGTCACGTGTGCGTGTCCAGCCTGGCCCGTGCCATGATCACATTGCAGGGGAAATTGCCAGCCTGGCAGTTAGAAAGTATCTCTGGAGCTTCGCTATGGTGAGGGTTGTTGTTGTTTTATTTTTTTAATTAAAAAAATAATAATAGCACTGTCCTAGGAGAGATGATTATAATGATAGCTCTAGAGGTTACAAAGGAGCCGTCACACCAGAGAAGCTGGGAAAATGTAGGCTACAGCTGAAGCCCAATCACTGTGATTCCAGGAAGCCCTAAGGTCTTTGATGGCCAATCCAAAATAAAAGGATGCTTCTAATAATTCCAGTTTTGTGTTTTGCTCTATGGTTTGCAGCACAAAGCAATGCACAGGGACCCACCCCCAAAATCCAGAGACCTTCCTCCCACCCCCTTCCCAGCACAGGTTTTTATTTTTCCCAAACTGGAGATTGGCAGGAAGCCACACCTTCGAGCTGAATAGAGAGCTAACAGTGAGGAAAGGCCGGCTTAGGTTCTCAGCTCGCCCCCGTCCCCTGCTGTGACCGTCCTTCCAGAGCGCCAGTTTATACTGTTCTGCAAAGAGTAACTGATCAGCGTCTGTGCTGTGCAGTTACTTAAAGTGACGTCCACTAAGGATTTCTAATAACACCCCGTAAGGTGAAGTGGATGAAGCAAGATAGGAGATCAGGCTTGTGCATGTTCTGCAGAAAATGTACCCAGCTCTGAAAAGTCATCGGCGGTGAAGTCATGCGTGTGATTAGTTTTCTGTTTGATACATATTTTCCTAATTTTCTACATCGAGTGAACAGACGTTTCGAGTTGCATCGTGGTGTGTAGTTTCTTCAGTGAAATTTAACAGAAACTGGGCAACTCTCTCCTAGTCTTTTTCTCCCATATGGGGCCTTTTTCTGATGATTGACTTTCGTGGTCCATTTACCGTCCTTTTATTTAATTCTTGCTGTGGCCGCTGGTTGCTTGGTAACAATCATTGTTACTGATTGCCTTTTCCTCATCGGTGCTCTGTGGCAGTGCTGCATTGCGCAGCAAATCGGTGTGAAATGATTTCAAACCAGGGCAATGAAGGGAACTATCTGACCTCAATTATCACACTCTCCACCTTAGGAGACGTGGCTACCCTGCCAACTTCTCAAAACATTACATTTAATAAATGTACTAGAAAGAACTATGGCTTAAAGACCCGTGGTTCCTGGTCCCACGCCCAGCTGTGAAAAATCTCTCCCTGAGATGCTGCTGGTCTCCAGGATGCTGTCCCCTCTCCTGGTGCAGCAAATGTGTTCACGGTGCCTACCTAGCAGCCCCCTCCCCAGTATTCTCTATTTCCTTCCATGAGAACCCAGGTTTTTGTCCTGAAACCATCTTTCTATCCACTTCAGGAGAGCCAGGGCCCGGCTCCTAAGTGAGACTCACAGCTGGGCCAAGAAGAGCGCGGTGGTCACAGAGCCCTCACTGGGAAGTGGTTTAGACAGAAGCGTGTGCAGTCTTTTTGGCCAGTAAGACACGAGGCGGGGTGGGCTGGGGTAGAGAGGTCCTGAGAAACGAGTGCTCCTAGGAAGGAGATGCAGGAAACAAAAATGGTCTCCACACCCTGGCTTGGGAAGATGGGGCGTCTGGGGGCCTCATGTAGACCTGCAGCCACCTCTAAATCAGGAGAGTCGATCTGTCAAGGACGAAGGAGGCCAGCGCTGGGAGAACCTGAGCCCTGGTGGCATCAGAGTCCACCAGTTACCCCAGGGCCGCCCTTTCTCCTGAGTTCTCGTCGGTAAGGTCGGAACCCTCCTCCATGCTGGAGCCGTGTTTTCTATTATTTGCAGTCAGAACCTCCTGTCTGAGTGGGCGCTGACACTGAAGGTTTGCCTGACGGGCACCCCCTGCTCCCCGCTCATGGGGTAGCCCAGGCCTCCTAGACCATCCCCAGCACTCACCGTCCCGCCTGCGATCCTGGGGCAGAGACCACGAGTGTCCTGCTTCACTGTCCCGAGTGCCCCTGTTTCAGATGATCAGTTACACATTTGTTGTTATAAACTGAGTTGTGTCCCTGAGAAATCCACCTGCTGAAACCCTACCCCTTGTAACTGGAAGTGGGACCTTCTTTGGAAATCGAGTCAGGATAGATGTGAGAGTGTTAGTCCCTCAGTCATGTTTGACTCTTTGCAACTCCATGGATTGTAGCCTGCCAGGCTCCTCTGTCCTTGGAATTCTCCAGGCCAGAATCCTGGAGTGGGTTGCCATTTCCTTTTCCAGAGGATCTTCCCGACCCAGGGATCGAACCTAGGTCTCCTGCATTGCAGGCAGAATCTTTACTATCAGAGCCACCAGGGAAGCCCCATATCGGGGCAGAGTCGGGTGGGACTCAAGTCCAGTGTGATCAGTGTCCTTATAAAGGGGAAGTTGGAGACAGACAGGCCACAGGGAGAGTCCCGTGGGAAGACTGGAGATATGCTGCCATGAGCCAAGGATTGACCTACCAGGAAGGGAGCGGGGCG
>NW_011494795.1:2801666-2805630 GCF_000754665.1 Bison bison bison | reverse complement strand
GGGGTTGGGACAGAAAGACCCTCCCCGGAGCCTTCAGGGGAGCGCGGCCCTGCTGACTCCTTGATCTCAGACCCCAGGGTGCACAGGAATAGATTTCTGTTGAAGTTGCTACGTTGGTGGTACTTTGTGACAGCGGCCCTAACAAGCCCACGCGGATCCCACTGCAGGAGTGTCTGAGGGGGAAGGGGCCACTTCTGGTCTCAGGTGACTGGCGGCGGTGGCCCTGTAGAGGCTGTGGGGGGAGGGTGGAGTGTCAGCAGGCGGGGACGCTGCATGGGGAGAGGGCCCCAAAGATGCAGAGAAACACTGAGCTAAAAGCACATTCACAGGTGACCCCCGTTGCCTCATCTGACTGCAGTGAGATCCAGGCAAAGGATCTGCCCAGCTCAAGGGCGTCAGGCTCCTCCGAGAGGGAGGATCCTTCCACCCCAGGTGGCCACAGAAGAAGTGGTCTGGCATCTCGTACACTGAGGTGCCCACTCCAGTGCCCGCAGATACACCAGTGAAACGACAGAGCACTCAGACACAGATCCGTGTGCACTGATGTCGTTCAGTCGCTAAGTCATGTCCAGCTCTTTGCGACCCCATGGACTGCAGCACGCCAGGTTCCTCTGTCCTCCACCATCTCCCAGAGTTTGCTCAGATTTGTGTCCAGTGATAGCCGATGCCATCCGACCATCTCGTCCTCTGCCATCCCCTTCTCCCGCCCTCAGTCTTTCCCAGCTTCAGGGTCTTTTCCAGTGAGGCAGCTCTTCGCATCTGGTGCCCAAAGGATTGGAGCTTCCGCTTCAGTGTCAGGCCTTCCTTCCAGTGAGTGTTTGGGTGGGTTTCCTTTGGGATGGACTGGAACACGTAACCAATGGCATTGGTGGCAGTACAGAGACATGGTTTTCAACCAGTGGTGCTAAGAAAGTTAGGTATTCACGTGGGAAAGAAAGAAATGGAACCCCTACCTCCCGTTACACACAACAGTCAGCTCTAGATGGAGTTAAGGATTAAATGTAAAAGGCAAAGCTACAGAGTTTGAAAAAGACATTTGGGAGACCGTCTTCATGACTTCGGGAATGATTTCATAACAAGTTATTGAACAGAGACTTATCAATACATTTTTAGAGAGTGTCTCAATTAACATCTGGCTTCCCTGGTGACTCAGCAGTAAAGAATCCGCCTGCCAGTGCAGGAGACGTGGCTTCAATCCCTGGGTCAGGAAGAGCCCCTGGAGCAGGAAATGGCAACCCACTCCAGTATTCTTGCCTGAGGAATCCCATGGCCAGAGGAGCCTGGTGGGCTACAGTCCATGGGATCGAAAGGAGTTGGACACGACTGAGTGACCAACACACACACATCACCACCATGCAAAGTTGTTAGAGCTTAAAATTGATCAAGGGTTCAGAATACAGCTTACAATTATCGCTATCATCCACATTGCTTCATTAAGTTTTTGTCCCAACCTTGCGTATATTATAAATGTAAATTTTTCAAAAATGACGCATTGCTGAATTCTGAGCGAGGGAGAATTTTTCAGTGAAACGTATGCAGATATTTTTTCCTGATTGTCCAAGCAAAATATATACTAATATGATAGTTCTTCTGAATATGGTTCTGATTCAGATGTGAATATTAGATGAACAGAAAGACAAAAACCTTAGTGATTGATTCTGATATGAAAAGTGAAAATGAAACTCACGGTGCCGGAGAATGCCCCACTGCTTTTACAGAAGAGTGGATTGAAGGCATTTCAGTAAAATTAGAGGACTTCACGGTGTCAGGTGTAAGTAGTGAATGTAATAGCCCCCAAAGGGTTAGTGAAATAACAGAATTAATTTGGGGCCAGCCAAAATAAAGTTCACCAGCCACATGTGTTAGTTTCTGCAAAAATGCCCTCGTCACTAATGAGTTATCTCATTAAAAGCATTTATCATAAATAAAAGCAACGGTAAATTAAAATGAAGAAGTTGTTCATCAAAGGATGGTTGCAAAGAGAAAGTGGAGGTGAGAAGGCCAGTCTCAGAGCAGTGGAAGATACCTGGACCAAATATAACCAAGAAAAACCAGTTTTCAAAATATTTAAAGAACTTCACACTGATAAGGAAAAACAGACAACCCAACAGAAAAAAAAAAAAACAGGCAAAAGACTGAAGCTGGCACATCACCAAAAGGTCAAATCCAGAGGACCACAAACTCATGAGAAAGGTGTCCCCCTCGCTGGGAGTTATCTGAGTGCCCGTTAAAATCCTGAGACATCTTTTTACCTTCCAGCCTCGCAAAGCCCTTAAAGTCTGTGGTGGCAACGACACTGAGCCCCGGGGGTCTAAGACAGCACAGATGCCAGCACAGATGGGTCCAGTGACAGGAAAACTGTGACAGCCTCTTGAAACCTTGACCTTTGCACGTGCAGTGACTCACAGACCTATTCTGGAGATGCAACCTCGAGAAGCAGCTCTCAGACTTGAGCAGACATCAGAATCCCCAGGGGGCGTCAGGGCCCCACCTCCAGAGTCTGAGTCAGTGGGTGTGGGATGGGACCCCAGAGCCTGCATCGCTAACAGGTTCCCTCCCAGGAAACGCTAACACTGCTGCCACGGGGACCACACTTTGAGAACCGCCTGGAGAAATGTGTGCTCAGTGCCGCAGGACACGCGTGTAGGAGCTGCCCTGAGAGTCGTCGCTAAGACTGTCCACCGGCAGCTGCGTGAATAAAGTGTGCAGTGAGTGAAAGTCGTTCAGTCGTGCCCAACTCTTTGTGACCCCTACAGACTGTAGCCCCCAGGCTTCTCTGTCCATGAGATTTCCCAGGTGAGAATACTGGAATGGGTTGCCATTTCCTCCTCCAGAGGATCTTCCCAACCCAGGGATCGAACCCGTGTCTCTTAAGTCTCCTGCATTGGCAGGAACCTGCATTGGTAAGGTTCTTTACCACGGAGCCACCCATGTGCAGTACAGTTCAAATCACAAAATGTTGAAAAGTAAAAAAAAATCAAGTCCTGTTACTCAGGGTGGCATGGGTATGTGAAGCTATGGAAAAGCTATGGAAAAGCAAGAAAACTGCATCGAAGTCGGTGCCATGGTTTCCTCCGGGGGAAAGAGAAAGTGATGTGACCAGGGGAAGGGTGCCAGTTATTCAGTCATCAGCCCGGACCGGGCTTTGTGGGCCTGGAACCTGCGTTCCCGCTTCTGTCCAGACGGCTGCCCCCCTGGCAGGATCATCCAGTAGGTGGCGCTAGACCAGGGCGGAAAGAGGATGGGAAGAAGGGGCTCGTCTGCACCCCGCTTGGGGTCTACACCTGCTCCTTAGTCCCATAAACTGTGGCAGCAGCGCCTCCCTGCCACCACATCCTCGGTTCATTCGGGCAGCAGCAGCTTCTCGTCTGCCACTCTTCTGACGCCCACAGAGACAACTCATACGGCCCCTGGGGACCCCCGGCACAGCCAGCCCCCTTGCCCCCAGCACCGCCACCAAATGATCCATCTCGTTCAGTCACGGCCTCCAAGAGCTGGGGCTCCCTCTGGACCCTTTCAGGTTACACCGAGAAAACCGCTTTGTGCCTGGTTCACGGTCCTTCCCATTAAGTTCTTCCTGTTAACGTAACTCAGCGGCTCTTGTCTTCATGCATGTCGGCTCGTCATCCCCTCCAGGATGGAGGCTGCGTGCTGGGCAGTGAGGGGCCACAGGCGGACGGGAGCTGCATCTCCCTTTCTCTGAGCCGTCTGTGGGGCTGGCCAGCCATCCAGATCATGCGGGGCCGAGAAGTCAGTCACCCGGGGCGCAGGGTGTTCGGGCCTGAGATTGAGAAAGTGTCAGCAGTGAGCTGGTCATCCTGTGACTTCACCCAACACGTTAACCCGAGTTACGTCTTACGGCTGCACTTGGCTCCAAGAAAGGATGGGAAATGCAGGTTTAGCTGGGCTCATCATTACCATCTAGGAAAAAGCAGAGTTGTGTCACTTAGGCAGAAGGGCAGAA
>NW_011494795.1:2787664-2801566 GCF_000754665.1 Bison bison bison | reverse complement strand
GCAGAATGGACTAAGGGAGGCTGCCGGTGGTTCTGCCCTTTTAACTCCAGACTGAGCACCACGCCCCCGAGGGCACTGTCTGAGACACAGCTGTGCCAGAGTGGTGGCCTGAAGCCGGGTCCTCTGGCCGTAGCCTCCCTTAGGACTCGATGCCTCTTCCGCTTCCTTTCTGGCAGCTTAGAAGGGAGGATCATGCCTGTCCTTCTGGCTCTTTCAACCCTGAGTCCAAAGGGCTGGCAGTACTTCTTGCCACCACATCACACGTGGTGTTTTACATAAGTTCTATTTTCCTTTCTGCATTCACAGTCACTCTATCTGAACAGGACTCCGGGTTTTCAGTTCTTCCTTTTGAGAGGGGTTTAGGAATCTTGGTCTTGTCTTTCTTTTAATCTTGTATTTACTTGGTGCTCTTCTCAGACATTAATTATCATTGCATCCTGGTTTATTCTGTATATCCTTCAGTACCTGCATTTACTGGGCTTCCCTGGTGGCTCAGTGGTAAAGAATCCGCCTGCCAGTGCAGGAGATGAGGGTTCAATCCCTGGGTCGGCAAGATCCCCTGGAGAAAGAAAAGTGAAAGCGAAAGTCGCTCAGTCAAGTCTGACTCTTTGTGACCCCATGGACTATACAGTTCATGGAATTCTCCAGGCCAGAGTACTGGAGCAGGTAGCGGTTCCCTTATCCAGGGGATCTTCCCAACCCAGGGATCAATCCCAGGTCTCCCACTTTGCAGGCAGATTCTTTACCAGATGAGCCACCAGAGAAGAACACGCCTGGAGAAGGGAATGATAACTCACTCCAGTATTCTCGCCTGGGAAATCTGGAGGAGCCCGGTGGAGTCACGGGGTCCCAAAGAGTCAGACCTGGCCGGACGGCTGAGCACGCACGAACCCACACCTGCGTTTCTTGCTCTTAGCTTGGGAGGAAAACCCTTGCCAGGGAGGATTTTCAAAGCCAGTCAGTCACTGCTGACTCACTTGAATTTCAACAGCCCGCTGCTTGTTCTTTATGACAACAATAAACATACAAAGAGGGAGGCAGTATCGTGTCTTGAAGATTTAATCTCTGATTAACTGAAACTTCGCAAGGCTCTTAGCCCACTTGGTCTTCCCCCTGATGCCTGAGTCGGTTCAGCCCAGCAGGGGCGGGACGATGGTTAGGACTCGGCCGGCCGGGGGCTGTGTGCCCTGCACGATCCCCGTATGTTCGCCCCACGCCGCCGTCGAAGGTGGCGAGTCTGCACGGTCCCTGCCAAGCGGGAGGCTGGTCTCCTCTGCTCTCCATCGGCCCAGCGTGTTCAGTGCAGCCGCACTCCTTGCCCACGGCCGAGAGCCGGGCTGGAAGACAGGGCTTCTCAAATTCCCTTTTTTTCTCTCCGATACAGACTTCCCTCTAGATGTGGGAAGCTCCATTTTTCCTTTTCTCTGGCTTCAAAACAGGAATTAGGGGCTTCCTTGCCGGCTCCATGGTAAGGATTCCGCCTGCCAACGCAGGAGATGTGAGTTCAACCCCCGGTCGGGAAACCAGGATCCCACCTACCCTGGGGAAACTAAACCTGCCAGCTGCAACTAGAGAGAAGCCTGCGTGCTGCAGTGAAGCCCCCACACGCCGGAACTCAGGCCCGATGCAGCCGAACGAGTAAATGAATATTAAGAAGTTGCCCCCGTCCAGTGCCCTTTGACACCACGGAGCCATCCAAGGTGCGCCTTGTGCAGTGAAAGGTGCTGAGGGGTCCCTGACATACAGATGACCCTTGGAAGGAAACAGAATCCGAAGGACGGGCGTTTAAGCCAGGTTTGCAACAAGCCAGGACCAGAGCCAGGCCTCTCCTTGGCTGGGGAGGGCTCCTTGGGGGCCTCTGAGGTCAGCTGGGAACGTGGCCTGCGGGGAGAAGGGGGTCCAGGCGTGGGAAGCTGGCCGGGCAGTCGCCCTCCTCAGGAAGGTGCCCCTGCCTCATCCTCCGGTCCTTGTCCCCGCACTTCCCAGACACCAGCCCACTTGTCACTCGAGGGCAAGAGTGTGGGCATGGAAGAAGGTGCCCATGAGCTGCATGAAAAGGTTGCTCGCCAACTTGACTTCAAAACAGACTCTCAGAGACAGGGGAGGAATGAATGAGGACCTCGGGATTAGCAGATACACACTACTGTCTATAAAACAGATAAACAGCCAGGATCAGCTACATTCAATGAGTACGATAGTCTAGTAAGGCGCAACAGTGAATCCCTGTGCCCTGGGCCTGAGACTAACACACTGCACCAGAATCCTGGCGTGGGCAGCCTTTCCCTTCTCCAGGGGATCTTCCCGACCCAGGGATCGAACCCAGGTCTCCTGTATTGCAGGCAGATTCTTTACCATCTGAGCCCCAAGGGAACCCCAAGAATCCTGGAGTGGGCAGCCTTTCCCTTCTTGGGAAGGGCATCTTCCCAACCCAGGGATCAAAACCAGGTCTCCCGCATTGTGGGCAGATTCTTTACCATCTGAGCCCCAAGGGAACCCCAAGAATCCTGGCGTGGGTAGCCTATCCCTTCTCCAGGGGATCTTCCTGACCCAGGAATTGAACTGGGGTCTCTTGCATTGCAGGTGGATTCTTTACCAACTGAGCTATCAGGGAAGCCCTAACTAGGGAAGCCCATTGTAAATCAACTCTACGTCAATTAAAAACAAAACAAAATGGGATGACTTGACAGTGGGGTTTTTTGTTATTTCTGTTTCGTTTGCATACTTTTGGTCTTTGGGGGGAGTTTTGGTACAGACCTGAAGGGTAACTGATGTTCTAAGTACTTTGTTAGAAATTCTCTTTACTACAGCGTTTCTTTCTCTCCCCAGCTACACAACATTGAAATTGGATGATAAACACTCACGTCAGGACCTGAATGTTGTTGGAAGTTGCCTTTTTTGACCTAGGATTGAAAGTCTGACTTTCCATATTATCTCATCAGATCCCAAACAACCTTACTTACCACCGTTAAAAAAAGATATTTATGTATTTTTTTAAAATTTATCTGGCTGAGCCGGGGCGTAGTTGTGGGACACAGGATCTCCAATTTTCCTTCCGCCTACTGCCTTTTTTTTTTTAATCACTGACGTTCCCCACAAAAGACTGCCGTGTACTGTCCAGGTCACCAGTGGGGGTGCCGCTCCAGGAATTCCTACCATGTCCCTAGTAAGGAAGAGGGGATAATGTGGAAATTCTCTTCGGTCTCTGGCAGGAAAAGGCCAGTTTCCTGGGAGGAATCAGTTTGTTTTTATCTTCTGAACAGTGACTCTTGTAACCGAACCTGTTTCCTTCTTTGCTGGCGCTGTTCGGAAGCTCAGAATTAAAACCAGCATTTATCTTTACCAACTGCCTCAGACTTTAAGGTTTCTACTTTGTGCGCTGACTCTATCTGTGGCTTAATCTTGTTTGATTCCATCACTGTTTCCCTGTTTTCCAGTTTCTCCATTTTTTTTTTTTTTTTAGTTCAGATGAATGTAGACTCCATGAGATGCAGTCAGTAAAAGTGGGAAACAGAGTCTGGGAAACTTTAATGAACAAATGACCCAGTTTTTAAAAATAAATTGCAAAGGGGGGAAAAGGAGGTGGAGGGGAAACAGAGATTAAGAGATTCCTCACTCGCCGCTGCTGCTGCTGCTGCTGCTAAGTCGCTTCAGTCATGCCCGACTCTGTGCGACCCCATAGATGGCAGCCCACCAGGCTCCCCCGTCCCTGGGATTCTCCAGGCAAGAACACTGGAGTGGGTTGCCATTTCCTTCTCCAATGCATGAAAGTGAAAAGTGAAAGGGAAGTCACTCAGTTGTGCCCGACTCTTAGCGACACCATGGACTGCAGCCTACCAGGCTCCTCTGCCCATGGGATTTTCCAGGCGAGAGTACTCGTTGCTGGGAACATCCAAGTCAGCAGTCACTTGGGAAAATGGTCTGTTAATTTCTCTAAATATACATTCAGCGTGTGACCCAGCAGTTCCATCCCTAGGAGAGAAATGCAAGCACATGCCAACAAGTTGTGCATGAATGTTTATGACAGAAGCATTCATAAAACCCAACCTGGAGACACCCCGTGTGTCTGTCACATAGGAACTGATTATTTTCACAGTGGTATATTCACTCAGTGGGCTTCCCAGGTGGCTCAGTAGTGGTAAAGGATCCATCTGACAATGCAGGAGACGGAAGAGACTCAGGTTCGATCCCTAGGTCGGGAAGATCCCCTGGAGGAGGAAATGGCAACCCACTGCGGTATTCTTGCCTGGAAAATCAGTCCCATGGACAGAGGAGCCTGGTGGGCTACAGTCCATGGGGTCTCAAAAGAGTCTGACACGACTTAGCAACTAAAACAGCAACAACAATAAATTACTCCTTAGTTGAAGTAAATTGTCCTTCCGTAAGTTTATTTAAAGATGAAAGTAAAAAGAGGCGAGAACACTGGCCGGGAATCTTATGCTGTTAAGCCAGGATTCGGCTTCTTTTGGAGGTGACAGTGTTGTGGTAATTTCTTAATCTTTTGTCTACATTTGTGTTGTTTATTTTGTTTTTGTTTATTTATTGGTGACGCTGGGTCTTAGTCATGGCCCTCGAGATCTTCGCCTTCATTGCTGCCTGCGGAATCCTTTAATTGTGGTGTTCAAACGCTTAGTTACAGCACATGGCCTCTGGTTCCCTGACCAGGGCCCCCTGTGTTGTGAGCGTGGAATCTTCACTTACCGGACCACCAGGGAAGTCCTGTAGTGATATTTTTGAAACCAACGCTTATCTTCTGGGGATACACACTGAATTATAGGAAATGATATAATGCCTAAGACTGGCTTCAAAATAGTAGAGGATTTGGGCGGCTTGTGGATCAAGTGGATGAAACGAGGCTGAGTGCACACAGATCGGACTGGAGCTGGGTTTGGGGCACATGGAGGTTTGCTTTATTATTCTGTCCTCTTTTGTCTGTGTGTTCAACGTTCCGGTAAGTGAAAGTTTTAAAAGAGGGGCTTAAGAGTCCTTGAGAACAGGCGGGAGCCAGCGAGCCCCTGACGACATCCGCTTGGAATGAGGAGGTGGGCCAGCTATTGTTTGTCTGCCCGGCGGCCCCGCCCCCTGCACTAACAGGAGCCAGACCCGCTCCCCGGACGGGCCAGCCCCGCGGGGTGGGCTGCGTGCCTGACTTCCAGGCGCGGCCCCGCCTGGCGCCTGCCCGCCTTGGGCCCAGGCCTGGGCACAGACCCTGCGCTAAGCCCTTCAGTGGCTTTCTCCTGGGGATTCCAGCCTCCTTCGGAATGATGCAAGAACCGGAAAAGTTTGGAACCGGTTAATCCCAGTGCAGGCAATCCTGGGAGACCAGCCTGGGGGTTTTTGCAGCTAACTCCCCAGGGCCCCTCTGCCTCCAGCCCTTTCTGAAACCCAGATCTCGGCTCTCTGCAGTTCTGTGATCACCCTAGCACTGTGCCAGTACGTACCCTTTTTGTTGAAGTTAGCCAGAGGGGGTTTCCATGGCTGAAAACCAAAGCGCCCAACGAAGGAAACAGCAAGCTCACCAGATCATTGGTGTGCCCTTTTCAACCTCTCTGTACCCCTCAGCTGACCCTTTGAACGTGAAAACTCCCACACAGTGGTCTGATAAACAAAGAGGAGGGAATGTACTTGATACAGAGACACCAGGTTGATAGCAACACGCCCCTGCTCCACTAACACACAAACCCAGAAGTGAAGTGAAGTGAAAGTCGCTCAGTCGTGTCCGACTCTTTGTGACCGCGTGGACTGAACAGTCCATGGACTTCTCCAGGCCAGAATACTGGAGTGGGCAGCCTTTCCCTTCTCCAGAGGATCTTCCCAACCCAGGGATCGAACCCAGGTCTCCTGCGTTATAGGCGGATTCTTTACCAGCTGAGCCACAAACCCAGAGCATTGTCATAATTAAGACAGAAGCATCTATTGGGACAAAAAAGGTTACACTGGTCTCTAACAGCCCCATCTCACAGGAATACAATATGAGCCACAAATGTGAATTTTAAAAATTAAAATTTTTAACTTTCTAGTGATTGCATTTGGGGCCGCTAAGAGTCGGACACGGCTGAGCGACTTCACTTTCACTTTCATGCATTGGAGAAGGAAATGGCAACCCACTCCAGCGTTCTTGCCTGGAGAATCCCAGGGACGGAGGAACCTGGTGGGCTGCTGTCTATGGGGTCGCACAGAGTCGGACATGACTGACGTGACTTAGCAGCAGCAGCAGCAGTAATTGCATTAAAATGGCAAAAAGAAATAAGTGAAATTAATTTGGGTAGTGCATTTTATTTAGCCCAATGTATCCAACATATTACCATCTCAAAGTATAGCCAATATAAGTATGTGAAATACTAATAATACCATTTTGGTTCTTTTTTTTTTTTTTTCTATAATCAGTATAGTTTTGTGTATGTGCTCAGTCACAAAGTCTGACTCTTTGCAACCCCATGGACTGTAGCCTCCTGCCAGGCTCCTCTCTCCATGAGATTTCCCAGGCAAGAATACCAGAATGGGTTGCCATTTCCTTCTCCAGGGGATCTTCCTGACCCAGGGATTGAACCTGCGTCTCCTGCTTGGCTGGCAGAATCCTTACCACTGAGCCAAAAGAAAAGCCCTAATATAGATTTACAAAACACTAACACTTTGCTTAAAGAAAAAAAAAAAAAAACTAGGCCTTTGAAATCAGGTGTAGTGTGTTTTACACAGACGGCATGTCCCGCTTTGGCTGCGTTATGTGTTCGGTGCTCAAAAGCTGTAAATTATAAAGGGGCTGTACATCATCCTTGGGGGTTTCTGCGTATGTTCTGGGTCGAGCATCCTTAAAACGACCAGCTCTATTCTCACGATGGTACCAGAGGGTCCACTGAGGGCTCAGCCCCCGAGTCTCAGCAGTCCCAGGCGGGTTCTGTCTGAGGTGGGGACATTCCCCCAGGATGATACCACCGACTGGGCGCTGGGAGGGCCGACTCTAGGCGGCAGCTTTAAAGATCTGATGTGACCTGTCCACCAAGTACAGAGGGGGCTTGCAGGGCCCAGCGGACATCTCTCCAGAAGAGCAGGCCCCTGAGCTGTTGAGCGAGTTGAGCCGTTCCTGGTGGAGACACCACGAAAACCCTCGCAGAGAGAAGAGACAGAGCTGCTCGGTGACCACTTGGAATGACTCCCGTGTCCAGTCCTGCATGCATGGAGCTTACGCTGGTCTATGACACATTGGACTGAATAGTCAAAGCTACTGTTTTTCCAGCAGCAGCCATGTACGGATGTGAGAGTTGAACCGTGAAGAACGCTTAGCGTCGAAGAACTGATGCTTTCAAATTGTGGTGCTGGAGAAGACTCTTGAGAGTCCCCTGGCCAATCCTAAAGGAAATCAGTCCTGAATATTCATTGGAAGGACTGATGCTGAAGCTGAAGCTCCAATACTTTGGCCACTTGATGTGAAGAATTGACTCATTGGAACAGACCCTGCTGCTGGGAAAGATTGAAGGCAGGAGGAGAAGGGGACGACAGAGGATGAGGTGGTTGGATGGCATCACCGACTCAGTGGACATGAGTTTGAGCAAGTTCCAGGAGTTGGTGATGACAGGCAGGCCTGGCTGCTGCAGTCCACGGGGTCGCAAAGAATCAGACGTGACTGAACAACTGAACAGCAGCAGCAACAATGTGACACGTTACTCCCGACCACAGAAGAAAAACGCTCGAGGAGCTGAAGAATGAACTCTTCTTAGAGACATCAGAGAAGTGAGGCCACAGGCAAACCGCCACCCCAGGTTGGAGGGACAGACGGAAGAAGGTGCTGATCACAGCGCAGTAGAGCAGAGGCCAGAGAACAGGAAAGGCAGCGGCCCAGGGCCAGGCTGGCAGGCCGCACACTCCTGGGGGCCTGTCCTGGGGGCCCCGACACGACCAGGAGTTTTACCACCGAAGCTCTGCCGGCTTTTCACAGTAAAGACCCTGAGCTTCCTTCGTTCCCAGGAGAACAGGAATTGTGTTCTTCCTGTTCTCTGCAAGGCCTGCCAGCTGAGCAGGTTCTGGGGGCTTCTGCGGAGCTAGCCCTCGGGCTAAGAGCCTTGCTTTCCCGACTTCCAAGTCTGTTCTTACAAAACACTCTGCATTTCTTGAGGCCGCAGGAGCGACTCTCTCGGGGTCCCCCCAACAGCCCTCAGCCCATTTCACAGCAGAGGAAACTGAGGTCCAGAGGCCAAATAACTTATCTGGGGGCACAGAGCTGGCTAATAGTGGGGCTGGCTCGTCCTTCCCCTGACACCGTCATGCTGCTTTGTCTTAATTTTTTTAATATCTATTTTTATAATAAAGATATTATAAAAATTAAGAAATTAAAAGTTAAATAAAAATTAATTTTAATTAAATTTTAAATTAGGAAATTAAAAAAAAATTTTTTTAAGTTTGTTTATCTGTTTTTTGGGGGGGCTTCCCTTGTGGCTCAGCTGGTAAAAAATCCACCTGCAATGCAGGAGACCTGGGTTTGATCCCTAGGTTGGGAAGATCCCCTGGAGGAGGGAATGGCTACGCACTCCAGTATTCTGGTGTGGAGAATTCCATGGGCTGTTTAGTCCACCCGGTCACATGGAGTCGGACAGGACTGCGAGACTTTCGCTTTCACTCTATTTCATTTGGCTGCACCAAGGCTTCGTTACAGCAGCATGTGGGGTCTTTACTTGCGGCATGTGGGATCTAGTTCCCTCACCAGGAACGGAGCCGGGGCCCCTGCGTTGGGAGCTCGGAGTTGTAGCCACTGCACCAACAGCGAAGTCCCAGGCCACGTTGTCTCAACGTGGCAAATCCTCCAGGCTCCAGTGAGCTTCCAGAAAACACAGCCCCACTACCTCTCACGAGGGGCCCTAAGCCGAAAGCACCCCGCCGGGTCACCCCTAAATCCCTGCCCCACGGACACGGTGAGATGGTACACATTGACGGTTTTAGCCGCTACGTTTTGGAGCCGTTCGATATTACACAGCAGTGGATGAGTTTTTTTTCCCCGAGTGCCAACACCCATGTGCTCTGTCGAGAGTAGTTTTCACCCCAGCTTTGTTTGGACAGCTTTCCTCCAGGGTTGAAGTCGGACCTATCTTTTCCTGAATTGGTGCTCCAGAAACGTGGATGGACAGGTGCTAAACTACAGGGTGGCCAGAGGAGGCTGTAAAAGAAAATCAAGCCAGGCTGCTGTAAGCGAGCTGAGGACACAGAGGCCCTGTCTCTGGTTTGGGGGCCTCAAGCGGGTGAGGAAGTGTTTCGTGGAGGATTGTCCTGGCTGCCTCTGTCCTTTGGCGTGATACAAAGCTGCAGTCCCTCTCTCGGCGGTGGTCAGGGGCCCATCACCGTGGGATGTTCACCACCACCCCAGGGACTCGGTGAACAGACAGGAAGCAGCCCGGGGGATGCGGGGAGGGTCCGAGAAGGAAGTGGCACTGAGCAGACAGGAAGAGGAAGGGGCGAGGAGAGCACAGAGCGTGGTCTGGCTTCCCCGGCCATTCGGCAGATGCCGCAGCGAGCCCCAGGCCCCAGAGGCTGTGAGTGTGGACTGGACGCTATCAGACTCCGAGGCGCCTAAGCCCCACTCGCCTGCCTGGAGACTCAGCCAGGACTGAGGGGGACCCTGTCTTCTGATGGGGCCTCCCTGCCGCTGCCTTGCCCTTAGCCCCCCCGGAACAGCAGTGCTTGAGTCCCTTTAGCAAGAGGGTGAGCCCATCGGTGCTCCCCGGGGTGGGGGTGGGGGTGGGGTCTCATTGTCCGGCTGCTCTGTGTGCGCAGCGTTGCTGTGATTGCCTGACTCCGGAGGAGGACGGCAGGAGAGGGCAGAGGCAGTCCAGCGACAGCCCCACCCCCAGAGCAGTAAGGTCCAGGACTTACTTTGTGCGTCTGCACGGATCACACAGAAGCCGTTAGCCACGTGGGTCTCCAGAGCCAGCACGTAAATGTGGCTCAGGCCGCCTGTCACAGCGAAGGGCTTCATTCCATTTCATCTTCATTAGGGGATAAGTGTAGATGGCCAGATGTGAGTGGTGGCTTCTGAATTGGACAGCATTGCCCTTAACAGACCCTTGTTTTGGGTCTCTAATGATACCGTCTCTTTAGATGTGTGTGTGTGTATGTGTATATATTTTAAAATATTTTTTTATTTGGCTGCATCAGGCCTTAGTTGAGAGTTACTCAGGATCTTACCTTGGAACGTGAGGACTCTAGTTGTGGTGAGCAGGTTTAGCTGCTCCACAGCATATGGGATCTTCGTTCCCTGGCTAGGGATTGAACCCATGCCCCCTGCATTGCAAGGCAAGATTTTTTTACCACTAGACTAGCTCAGCTGGTGAAGAATCTGCCTGCAATGCAGGAGGCCCCTGTTCCATTCTCGGGTCAGGAAGATCCCCAGAGAAGGGACAGGCTACCCACTCCAGTCTTGTGGCTCAGCTGGTAAAGAATCCACCTGCAGTGCGAGAGACCTGGGTTGGATCCCTGGGTTGGGAAGATCCCCCGGAGAAGGGAAAGGCCCCACTCCAGTATTCTGGCCTGGAGAAGTCCATGGACTGTATGGTCCATGGGGTTGCAAAGAGTCAGACACAACTGAGCGACTGTCACTCCCTAGAGCACCAGGGTGGTCCCTGGATACATATTTTTTCACTGTTTGTTTATTTGGCTATGCCGGCTCTTGGTTGCCGCACGCAAGACCTTCGCTGCGTCACTCAGAATCTTCCGCTGTGGCGTTCCAGCTCTCTAGTTGCAGCCCGCTGACTTAGTTGCTCTGTGGCTTGTGGCATCTTCATTCCCTGACCAAGGATCAAACTCGAGTCCCCCGCAGTGTAAAGCAGATTCTTAACCACTGGACCACCAGGGAAGTCCTGATATTTCCATTTTTTAATTAAGGTAGATGTACCTGTAGAGTAAGATTCACTTTCTATTTTCGTGCACCATTGTGCTTTTGACAAGCACGTGGAGTCACATAATCGCCACCACAATCAGCACCACTCCCCTCGCCGAGATTCCCACGTGTCGTTTTGTGGTCAGCCTCTCCCCAGACCTCCAGCCCCTGGAACCACTCATCTGTTTCTGTCTCCACAGTTTTGCTTTTGTTCCCAGAATGTCCTCCAGTGAAAGCATACGCTCTGCACTCGGCGTCCTCCGAGGTGTCCTGTTATGCAAACCCTGCTCCTTTCCTAGTACTGCATCCACTGTGTTCCATCATATGTTCATTACCCCTTCCCCAGGTGGGGTGCATTGGGGTTGTTGGGTTGTTGAAGTTTGGGGTGTCAGGAATAAAGCCACTGTAGACCATCATGAACAATTTTTGTGCCCACCCAAGTTTTCACTTCACTTGGATAAATACCTAGTCATGGGATTGCAGGCCATTTGGTAAATCAGTCGAACTAGATAAGAAAGTGCCAGACTTTTCCACAGTGGCAGTACTATCTTGAATTCTCCAAGCCCTGTGGAAGAATGCTAGAAGTTCTCATCCATTTTAATATTTAATAGGTGAACTTAAAACGGATGAGATTAAAACCAGTGTGGTTTTTTAACCAGTGTGGTTTTAATCTGCTCCCTAACAATGAATGGTGCTGAGCATCCTCTCCTGGGCTTGTCACACTTGTATCTTTAGTGAAAGATCTGTTCACATGTTTTTAGATTTACTTTTTATTTATTATCTTTGGCTGCACTGAGTCTTCAGTGTTGCGTGCAGGCTTTCTCTAGTTGCAGAAGCGGGGGCTACTCTCCAGGTGCAGTTCACGGGCTTCTCACTGCAGAGGCTTCTCCTGTGGCTCACAGGCTCACAGCATGTGGAATCTTCCCAGAGCAGGGACTGAACTCATGTCCCCCTGGGTTGATAGGAGGATTCTTAACCATTGGACCAGCAGGGAAGTCCATGGTTTTCATTTTAATGGGTTGTTTCTGTGGACACTCAGTCGCCTCTTTTTAACTGGGCCTTCACCGTCACCCCCAAAACAGTGTATGTTTCTTGTCGATGGTTTAGTGTCTTGGTGTTAATTCTGTCCTGTTTTGTTCCTGTGACCAGGCTCAGGGCCTTGCGCCCATGGCTTGCACTGAGAGCCTGGGTGTCGCGGGCTCAGTGGCTGTCCAGGTTCTCCCTTGCAAGCCTTTTCTTTTTCCTTTTTCAAGTGAAGGCGTCATGAAGCAACTTTCGCAGGCCCCGTAGACCCAGAGGGAGTGTGAGAAGAGTTCACTTTCTCCAATTCTGGATTTTTAACGCCTTTTTATTGCCCCTGTTCTGGCCCCTCTCTATGTCAAAGCTGTCAGTGTATCTGAAGGCTCCCCATTTAAGGAGAAAAGAACTGCAAGGTTAAACGGGAGTCTGGGACTGCAAGGTCATCGTGAGTCAGCCCTGTACGCTCCTGCCATTATCACAGACAGGTTGCTGCTCTTCAGGAAAAGAACTGTCTATGTCTGTCCGTCTGCGCGGAAGTCTTCACATTTAACGTTATTGGGCCTGAGGGGCCCTCGTGTATCACAGACTTGTCCTTAAAGAGTGGGAAGTCGCCCCAGATGAGCCAGAGGAAAGAACTCGGGAGGTTGTATATAGAACTTTTTATTAAAAGAAAAGTGGTAAAATACATAAAATTTACCATCTTAACTATTTTAAAAAATATTTTATTTGGCTGTGCCAGGCCTTAATTGTGGTAAGAAGGGTCTTTGTGGCGGCCCGTGAGATCGAGTTCCCTGACCAGAGGTCAGACCCAGCGCCATCGCGCCCCCCCAACCCCGAATTAGCCACTGGGCCACCAGGGAAGTCCCCTAACAATCTTAGATGTAAAGTTCCGTAGAGTCCATTCACAGCATTGTGCAGCCATCACCTCCAGAGCTTTTTCATCTTGAAGAACTGAAGCTCTGTCCCCACTGAACACTAACTCCCCATTCACTCCCTGTCCCCCGGCGACGTGCCCGCCCGTCCCCCGTCTGTCTCTGTGAACTTGACTCTGCCAGGGACCTCACCCGGCGGACTCGGGCAGCGCTTGTCTCTCTGTGACTGTGCGATTTCCCTTGGTGTCTTTGTCCCCAGGGTACATCCGTTGTCATGGGTGTCAGAACTTCCTTTTGTTTTTAAGGCTGAAAAATGTCCCATTGGACAGGTCGGCGGGCCTCTGGCTTCTCAGGGCACTCCAAATAACGCTGCTGTGAATGTGAGAGCACAAATCCCGTCTCAGGACCCTGCTTTCAGTGCTTGTGGGCACAGATCTGAAGTGGACCTGCTGAGTCAGACGAGCGTGTGTTTTCCGCCCCACTGTCTCCCAGAGGGGCCGCGCCGTTTTCCATTCCCACCGCCAGCATGCCTGGAAGCGTCTCTGTCTGAGATAAACGCCACTCGACGCCCTCAGTGTCTCTCCACCTCCCAGATGCAGCCTCTCGCCTGGCCTCCTGGTTTCCTAACCGGCCTCCCAGTCACGCTGGCCCCTCTGCAACTCAGGCTTCGCACGACAGCCAGTGATCCTATTTCGAATTTGTGGTCCGCGTGTTGCCCTTCTGCTCACCACCCTTCAGTGGTTCCCACTGCTCTGGGATCAGACCCAAGTTACATGACTGCTGATCTGGGCTCTTCCCTTTCCCAGCTACCTGTCAGTCCCTAGAAAGCACCTTGCCCCCTTTCCTTAGCTCACGCTGTCCCTTGGCTGGAATGCCATCCCCAGCTCTCACCCCACCCCCCAACAGCCTTGGATTTCAGCACATCATGGCTCAGAGAAGGGTCCCAGATCCCACGACCTTGTCCTGGTTCCACGGACAAGTACCATCTCTTGTTGCAGCTTCTTGTAAAAGCGTCTTACTTGCCCTGAACCGCAAGCACTGATTCTGTTTGTTCTGTGTTTTCAATCACATGATGGTTGGGTTAAAACCTCCTGCAGCCCCAGACTAGACAGTGGCTAAGCAGACAAGCGTCCTATCCTGGGGAGGGGGGAG
>NW_011494795.1:2786937-2787564 GCF_000754665.1 Bison bison bison | reverse complement strand
GGGGGGAGGGGAGGGGGCTGGGCCCATCTCCCTACATATGTCACCTTGCAACAAGGCCTCAGACTTGAGACTGCTGTAATTTTGTATTTGTTAGAATGTTACTTGATTTCTTCCTGCATCTCCCACTACACTGTAAGCTCTACTAGGAAGGGTCTGTTTTCTCCCCACCTCAATAATTATTAAATGATGACAGCGCGCAAACACTGGAGGGCCCTGACTGATTCAGGAACGGGCATGAAGCACTTCTGAAGGATGCCTGAAGTAGCCGGATCTGCCTTTTCACTGAAGACCCCCCTGCAGGCATCTGTCTCCCTGCCCCACCCCCGCCCCGCATTAGACTGTAACGGATGTAAGGACCTAGGCGCCTGGCCTGCGTCCTGGGTCACTCGTGTAGCTACTTGTTGAGTGAATGGATGACTCCGAATTGGAACACAGGGCATCAGGGGTCGCCAGCACCTTCAAGCAAACTCCAGTTACAGCGCGAGACCCCTCAGTCTTGGTGCTTAAGTAGGATCGCACTTTGGGGTGTCGGGTGGAGCCTCTACAGCCCAGGAGGCTGCTGACGTCAGTGGTCCCTTTCTGCAGCGAGTGACCCAGGATCGAAACTTTCCAGTGCGGCTTCTTCGG
>NW_011494795.1:2783940-2786107 GCF_000754665.1 Bison bison bison | reverse complement strand
GTCACCTCCTGCCCCCAGCCTACCTTGGGCCGGGGGCAGCCCCCACCCCCCATCCCGGGCCGGGCCTCAGGGTCGCCCTTGCCCCTCTTCCCAGCGGAGCGTGGGGTCTCCCCGTCTCCTCCCGATCTGGACACGGGGTCACTCTTGACCCCTGCCCTGACGGCGCCCAGGGCGTCGAGGGTCGCCCTTGCCCTCCCCCACAACCTGGACACCAGGGACCCTCTATCCCCGCCCCTTGTCTGGACTGCGGTGGCTCTCAAATGGACTGGCTGGAAGGGTTGCGCCAGGCAGTCTGCGGGGTCCCCAGGGTGGAGGGGGGGGACCCGGGAAGGTCAGGCCCCTTCAGGGGACAAGAGGTGAGTGGGCTGGGGTGGGGACAGGAAGTGTCCTCTCCTCTGTGTATCTGAGGATGCGGGCCAGGGGTCCCCATGACTCGGGCATCCAGGGCACAGTCGGGGTTCCTGGGCAGGAGGGTACGTCCCAGCGAGGAGGCAGGGAGAGGGGGACCCGCCACGCTTGGGGGACAGGCGGCCGATGCCCCGTGGGACTTCAGCAACACCCTCGTGTTCCCTGGCCCTTCCGGTTCCCAGCCTGCCTACCGCCCTACCCCGGAGGTCCTTGCTTTCTCCCGTCTGCGGTCAGATCGCTGTGCAGGTAGTCATGTCGCGCTGGGCACTTTCTTTTTCTCTGTAGCAGTTGCTTCCCACTCCTCACCAGTGTTCTGCTTCTGCAGCGGACCTGTGTTCCAGAGTTGTCTCTGACTAATTACTCTCGCTTTTATAAGCACCCTGGGTCTACAGGATTTTTTGGTGGGGTGAGTCCCAGGGCCCAAAGCCTGTTTCTGTAACCTTCTCCCCTTTCTAAGATCTCAGCGCGTTTGGTTGTTAAGTATTGTATTGAGTAATTTTTCAGCATCAGCAAGGACTTACTGGTGTTTAGGGCCTGGGGAGTGTGGGGGGTGGAAGGTGAAGGCGTAGACAAACTTTGTTTTCCAAACATGAAAGCTGTGTGTTTCTGTAAAGCCAGGACTTGATGAATAACAGAATTGTCTTATCCAGTGGTTGCTGTCTCTCTGTTGTGTCTTTTCCACAACCTACACACTCCCCATCCAGGCCATTAGATGCGTGCTGGGGCCAGCCCCTCGCCTGGTGAGAAAGTGACAGGCAAGCAGTGCCTTTCCCCTCCCTGCCCTGTAGCCCTCGGAGGCCCAGTCTGCTAGGGCTTCTTTGTATAAATTCAGGTTCTGGAAGGGCGTCCGCCCAGCAGTCTTGTTTTCAGAGCTCCCTGCCCAGCCGCTGAGTGGGTGCAGCCCTGGCGAGGCGAGGCTCACCGAATCGTGAATGCACCAGTATTTTCTCTAAGTCAAGGGGAAGAAATTTCAGCCGGAGGAGTCCTCGGTTCACGCGCTGAATAGGCGAGTCCCCGGCCCATTGTTTGTGAAACGTGACTGGTGATCACGCTGCCTCCCTGGCCCTTGGAGCCAGCAGCCCGCACGGCTGCCCCTCTCCGTCCAGGACCCTGCCCACAGCGCTCGTCGGGCTGTGTTCAGATTCACGCGCCAGGGCGATGGAGAATCCACACAGCAGGACGGGCATGCTGGTGGAGAGACCCCTCGTGGACATCCGAGTCGGCCTTCCTGGGAGAGGGCAGTTGTTTCTCAGACCGTCCAGGCCTGTGGACAGACGTGTCGGAGCCTGCCTGGTTGGATGTTGTTTTTATTTGAGGAAGCTCAGCCTAGGTGGTCACGTCCATGGATCAGAGGGGCTGTTGAGAGCTGCTCTTTCGAGTTGGGGCAGGGGCTTCGGCTCAGCACGTGGAGAAGCGATCAGGCAGGGTTACTGAGCCCAGAGGAAGGAAGTTGGCTGTGCGCACTGGGTGTCACCTCGGGATGGGAAGTTTGCTGCTGACTGTCAAAGAATGGCAGCAGCGAAGTCCGTTTCCTCTCAGGCCTCAGTGGCTGGTGTCGCCACGAGCGCACGAAGCTGTGGTGTTTCTCCGTCGTACTTTGAGAGAGTGCTTACCCTAGTGGGCGCTGCATCGCCCGCTTATGGTGGGCGCTGCCCGAGACCTGGGGCTCTTTGTGCGGGTCGTCCTGCTGGGCACCCCTGTGTGCCACCCTGCACACACACGCACCGCCTCCCGCACACACACGTGCCCCCACACACAC
>NW_011494795.1:2783105-2783694 GCF_000754665.1 Bison bison bison | reverse complement strand
ACACGCCCCCCGGCACACACATGCCCCCCCACACACACACGCACCCGGGCATACACACGCGCCCCCCACACACACACACATGCATCCCTGCACACCACCACCCCCCCCCCGCCCCGCACACACATGCCACCCCACACAGCTCCCCGGGCCGTCCCTTCTGTCCCTCCCCCGACTCAGGGACGCACGAGGTGGCGAGGAAACCCAGAATATACCCACCTTTGTGACTACGAGTAGGTTTTTCCAAAACTAAAATGAAACACTTTTGAAATTACTGGCAGGAAAAGAAAACTGCTTGTGACAGCCCTGGGGGCCGACCCCGCTGGGTGACCGTGAGAACTGGGGGGGCGATGCTGTCAGTCCCGCCGCGGCCCCTCCCCTGCAGATCTCCGGGGCCCCCCGGGTCCCCAGGCCTGGGCGCGGCGCCCGTCAGCTTCACGTGGAGACAGGCCCGCCAGCACTCGGTGTGTAAAAAGCGCGGTGTTTACAGGCTTGTTTGTCGATGAGGAATCAGTGACCGAGCCTGCAGCTCCCCCCGGGGGGGGGAAGAGCGTCCCGAGGCTCTGGGTTTCTGAGGCGGGGGGGCGCCCGG
>NW_011494795.1:2774315-2783005 GCF_000754665.1 Bison bison bison | reverse complement strand
GTTTCTGAGGCGGGTGGTCGCCAGGCCTCTCCTGGGCCCTGCAGGCGGGCGTGGTTCCTGTGTGTGGCTGGAGGTCGTCAGGCCAGCAGATCTGCAGTTTGCATCAGATGGAACCTGTGAACTAAAGGAGGGGGACCCCGCACGGCCTCGGGCTTGCTCTCTCGTCTCCCCTTTCCAACCGTCTTTCCCAAAAGCGTCATAAAATAAGCATGTGAACATGTGGACGTGAGTTTTTACAGTAAAAGCAAGACTTTGCTTGTGGTGGCTTCCGCGGGTGGTGACACTGATGGGATTCTTTTTACTTTTCTGCGCGTCCCAAGTTTTCTGTGATGAGCATAGGTCTTTTTTTCCTTCTTTTGAAGACTTTTCATTGCAGAAAGTTTCAAGCGTAGAGACAGTGGTTCCCGGTGCCGTCGCCCAGCTCCCACGGCTGCCGCGCTATGGCCAAGCTTGTTTTATCTGCATCCCCCCGCCCCCCACGCGTCGCAACTGTCCGAGCACTCCGTCTGTAAATATTTCAACAAAAGATAAAGGTTCCTTTTTCAAAAAACCTAACCACAGTGTCGTTATCACACGTACAAAATTAATAACAATCTCTTACTATCATCAAATTTCCAATGAGTGTTTGGATTTCCCTTCCCTTCTCTTTCTTTTCTCACAGTGAGTTCCTTCGAATCAGGAACCAAATCAGGTCCAGACGCTGTGATTGGCTGGCGTGTCTCTCACATCTCTTTCAAACTGCAGGCTCGTCTCATCCCCCCTCCCCTCTCTCCCTTTTTTTGTCCCTGATGAAGAAACAGGGTCATTGGTCCCGTACACTTTCCCACGGTCTCTCTTCCCAGATTGCATTCCCGTGGTGTCTACTGCGTCCTCTCCCTTGGCGTTCTGTAAATCAGTTTTCGGACCTGGAGCTTTGGTCAGACTCGGGTCCAATGCCTTTTTTTTTTTTGGCCAAGCCTGCCCCGCGGGCAGAGGCCGGGCAGGCACGTGCCTGTTCCCGTGGCGGGCTTCTGATGGGCGCTGCCCGCGCCCCTCGGCCTGTTGTCCCCAGTCCTCCCATCGTTGATGGTGGCCGCCGGCACGTGTCCCGGGCCGTGCTGACGCAGTCCGCCCTCCGAAAGGCGTGTCGTGAACGGAGATGTTACGGATCATGGCCTCTGCAGGCATCCCGTGATAAAAATTAATTGTAACCACCAAAGCATTTAACTACATAAATAATTGTTCAGGCGCTATGAAAACATACAGGCTTCCCTGCTGGCGCCTGTGGTAAGGAGCCTACCTGCCAACGCAGGAGACACAAGAGACACAGGTTCGGTCCCAGGGTTGGAAAGGTCCCCTGGAGAAGGAAACGGCAACCCGCTCCAGTACCCTCGCCTGGAAAATCCCATGAAGAGAGGGGCCTGGCAGGCTGCCGTCCATGGGGTCACAAAGAGTCGGACACAACTGAGCTTGCGCACTGTGGACCCATACAGGACATGCTTGTTGCTGTTCCAGCTGGTCACTGGAAGAATATTGAATGTTACTAATCATCTTAGGGTAGTCACCAGGTTGAAATATATTGAAATTAATGGGAAAATGCCCAAGACTTGGTGAGGACTGCAGGTGTGGGTGGAAGGCCTCAGGGCCCAGCATCCCCAGGGAGAGCAGCTGGCTCCTGTCCTCCCTACCCTCCTCCCTGTCCCCCACCCCCACCCTCAGCCCGCCGAGTGCCGCGGGGGCCCCCCAGACGCGGTCTCTCCATCCTGGGCGGCAGGTCGGGAGCAGGCCTGCATGCAGAGCTGGGGGTGCCTTTGGGGCAGGGAGGGCGTCAGGTCCCAGGGGTGAAGAGGTGAGACTTCGTGGTGCTGGCTGTGTTTCCGTGTGGGGAGGAGAGCGGTGGGCAGGGAGCAGGGCCGCGTGCGGCCGTGTGTGGAGCCAGGGGCCCATAGAGCCCCGTGGACACGGTCATCAGGCCTGACCCCTGAGGACTAGGTGCGGGGGCCCGGGGGGCCGGAGAGGAAGAGATGCAGCCGAAAGGCCTCCTAAAGGAGGCGTGCTCTCATCTGGTGATGGAGCAGGCCAGGCGGCGTGTGTCTAGAAGCTCCGGGCACGGTGCCCACGTGGAATGAAACTCAGGGGAGGTTGGAGGGGCGTGCCGTGGAAGAAACGGAGCTTTGGAGTCCAGCTAGTCGGATCTGGATGGTGTAGTTGAAATACGAAATGTGGCATTTTCTCTAAGTAGGAGCTTTGTTGTGTGTTTCTTACTGTGTGCTCAGTCACATCAGTCATGTCCGACTCTTTGTGACCCCATGGACCGTGCCCTCCCGGCTCCTCTGTCCATCGGATTCTCCAGGCGGGAATGCTGGAGCAGGTTGCCGTGCCTTCCTCCAGGGCTCTTCCCGACGCAGGGATCAAGCCCACGTCTCCTGCACCTTCTGCTTTGCAGGTGGACTCCGTACCTGTTGAGCCGTCGGTTGGCAATTATTGTGTTATCACATACGCCAGTTCAAAGAATGTGTCTTGTTAAAACTTATTTTAAAAACGTTTGTAGGCGTGTATTAATAGCAAAGTGAGAGTTCGTGCATTGAATCTATGTTCCAGTATTGAATTCACATTGGCTGTTTTGGACTCATCTCCTGTGTAAAAAAGTTTCTATAGTGCTTAAAAAAATCAATCTGTGGTAAGGATGGTTTTTATTGTGCAGTATGTGTTGAATTTATAATAAACTTATGAAAGTCTTCATCGTTGATGAAGGAATGGAATTGGTAGGTGCTAAAAGAGCATTGAGAAGAGTTTTAGTGGTGTTCATAGTACTTTTGAAAAAGACATGGCTCTGTTCGCAATTACATGCTGGCGTGAAAGGAAAGCATTTGATGTGTAGATACGGTAATTTACCCTGTGCTGTTTCTGCATCTTGCGAATGTCAGGGGATAAACTTGCTAAGTTAATGACAACTTGAATTACAGCAGTGCCTCATTTCCATAATTACCCTGCATTTAAAGCATTTCATATTAAAATGAGAGGGTTATATAAAATGCATTTACTTTGATTTCCTGGAAAATAGGCCCTCGCATTTGTGACTTGTTATGAGATTTTCTAGTTCATTCTCGTGGCTTCTGTGGCTTCTCACGAGTTTCTAGTTTTCTGGTAAAAAATGTTGCTGGTAGATCTAAAAAGAAAGAGAAATGTAGCCTGCCTGTGTGCACGCGTTTCACGGCCCCGGAGAGGGAGGCTCTGCACCATGGCCCGGTGCACCCGGCCTCGCGCTGGCTCAGTGGCCGCCGGCCCGCGGCTGCACCCTGGGGCCTGGCGGGCTCTGCCTGGGTGCGGGGCGAGCCCGTGGGGGGGCTCGCTTTGCTTAGCCCTGAGGGCTCCGCGTCCGTTCCTGAGGCTCCTCTCCCCTAAGAGCCAGCTCAGGTGTGGGTATTTGTTGGCGGTGACTCCGTTAGAAAGGAGTTAGGAAGGAACTCTCGTCCTTAGTCACCGGGGACGTGTTTAACTGTTTGTTTACCGGGGAGCCCAGAGAGCTCTTGTTTATATGGGGTGTGTCTGTTACAGTTGCCACATTGGAAATTGCCCTGAGAAAAGAAGGTTTATGTATTTATTAATCTATTTAAAAATAGCAATAAGAGGCCTATTTCAAAAATAACTTTCTATGAGAAAATAGCTCCGTCTCCCCAAACAAAAGAAACTGGGATGGGTGTTCATTTCTTGGTAAGCGTCCTTTAAGTCTGCCCTGATTGATGCAAGACCTGACTCTCCCTGGCCGGCCTCTGCTTACCGTGTTGTGATACGTTGCTTCAGCTAAGTTTCCTGGGAAAGGGAGGAGAGTTTTCTAGTCTTTGGGCAAGTTGTGGGAGTTCTCCCATGCCTCTCCAGGCTGGACAGCAGTGGTTTCTTGAAAGTTGACTGCAGGATGCCATCTGCAACCTCATCCCTGGACTTTAAAACCGAACATTAAAACCCGTTGCCCTCTCTTGTGTTTTGAAAAAATCTTTACCCATGGGTGATTTTGTAGCCTCATGCTTTGGTCATTGAGGAAAATACCAATTGAATTATGCAGATGTAATGTCAACATATCTTATTATACAAATGTTTTATTTTTGTTCTATCGTTAGTTACTTTTGATCCACTCGAACCCAATAACTCACGTCTTTGAAAATAGAAATCTTTGAAAGGATCAGTCTTCCTGATGTAGTTTAATTTTGCTCTAAAAGTTGAGTGAGAGCACATTTTGTAGAAGTAAGTCAGTGTTGTTGCCAGCCTTTCTGAGCATCCTGCGGCATGATTGGCTTAAATTCTAGTGTTTTCGTATGTGCAGTCAGTTCTGGATTAGCTCAGGTGGAGCTGTCCAGCCCACCAGTGACTTCTGCTCCTTCCCTGCCCCTGGAGGGGTGCCGTGGGGTCCCTGGGGGCTCCCCTCCCTTTCCCTCCAGCTGCGGCCGTGGACCCACCAGGAAATGGGAGAGCGAGGCCAGCGGTCATGGAGTGACTCAGCCCTCTAGGACGTCAGGGACAACATGGGATTTTATGGCATTATTCCTTGTTTGGGATTTTTTGTGAACCCTTTCTAAGCACAATTATAAAACAAGACTGGGCCCCTTTTGGTGAACATAAACCTTCCTTCCCTCCTCCTGCTCCCATCTCCTCCAAGTGGATGTCTTTCTGTCTGTCTGTCTGTGTCTTCCTTCCCCCAGTAGCTCGGCGTCACACACAGCATCAGGCCCGTCTTCTGTCCCATTCTGGAAAGACTGCCTGTCGTGGTTTGTGTCAGAAAAGCCCGAGGGTCTTGCTGTGTTTCTGGATGAGCGGCTGTGAGGTCAGATGCGCTGGGACGGCCCCCCCCCACACACACCCCCATCGTCGCCTTTCTCTGAGTCACAGATGCTCTAGGTGAAGGGCCAGTCTAGGTGCTGACCTGATGAGGCGAGCGTGCCATCAGCTGGGACGCGCAGTGCTGGGCTGGGGGTGGCTGCAGGGAGCCGGGCGTGGGTCCTGGAGAGCCTGCCCGGAAACCCCGCGCCTGCCCCCGTGTCTGGTTTGGATGCGTTTACAGAGGAGGTTGGGGAGCCTCCGTGTGTTACCAGGAAGCCTCGCTGGAGCGTTCGTCAGTGAAAGGTAGCCTGTAAACTCAGTGCTGCTCCCGATCCCATGTGGAAAGGCTGTCAGGATGAAGCCCGATGCTTCTCATGACGGAGTGGCTGGCAGCAGACCGGCTGGCGCCCAGGGCCCACGTGAAGAGGACGACGGCCCGGTGGAAGTTTGTGCCCACCCCCCCACCCCGCCCCCGCCACGGGGACATAAGTGTCTGGTCTGCTCGGCAGTTACGTGCCCCACGCTGGGAACAGTGACTCATTGTGGCCGGAGGAAAACACCTTCGCTCAGAGTGCCCGGCTGGGCTGGACCCCACGTGTACCAGCGCCTGCTGCCTGCAGCGCCCGGCCCTCAGGGTGGCTCAGCCGACCGTCGGGCTTTCTCAGCAGTTCAGTCTTTCCCTGGCGTGGCGCTGGGAGCAGGTTCCAGGCCCCTCCCCGGGTGGCCGGGCGGGGATCTTCCCGGTGTTTGGAACACCCTGCAGCAAAAGAAGTGCCCAGCAGGACTGCCCGGGCCCCCGCATGGCTGTTGACACTTGAAATGTGGCTCATGTAACCAGAGAGCTGATTTTTTTTTGGCTGTGTGGTGTGCATGTGGGATCTTAGTTTCCCAACCAGGAGTGGAACCCAGGGCCCCTGTAGTGGACTCAGGGGGCCCAGCCACTGAACTGCCAGGAGAGCCCCTGAGTTCTAATTTTTATTTTGCTTTTCAGTTTTTGTTGTCAATCAGTCAGTAAGTTGTGTCCAAGTCCCTCTGACCCCATGGACTGCAGTACACCAGGCTTCCTGTCCTTCACTATCTCCCAGAGCTTGCTCAAAACTCATGTCCATTGAGTTGGTGATTCTATCCAAGCATCTCATTTCTCTGTCATCCTCTTCTCCCACCTTTAATCTTTCTCAGCATCAGGGCTTTTCCCAATGAGTCGGCTTTTCACATCAGGTGGCCAAAGTATTGGGAGTTTCAGCTTCAGCATTAGTCCTTCCAATGAGTATTCAGGACTGATCTCCTTTAGGATGGACCGGTTGGATCTCCTTGCAGTCCAAGGGACTCTCAAGAGTCTTCGCCAGCACCACAGCTCAAAAGCATCAGTTCTTTGGCACTCAGCCTTCTTTGTGGTCCAGCTCTCACATCCGTCCTGCCCGTGTGTGGGGCTGTCCCCGGGCAACCCCTTGGAGGTGGTGGGTCTGTGGATGCCCAGGCCCCAGGGCATGGCTGCCACCACAGTTTACTCCACTGGCCTCCGAAGCATGCGTCTTGCTTCTGCCGTGTACCTCGAGGTGTGGGGTTGGGAAAGCCTGATCCAGGCCATGGGGTCAGGTCGCGTGCAGGGCAAGTGGTCCTTCCGCAGAGGAGGGCCCCGTTCAGTGTCTGCCACCCTGAACCGAAGCTAAGTCCAGATGGACGGCTTCTGTGTTTCCCTTCGTTGCCTCAGTACTTGAAGTCAGAGGAAGAAAGTCAGGGGATCTGATACACAACTCCTGTGGGTGTTGAAGACGAAGGCAAATTTGCAGCTTTGCAGGAAGTTAACAGTGAAAACCCTCTCCCTGGCCCTTTGTAGCCCTGGGTGCGTTGATTATGGACAGATCCCCTGCGAGTCCAGCTCCCTAAGGCTCGTGTTTGGGTTTCTGTCCTTGCAGACTTTTCCCTCCTTGCTGAGCAGGTGAGTACCTGTCCAGAGTTGGAGTGGACACCTGCTTGGACCGGGTTGCTCTGGTCTGTGTGCCTGTGAGGGGCCCGTGTGTTGACCTGGCAGGACTTCCTGGGCCAGTCACTTGCTGAGTGGACACTGGCCCTCGTCCCTCTGGTCCTGTGTCCCTCTCAGGGATCTGGAGGTTCCTTGAGGGTGGCACTCACACGCATGGCCCCTGGGACACTCCGCATCTGTGGAGCGGATCTGTGTGCCTGATCTTGTGTGGCCTGCGGGTGGCTGGACAGGGTCCGTTCCAACATCTTACTCACAGGAAGTCCAAAACAGTTGTTTCTGACCAGTGGTTAGAAAACTCTTTGAGTGGCCAGGCCAGGACCCAGGCGGGTGCCGTCCAGTGTCGTGTCCGCTCATTCTGACCCCCTCATCAGCTCAGTCTGCACCCGGCCTGCGGGGAGTCGTGCGGGGCCCTTGGATGGGCTTGGGCCCGGGCCCCTTCCCCAGGCTCCTGTTGGTCAGGTTTTCCTGGCGTTCGGCCACGCCGTGTCTCGGCACGTAGCACCTGCCGGGGCTACAGAATCCAGACTGCATGGTCGCCAGCATCACAGCCAGAATCTGCAAGTCCTCTTCACTAGGAGCCCCATGCCCCTTGTCACATTTAATCCCGGGCGTTTATAGACTTCTCTCGGGGCTGGGTAACGTGATGGGGACTTTTCTCCCTGATCATTTTCTAAAGGTCAGAGCTCACAGGTAGGAAAAGGGGGCCCTTTCCCTTCACTCTGGAGT
Source organism: Bison bison bison (assembly GCF_000754665.1). Taxonomy (NCBI): domain Eukaryota; kingdom Metazoa; phylum Chordata; class Mammalia; order Artiodactyla; family Bovidae; genus Bison; species Bison bison. The sequence goes on along the minus strand of NW_011494795.1, from coordinate 2,775,501 downwards.
GTGTATTTCCCCAGAGTAAGAGTGTGTCCATCGCCAGGTCTGGCCCTGAGTCCGGGCAGCGTGACAGAACCTGTTTTCCGGCGGCCCTCTTCTTGGTTCCGTCACCAGCTGGGCTGGGTCCAGGCTGGAGGCTGCGCCCAGGGCCCCGTCTCCAGTGACCTTGACGCTCTTAAGAGAAAACAGAAGTCACTGAGTCGGAGGGACTCGATTTTCAGCCGGTCTGTCCAATCTGACGACGTCCTGATTGGGTTCTGGGGAAGCGTCTCTGGCTGGAACGCTGGCCCGGGCCGCGTGCCCTTTCTGAGTGTTGCACACACGTGGGCCTTCTCGACTGGATTGTGTGGCCACTAGGAGGATTTTGTGCTGTCGGGCTCCTCCACCAAATAGTTACTGGTGTTCTTGTGATTAGTAATCTCTGAGATTCGGTACTGGAATAAAACAGTAATTTCTAATCCAGCCACATTTACCCCTTCTATAGCAGTGTTTTAATTCACTCTCAGTGGTGGGAGTTGTCTTGGCTGGGCCCCCCGGCAGGGGCAGCGACTGGCTCACCCCGGGCAGGACCCCGAGAGGTGGGCAGGCGGGGCTCTAATCTCACACCAGCCTCCTGTGTGCCTGACCATCACCACGGCGTTCGTGCACCACAAACGGGGGTGCAGGGCACTTTGCAAAGGAAAAGCTGTGCCTTGGAGGGGGAAGCCCGGGACTGATGAAATAACTCGCACGTTATGGAAGGCGTTTTAAGAAATACAGGAAAGTGCAGAGGACAGTGTAACGTGTCCTCCGTCATGTCCGGTCATTTTCTGTTTTTTTTCAAAAGAAACGACAGGTCGCAGGTGACTTTGGGGTCCCCTGAGTTCCCAAGACCCTTAGGAGTTTGATTCTAGTCCTTCGTCATACCTTCCCGACCCAGAGCCGTCTCCGAGTGATGCTTGTGCAGTTGTGTGTGTGTCTGTGGTGGCGGGGGGCCGATTTACGTGAGTGGGGTCTCACCGTCAGTGTGCTTCCACGGCTGCAGGAGGAGTGCTTCATGGGCGAGACGGTCAGATGCACGGCCGACCGTGTCTTCACAGCCCCGAGGCCTGACCGCTGCCCTTCCCGGCCCCGCAGCCTCCGGTCCCGCCTTCCTTCCCCTGTCCCGCCTGCTCCAGCGCTCGCACCCCTGTACCCGTGCACTCCCAGGCCT
>NW_011494795.1:2771046-2774210 GCF_000754665.1 Bison bison bison | reverse complement strand
GGTCGCCCAGTGGCGCTGCCGCGGGGCCGGGTGGGCCAGCAATGTGTACTCTGCGTCCCCCGGGTCTTCCTGGAGCTTACACCCGTGCGTTTCCCGTATGACACGTATGTGTTGCTGCCCCACTAACCTGGAAGGTCTTGGGGGTGAGGTCCGTGCATGGAAGTGTTCATGCGGCAGTTGGTCAGGGTTACCTGGGCCTTTGCCCCGCAGCGCACCCCAGAGGTGTGCGGCCCTTCCCGAGGAAGGGCCTCGGGACTCGGAACCACGCTTGGAATAGTCCTGGCCAGACAGGTGGCCGCCCTGCCCGCCCAGCAGCAGGCTGAGCCGGCGGGCCCTGTCCCCGCCGTCCACCTCCCCTGCGGGCGTCTTCCGAGCTGCCCGGTGTCCCCGGACACTGTCCGCAAGTACAGGGGTCCTGTAAGACACTCGGCCCATATTTGGGGGCAGTTGGTTCTTCAAGTCTCTAGGAGCCTGGTGGACCTCAGTCCCCATATGGGGACACAACTGAGCAACCAAAGGGCAACGGCAGGTTTCTCCCTCTCGACGGGCCTGTGACCTGTAGGGACTGAGCCGGAGCCCTGGGGACTCAGCACCCACAGGTGTGTCTCCCTTTTCTGGGCAGATCCACCAGTCTCTCTGTTACAGCTCCTTGTGAAGTGAAGTGAAAGTCGCTCAGTCGTGTCCAACTCTTTGCAACCCCATGGACTATACAATCCGTGGAATTCTCCAGGCCAGAATCCTGGAGTGGGCAGCCTTTCCCTTCTCCAGGGGATCCCAGGTGATCTCCAGGGGATCAACCCAGGGATCGAACCCAGGTCTCCTGCATTGCAGGCAGATTCTTTACCAGCTGAGCCACCGGGAAGCCCCGCAGCTCCTTCTGGTCATCAGTGTCTCAGCCTTCACTTTGTATCATTTTCAGAAGTGTAATTTCATTTTTTTTTCCCCTGCCATTTAAGCAGCCAAGGAAATCTGATGTGTTTTTAACATGATAACTATTTTTTTTAATGCTGAAAAATTGATAAAGCCGGTCACTTTTTTAAAGGCACCGGTGAGGGTCTCTATCTTTGGAGAACTTGTCTGTCCAGAGGCTTTTTTCCAGAGGGCTCCATGACTCCATGACTAACGAACGCAGTAGTTAATCCTCGCCAGAGCAGAGGAGTTGAAAGTCTTGAATTCTCAAGCTTATTGGCGAGTTTGCTTTCTCAGCCTGCATTATCTGATTTTCTTAAAAGTCAAAATTCTTCAGAGTCATTTCTTTTCTGGAAAAGTCTGTTTTTAAAAGAAAGCCAAAAAAACACACATTAGCTTGACATCACACATCTATGCAGCCTTTACTATTTCAAACCTTTTGGTGTTACATATGCAACCTGCGCCCATACAAACTTTGGAAAACGCAGAAATGTGGGGAGAAGAGCCCCGGACAGCGGCCCCCACGGAGGTGACCGCTGCTGCCTTCGGAGTGTTCCTTGCGCCTTGTTTCCTTTTTAAAAAACAAAACAAAACACTAGAGCAGGGGCTCTGCTGAAACTGCATATTTGCAATTTCACTGCTGCTGGGGAATTGGAATCTGTCTAGCCAGGGGCTCTAAAGCACCTTTTTTATGTTAATATCTGTGTGGCTGAGTAGATTAGGGCCCTGAGCCCGGAGTTGGTCTTTAAACGGAAGGGAGGGTCCCCGAAGAGTCTGGCCTAGGGACCTAATACCCTGGGGTTGGGCAGAGTCGGGGGCGGGTTGGGGTGGGACTCCCCTCCCCCATCCCCGTGGGCCCCAGTTCCTAGCGGCCAGATCAGATAAGGCTCTTGGTAACCAAAACGCTATTGCTAAGGCCTCCCCAGACAGCCATTTTGCTTTTTTGCATTTCTTTTCCATGGGGATGGTCTTGATCCCTGTCTCCTGTACAAAGTCACGAACCTCAGTCCATAGTTCATCAGGCACTCTTATCTATCAGACCTAGTCCCTTAAATCTATTTCTCACTTCAACTGTATAATCGTAAGGGATTTGATTTAGGTCATACCTGAATGGTCTAGTGGTTTTCACTACTTTCTTCAATTTCAGTCTGAATTTGGCAATAAGGAGTTCATGATCTGAGCCACAGTCAGCTCCTGGTCTTGTTTTTGCTGACTGTATAGAGCTTCTTCATCTTTGGCTGCAAAGAATATAATCCATCTGATTTCGGTGTTGACCATCTGGTGATGTCCATGTGTAGAGTCTTCTCTTGTGTTGTTGGAAGAGGGTGTTTGCTATGACCAGTGCATTTTCTTGGCAAAACTCTATTAGTCTTTGCCCTGCTTCATTCCGTATTCCAAGGCCAAATTTGCCTGTTACTCCAGGTGTTTCTTGACTTCCTACTTTTGCATTCCAGTCCCCTATAATGAAAAGGACATCTTTTTTGGGTGTTAGTTCTAAAAGGTCTTGTAGGTCTTCATAGGACCGTTCAACTTCAGCTTCTTCAGCGTTACTGGTTGGGGCATAGACTTGGATGACTGTGATATTGAATGTTTTGCCTTGGAAACGAACAGAGATCATTCTGTCGTTCTTGAGATTGCATCCAAGTACTGCATTTCAAACTCTTTTGTTGACCATGATGGCTACTCCATTTCTTCTAAGGGATTCCTGCCCGCAGTAGTAGATATAATGGTCATCTGAGTTAAATTCACCCATTCCAGTCCATTTTAGTTCGCTGATTCCTAGAATGTCAACATTCACTCTTGCCATCTCTTGTTTGACCACTTTCAATTTGCCTTGATTCATGGACCTGACATTCCAGGTTCCAGAGTTCCAAAGAATAGCAAGAAGAGATAAGAAAGCCTTCTTCAGCGATCAATGCAAAGAAATAGAGGAAAACAACAGAATGGGAAAGACTAGAGATCTCTTCAAGAAAATTAGAGATACCAAGGGAACATTTCATGCAAAGATGGGCTCGATAAAGGACAGAAATGGTATAGACCTAACAGAAGCAGAAGATATTAAGAAGAGATGGCAAGAATACACAGAAGAACTATACAAAAAAGATCTTCATGACCCAGATAATCACGATGGTGTGATCACTCACCTAGAGCCAGATATCCTGGAATGTGAAGTGAAGTGGGCCTTAGAAAGCATCACTACGAACAAAGCTAGTGGAGGTGATGGAATTCCAGTTGAGCTATTTCAAATCCTGAAA
>NW_011494795.1:2769825-2770348 GCF_000754665.1 Bison bison bison | reverse complement strand
AAGTCAAGTGGGCCTTAGAAAGCATCACTACGAACAAAGCTAGTGGAGGTGATGGAATTCCAGTTGAGCTATTTCAAATCCTGAAAGATGATGCTGTGAAAGTGTTGCACTCAATATGCCAGCAAATTTCGAAAACTCAGCAGTGGCCACAGGACTGGAAAAGGCCAGTTTTCATTCCAATCCCAAAGAAAGGCAATGCCAAAGAATGCTCAGACTACTGCACAATTGCACTCATCTCACACGCTAGTAAAGTAATGCTCAAAATTCTCCAAGCCAGGCTTCAGCAATACGTGAACCATGAACTTCCAGATGTTCAAGCTGGTTTTCGAAAAGGCAGAGGAACCAGAGACCAAATTGCCCACATCCGCTGGATCATGGAAAAAGCAAGAGAGTTCCAGAAAAACATCTATTTCTGCTTTATTGACTATGCCAAAGCCTTTGACTGTGTGGATCACAATAAACTGTGGAAAATTCTGAAAGAGATGGAAATACCAGACCACCTGATCTGCCTCTTGAGAAATTT
>NW_011494795.1:2768376-2769725 GCF_000754665.1 Bison bison bison | reverse complement strand
AGTTGGACTGTGAAGAAAGCTGAGCACCGAAGAATTGGTGCTTTTGAACTGTGGTGTTGGAGAAGACTCTTGAGAGGCCCTTGGACTGCAAGGAGATCCAACCAGTCCATTCTGAAGGAGATCAGCCCTGGGATTTCTTTGGAAGGAATGATGCTAAAGCTGAAACTCCAGTACTTTGGCCACCTCATGCGAAGAGTTGACTCATTGGAAAAGACTCTGATGCCCGGCGGGATTGGGGGCAGGAGAAGAAGGGGACGACAGAGGATGAGCTGGCTGGATGGCATCACTGACTCGATGGACGTGAGTCTGAGTGAACTCCGGGAGCTGGTGATGGACAGGGAGGCCTGGCGTGCTGCGAGTCATGGGGTCGCAAAGAGTCAGACACAACTGAGCGACTGAACTGAACTGAAGCAAACTGCAGCGTCATTCCTCATCTTCCTGGGTGGTTTTCAGCGTGGGGAAGTGTGGGTGAAGAGGCCGAGATGCTCCTGGTGGGGGACTCATCGCGGATGGAATGTTGGAAGCCTTGGGGGGAGGGGCTGTTGCCCCGGCTGTAAATGCTGTAAGTCCTGTCTGACCAAGAGGTCAAGGTTGATTCTTCCTTCCCCTGCCGGGGCAATTGCCCCCTACAGACAGGACCTGGTGTCATGAACACTTTTTGCAGGGTCTATCTACAGATAATTTTAATGAAACTGAATAAATAACACAAGAGGTCATGAAAAATACAAGCTGGTTTATGCCTTAACTGAACTCCATTGCATTTTCTCTGTAAAAGTGAAAAATAAAACCTGAGGGTCCCCTGCCTTTGTCCCCATGCGGCCGAGATGCTGCGTGGCCAAGATGCAGACACACCAGAGCGATGCCCCCCAGGCGGAGGGGCTGCCTCCAGCCGCAGGGAGAGAAGACCGCCCGCCCCCGACCCTTACCCCGCTCCCTGAACCGGCTGGGGAGGCAGGTGCTGCCCAGACAGCAGAGGAGAGGGCGGGCCCCTGGAGACCCAGTGGGGCTGGCCCTGTCCGGAGGGTGGGTATGGACCCCTGATGGGCGTCTGGCTCAGTCTTTATTTTAGAGAAAACGGTTCTGACAATAGGCCATCCGGGATAAACTGATGGGTTTGAGGCTGTAATTTACATAACAAGCCAGGTTGGTTTACCCCCACACTGCTGAACACAGGCTTCTCCCGGCGCAGTTTCTGTGTCATTAGCCTGTTGTATGACCCAGTTTCCCCAGACGGGTCGTTTCTCCTCCGCGGTGCTAATGTCTGAGCGGAGACATGGCCCCGGCTGGCGGGGCCGGTGGTGCTGGAGCGGCCCCGCGGGGCTGGCGGGCCGTGGTTGGGGCGGTCCCTC
>NW_011494795.1:2766639-2768276 GCF_000754665.1 Bison bison bison | reverse complement strand
AGAGCCGGACCGCCACGGGATGCTGGTGGGCTCTCCTCCGCTCCTGGGGCGTCAGGGGTGAGCCCTGGGACAGGCCCGAGGCCTCTTCCAGGTGTGCGTTTTCTCCGGGCTGGCTCGGGGTCTCTAAACAGCCCCTCTGCTTTGCAGACGCCGCCTCCCTCCTGGGCTCCGGCTCCTGTCTTTCTCAGTGGCCCACAGTCAGCAGAGAAAGGGCGCTCCTTTGGAAAGGGTTGGAGGGGTTAAAATCTAAGGTGAACACAGATTATCAAGTGATCCTGTTGGGTTAGTCCGGAATTTCACGTGACAGACGGGAAAGAGGCCGTGAAAGTGTAGCAAAGCAGGGTCATAGAGACAGGGCGCTCCAAGTGGTGTCAGCTTCTACTTCTGTGTGGCCGGGAGGGGTTTCCTCCTGGACATCTGGTGAAGCCCCAGCAGCTGGGAGTGGGCCCCGGGCACCCCACCCCCGCTGCCCCATCCTAGGGGCTTTGGGGGTGAAGATGGCAGTGAGGTGCTGCTCCAGGGACAGAGACTGGCGACCCATGGGCTCCGGGTGGGCGCCGGGCGGCCGTGTCACCAGGCCGCGTCGTCCACGCTGCTGATGCCCGGGGAGCCCCCGCCTCCACCTGGCAGGGTGCTTCCCGCTCGGGGTGGGGGGGCCTGTGCTGGCCCCCTCGCGCGCTCTACTCCCGAGCTCGCGTCCGCCAGGTTGCCCAGCTCATAGGCCTGTCTCCCTGGAGAGAGCAACACTGCCGTCCTCGGGGCCTGTGCAGGGCCTCCCCTGTCAGCGGGCGCCCGGTGGACCCAGATGGCCCTGTCCGGCTGGGCCCGGGGGCCCCGGGACCCACGCAGGCCTCAGCTGCATCCGCCATGCCTGCGACAGCTGTTGCTTTCGTGGTGGCTCCTGGGTGGGCCGCAAGACAGTGCAGGGGGGTGAAGTTTCAGGATTCCGCGTTGGGAAAAGGGAACTAATTTTCCGCCTCAGAGTTCAGATGGCCGGGCCCAGTGTCCTCCTGAGCACCCGAGCAGTGCCCACCGCCCCACGATGCCAGCCACTTGCCTGTGGGTGATGACAGGACAGCAGAGGGTGGGCCCAGCAGGCCCGGGAGATGGTGAGCTGTGTGGTGGTAGGCTGACTCAGCAGCAGGTTTTGGGGGTTTTTATTTAATGGCGTTTTATTGTGGTCTTTGTTTCGTCCCCGGGGGAGTCGGGAGGTCAGAGCCGCCCTGGGCTCCCGGACTGACCTCAGAGGAAGGTGAGGTCATGGCTGCCTCTGCGAAGGTTCTGGGTTAAGGGGCGTTTCCTGCCAGGACCCCCACAGCGGCTTCACGGAACAGCATGTCCTTCGGGGGTTTTGACTGGCTTTTGGCTCAGGGGCGGGGCGCTGGGATTCCCTGCCGACTGCCATGTGACTCCCGCAACGAAAACGTGCGGTGGTCGGTATTTCTCCCGCCTCAGGACGCCTGGTCTTGGCCTTGGGGCTGCCCGGTGGCGGGAAGGGTCTGCGCCGGACAGTCTGCACCACTGACGCTGCTTTTGATGGAAACTGAACCCAGAGCCTCGCCTCTGCCCCACGTGGAGCTACAGCAGCGCGCCGTGTGCAGTCTCCCCGCGCCGTCGCCTGCCCCCAGTCGCCGCAG
>NW_011494795.1:2764652-2766539 GCF_000754665.1 Bison bison bison | reverse complement strand
GGGGCGTGTGCACGTCGGGACGAGCCCGATGCTGCTGCTGCGTGGCCACAGCCCTCCCCCTCGGAGCAGCTGGAGCGTCCCTGAGCTCAGAAGGGCCCAGAGAGCCCTGAGCGGGTCACCTCAAGCCTGACCACCACGTCGGGTACAGGTGGCCATGCTGGGATCAGACTCCACGTCTCCTGATCCTCGGTCAGCACCACTGCTGTCTCTACTAAAACAGGCTTTCCCCGGGATGTCATGCCTAAGACAGGGTTTACGCGAGTCCAGTGTAGATCCTGCGCGGGCAGTGAGTTGCCGCCCCTCTGCGCCGGGCAGCCCCACTGAAGGCAGAGGTGAGGCTGCTCGGGGTCTGACCAGTGCGCTGTGTCAGTCGGGGAAGCCAGGGCGTTGTGACAAACACCCAGCGGCTCAGACGCAGCGGAAGTGGGTCGCAGCGGCTCCAGGTGCAGAAAGTGCCACCCGGGCACACGGGGCAGGAGCCTGGGGCTTCAGGAGGGGGGTCAGGCTGCCAGCACTGGAGCTGGGGCACTGTGTGCAGAACGGGGCTGGCAGCGGTGGGGCCTCGGGAATTCTCCAGCAGGGCCTAGGCCGGGCGCCCGGTTCCCAGATGTTGGAGGTGGCTCGTTGGTGCTTATTCCTTCCTCGCCCCTTCACGTGTGAGACAGGCCGGGGGGGGGGGCACCGCGGCCGCACGCGGCGGTCAGTGGCGTGTGCGCTCCTGCAGCCCGCAGCACCCATTCGGTCCCCCACTTGCTGGCGAGTGCACCTGCCTCGGACGGAGCCGGAGGGATGCTCTCAGCGGGTCTGCTCGGTCAGAAGGACTGAGGCATCCGGACCGAGGACAGGGCTGCCCTCTGCGGTGGGGGCTGGCCTTCGCCGGGGCTTAGCCCCCCGGCCCGCATGTGCAGACAGCCCCGCCCGCTGTGGACAGGACAGGCCAGCATCTGCCCATTTGCTGTCAGGGATGAGACCCGCCTGTTCTGCTCATACATCTTTGGGAAGGAATGCTAACCGCTGACAACCAGACCACCGCTCCATGGGTTCTGGGCTCCTTCTTGTCATGGGAAGGTGGTCCTGTCTGCGCTGGGGTCAAGTGTGCCGGCTGCCCCCTTCACAGCTGGGTTTTCTGTCCTCCCGCCGTGCTGACCTGCCCCTCTGCTGGGCAGGTGGCGTTTAGTTCTGTCTGCTCCTGAGTGCGTTCGAATCCGTTTATGATTAAACACTGCCCAAACACCCAGGGGGAGAGTTATTGACACAGGTTGGAGCAGAGCCGACGAGGATGGCGTGCCGGGGCCGGCGTGAATTATCTCCCTCTTCTGTTTATTTCCAGTTGGCAAGAGATGACATTTATTTTTAAATTGTGCTCACAGCTCTGTGACTTCTGCAGAACTACAAACAAGATTTCATTGTAACCCCACGGTGAGAAAAGGGATGAAGGTCAGTACCTCCGAGGGGCAGACCTCCTCCCGGGCTTCCAGTAGCCAATGAACTTCATCTCCAGATCTGAAATCAGGCAGGCAGCCTGGCCCAGGGAGTTTTACTCAAGCACATTCGTAACTTCAGAAAGTTCTATTTCTGGCCTTTCCATCTGTTAGTTGTATTTTTTAGCAGTCAACAGAGAAAGTTCATAAGTGTTCGTCACCTTTAACTGTGTGAGCTCTAAGTAGTGAAAAGTGTCTTTTTACATAATCAGTGCAGCACTGCAGTGTGTGGGCTGAGTCGGGGCTCCTGGGAGAGGCCTGGGGCTCCTGGAGAGGCCCGTTGCCCTCGGGAACACAGGAAGTCGGCTTCCCAGTAGGGAGGTCCCGAGAGCCACCACCCTCTGAGGGCTCACATGGTGCTGATGGGGATCTCAGTGACCCCAGCCTCCTCCCCCTCCGAGTGACC
>NW_011494795.1:2760237-2764205 GCF_000754665.1 Bison bison bison | reverse complement strand
CTCCTCCCGGTGACCCTGGCCACCCCCTCCCAGTGACCCCGGCCTCCCCATTCTCCTGGTGATCCCGGCCACCTCCTCCCGGTGACCCCGGCCGCCTCCTCCCGGTGACCCCGGCCGCCTCCTCCCAGTGACCCTGGCCTCCCCGTCCTCCTGCTGACCCTGGCCGCCTCCTCACTGTGACCCTGTCCTCCTGGTGACCCCGCCCGCCTCCTCCCGGTGATCCCGTCCTCCCGGTGACCCCAGCTGCCCCCTCCTGGTGACCCCAGCCGCCTCCTTCTCCCGGTGACCCCGGCCGCCTCCTTCTCTGGGTGACCCTGGCCTCCCAGTGATTCCAGCTGCCTCCTCCCTGTGACCCCGGCTGCCTCCGGGGCGGGCCGAGTGGCGGAGCGTTGTCTCAGGATTAACATCGTTTCTGGGTTAATGGCACTCTCGCCCTCTCGCTCATCTCACCTCCGCTTCTAGCGTAAGGGCTGCTTTGGGGTCGTCTTGCCTTTAGGACGCATCTTACAGGTTTTGACGTGCGTGCTGTCTGAGGAGGTGGTTCACGGCCGCAGCCCCCCTCGTCCCCTCCCCCGGCCTGCGTCCTGCAGACCTGGGAGGAGTGTCCTCCCACAGAGAGAGCCCCAGGAACACCTGTCCTCACCTGCGCTTGTGCCCGATCGCGCGTGGTAGCGCCCGTGAACCCAGAGCACCGGGCATCGCGTCCTCCTAAACGTGGCGCAGAAGCAAAACCTCCAGAGGGAGAAGCAGAAGTCCCCGGGCAGGGAGGGGCGCCCTGCTGGCCAGCGAGTCTCCTGGCTTCATCCCACACAGAAAACTCTCAGTGGGAGCGTGGCTGGGACCGCGCTGGGTCTGGGTGTTCCCTCTCCAGGAGGGGTCACGGCCGACTGCCTCTGTCTGGCAGAGAGTCTCTAGGAGCAAAGCCCGTAGCATCAGGCCCCTGGTGTGCCTGGGTCCCGGCCCCGTGCGCCCTGCCGGCCCCGCGGCTGGCCCTGCACTGGCTGGAGGCAGAGGCTGGAAGCCTGACCTGTGAGAAGCCGTCTGCTTATCATTGTTTGGCTTGAGCAGAGCCAAGCTCAGAACAAACCAGGACCGTGCGAAGTGCTCCGGTGCTGTGGAATAGGAAGCAGGGTTCTTTGTTTCTCTCTGTAACTGACGGATTAGGACCTGGGTCTGGCCAAAGTGGCTGCACCGGGCATGTGGTCACGTTGGAAGTCCGGGGCAGCTCGCAGATGCCAGCACCAGAGCGCCCAGAGCCACGGCCAGTTCCCTGGAGGTGGAGCGACGTTGGGAAAGCAGTGCTTCCAGCGGCCGGCCCCAGGGTGGGGTCACCAGGCTTCAGCGTAGACCCCACAGTCTGGAAGCTGTGAGTAGGGGCCAGAAGTGAGGACCGCAGGACGGGGGTCTCTCCTCAGAGCTGTGGTCGGTGTGTGCTGCCCTCGTCCCGGTGGGCCAGCTGCAGTGGCCATGCACACAGTCAGGATGCGAAGCCCTGTCTGCCTCGTTCCGAGGAAGGAGCTGCCCCCCACCCTGGGAGTCCAGGGCGCCCCAGGCGGGTGCTCTGAGTCAGGCCCGCAGTCCCGCCTCGTCGCAGCCCTGCAGGTGCAGCATCGTGCGTCCGTCTGGGCCATTCGCCGCTGAGTCGTCACTGCCTCGCTGTATCAGTTCCCCGTGTTTCCTGTGGGACCCGGTGGCTGATCGCGGCTCCTGCAGATAAAGCGGCCGTGAGCAGCCGCGGGCAGGTTTCCAGCCCACCTGATCTTTCCTCTCGGGATGAGCGCCCAGGAGCGCAGTGGATCGGTCGCATCACAGGCTGTGTCTAGTTGAGGAACTGCCCACTGGTCTTCCAGTCCCACCGGCAGGGCGGGGAGATGGCACCGCTTCAGCCGTCTTCCGGGGTGGCCCCCCCGTGTCCCCCGATGGGCGGTGGGTCCCTGCAGCAAAGTGTCCACTCTCTAGTCACACTGGTTTTTCCTCGAATGGGTGATAACAGCTTTTCACTAAGGCTTTTAGGACCTTCCGTCTGTCTTCCGTTTTCTGAAGGTTGGCGTGGATTTCTCTGAGTTTCGCCTGTCTGGGGATCACTCATCTTCTTGAACCTGTAGGTTACCTTGCTGCCGCGTTTGGCGGTTTCTCAGCTATTTTTTTTACCCCACCCACTTTCTGTTCTCCTGGGACTTGGGCGTCGACCTTCTGTTTCAGTCACACAGGCTCCTTAGACGCCTGTGCTTTACCTCAGGCTCTCCTCTCTTTGTGGCTCCAGCTGGGTAATTTCATTGTTCTGGGCTTCAGGTTCACTGGTTCCGTTCTCATTCTTTTCATTCTGTCTGAGTCTTCATTGAGTTTTCAGTTACTGCGTGTTTAGTTCTAACATTCCCCATGGTGGTCTTTTGCTTACGGAGATTTTTCTGCTTCTTTAATTGCTCGTTTTAAGATCACTGCTTTAGAACCCTGGAACGGTGTTCTGACACCAGCATCCTCCTGTGTGGGTGTCTTCACGCCTTTTCCCATTTTGTTTGAGATTTTCCTCATAACAGAAATCTGGACGTTTGGGGGAATGAGCTCTGAAGACTTTGGACCTTATTTAAATCCAGTGTTTGATAAGCACGCCTCTGGGCGAAGGGGGACCGCCCCCGTCACTGCCCACGTGGCCCCCTAGGTGCTGAGAACGAGCCCAGGGACTCACGTGTCACTCCCGCCCCAGACCCGCCCGCTGCTGGCTCTCTGCACTGGCCTGTGCGTCCCCGTCCTCGGTGGGGCAAGTCCCCGGCCCCTCGGTGGGGACAGCGTGCGCCCGTCCTTGGTGTGCCCATGCTGCGTCCCCACACTCCACGGGGAGGACGTGGGTCCCGCCCTGGGTGGGGGAGGCGTGGGCTGCAGGACTAGTCTCCTCTGGGTCCCTGGCTGAGCCAGAGCCATGACTCCGCAGCCTCACCTGCCAGGACCCACCTCGCCCCCCACCCCAGTGTGGGGTGCTTCCTCTCCCGACCGCTGGCCACGTGCGTCCTGAGAATCAGAGCAGCCTGTTGTGAACTGTCTTACAAGCCGAGTGGCCTGTCTCCCGTTCAGCTGGGTCTTCCTTGTCCTTGGGCTGATTAAGTTCTCTAGCTTTTCCCCGTCACGGCGTGGGCGCCTGAGACTCCTCCGTCCCTGTGCCGTCAAGGTTGCCTTCAGAGCTCTCCATCTCCCTTGTAACTCTCTGCTCTGAGACCCCGGGCGCTGCTGTCGCTGCCTGGACATTGGATTTCTGCGGAAGTGGAGCCGTGCTCCTTTACAAGGCCACTCAGGTTGGCGGGGCCCAGCGTCGTGTGTGGCCGGGGAAGTGGACGTGGAGTCCCAGCAGCTCCTCGGCCTCTGCCGTGGGCATGCCCCCTCGGCGGCCTTCCCGGAGTCCGCAGGCCTGTTGCCTGTGGGCGGGCAGTGGGCCCGCGGAGCACAGTCGTTCATGGAGAGCGAGGAACCCAGCACCCGACCCGCGCGTCCCCTCTGCCGGTGGCTGAGAGGCAGTTTCTCTGTCGCTCTGCCTCTCTTTTCCTGGCCTGTGCCCTCGGCAGACGTCCGCGTTTTCTCCCGGGCACTGTGGCACCTTCTCGGCTGAGCATGTCACTCCCGCCCCAGCGGGACAGCACTTGCTGTCCCCACCGAGGGGCCGGGGACTTGCCCCACTGAAGTCCGTTGCGGGGTGTCCTGGCGGCCCTGGGGGGCGGGGGGTGGGGCGTGGACCCCCGCGTGCCCCCGCCCCCCATCCTGGCCCACAGGGACTCGAGGGGGAGCTGACTCGGGTGAGGCCCTGGGCCTGGGTCGTGTCCTATGCTGACCGAGTTGGTGGGATCAGGGTTGGGGGCTTTCAGATATGGTGTGGTATGTGTGTGGTCAGAGGTATGTGTCTGTGTGTTCGGAGGAGTGTGTGTGTGTTTGGGTGGGGGGGTCAGAGCTGTGTGTGTGTTCAGAGGGGGGTGCGTGTGTGT
>NW_011494795.1:2756405-2759844 GCF_000754665.1 Bison bison bison | reverse complement strand
GGGGGTGGAGGGGGGGGTCACAGTGTGTGTGGTCAGAGGTGTGTGTGTGTGTTCGGAGGGGTGTGTGTGTGTGTGTGTTCAGGGGTGTGGGGGCTCAGAGCTGTGTGTGTGTGTGTGTATGTGTTTGTGTTCAGAGGGGTGTGTGTGTGTGTGTGTGTGTGTTTGGAGTGGGGTGTGTGTGTGTGTTCGGGGGCTGGGGGTGTGTTCGGAGTGGGGTGTGTGTGTGTGTGTTTGGGGGCTGGGGGTGTCAGAGCTGTGTGCACATGTGTGTGTGAACTGCGGTGCTGGCTGTGGGCGGACTGTTGCTCATTATCCATCACAGGTGGTTTCCCGGTCTCTTTCTGAGGCCTGATTTACGAGAAAGTTACGGAGACTTGAGCGGCCTGCTCGGCCCGTCCCTGCTCCTTGTCCGCAGGCCCCCTGGCCCCAGCTCCCCGCTCTGCAGCCCCCCTCCTTTCTCCCTGTGGTTCAGGCCCAGAAGCCCCTGTGCAGAGTCTGTCGGGGTCTCTGCCCTACACACCCCCAGAGGGAGGGGCAGGCGGGGCACCCCAGACTGTGCCACCTGGACGAGAGGCTTGGGTCCCAGCGTCCCGTCCGTCAGCCTCGCGATCCTGGGCCTGAGGCTGGGTCCCCTCCTGGTTGGGGGTCTGTCTTAGGACAGAGCAGGCACAGGCCCGGGGGCGCTCCCACGGAGCGGCAGGTCGGGCCGGAGCACTTGCTGGTGAGCACTGCCCAACCCCGGCCTCATCGTCCGCTCACGCCCTGCGCCCAGGCCCCTATGCTCGTGCCCCTGTCCCCTGACAGCGGTCAAGGCCCGTCTCCAAACCGTCTTGCTGTGAGAAGCTGACTCAGAAGCCCAGAGAAGCCAGCTCCACGCTGGCCGTCACTCCCGCCCGCCCGCCGGGTGCCCTCACCCCCCAGCTCCTTGGCCCCAGGCAGGGCCCCGCAGGGCAGCGCAGACGGCAGGGAGTCCATCCTCCAAGCAGACGCTGTTCGGGCTTTTGTCGTTAATTGTCGAGCAGCTGACGTGCCCTGCACTTCCTGCTTCTCCGTTGGTGGAGGCCGTGCTGTGCTGGGTTCTCCGTCCACCCTGGCGAGGGGTCGGTGCCGGGCCAGCCGCGCCCTGTGACCCGCTGGGCGGCAGCAGGCTCTGGAAACGCAGCCACCCTGCCCATTGTGACTCGGCAGATGGCCCCTGGTTTGTTTGTCCCTCAGTGGAGAGCTCTGGCTTATTTTCCTTTCTGAAGCCAACTAGTTTTGTTTCGTCCAGAACGCATCAGGGACAGAGGGATCACACAGCCAGCCGTGTGTTGAGCTTGGCCCGCAGGCAGGCCGGGCCCCGGGCCTTGCGCCTGTGGAGGCTGCTTCCATCTCTCTGTCCCACAGTCCAGTCCTGGCCGGGGGTGGGGTTCCCACTTCAGGGTGACCTCCTTGCCCAGGGTGGTTGCTGGCAGCCGATCATCACGTTTCCACTCCGGGCGAGGAGCGGGAGGAGGAACGATGGGCAAGAATCCACCCTCGGGAGCTGTCTGCTGGCCTCTGCTCTCTTCCCCCCGCCACTGTCCATCAGTCACTCCTGGGGACATCGGCATCCCGGGAGAAGCGCTGGGAGGGAAGTGGGTCGGGGCAGGGTACCCCCTGGCGTACCCCTTCACGTCACGCCTACCCTGCGAGGAACCCGGTTTCCCCACCTTCCCAGGGGCAGCCCCAGGATCGGCTCGCCCCATGAAAGCCGGGGCTCCTGTGGGTGGGGGAGCTGCCCGGGAATAATGCCCCTGCCCCTGGGCCCCCCTCCAGGGACGCCCTGCCCTGCCCCCCTCTGGCTGGAGCCTGTGGGAGGAGGGGAGGGGGCTCGGCGGTGGGTCGGAGGGTCTTTCTCCCTGCCGCCTGAGCAGAGGTGAGAGCCGGGGTGGGGTGGCCAGGGCATGGGGGTGGACAGGGTGGCCCCCACCACCTGGCCCGAACGCGTCCATGTGCAGCAGGGTTCAGCCACCTCTGTAGACCCTGATGCCTCCCAGGTGCCTCCTGGGGTTTCGGTTCTTTGGGGAAATGGGCTGGCAGCCAAGTGCAGCTCTCGGGCCGCCCACGCCCCTCCCCAGCCTCTGTGCAGGGCGGCTCCGTCCGGCTTCCGTGTGTGCCTGTCGGATTCTCCAAATTAGGAAGGCAAGCCGAGCTAAGCTGGAAGCAGTCAGACAGGGTTCCTGTTGTGTTCTGACAAATGGAACATTTTTCTTTCTTTCTTTCTTTTTTTTTTAAACAGCAAAGGCTGTGTGTTCTCTTTGGAGGCGGGGCTGAGGTTTGTCTTTGGGGTTCCCTGCTGAGCTTCGCTGCTATCTCTGAGGCAGGTATTGAAAGGAAGGCCTTGGTTTGGGTGGCGGTGCACCCTGAGCGGGAGGCCCCACAGGTCCACCTGGACCCGTCCGCGCGGGAAGAACGAGGCCGTCCCGGGCCTTCCCTGCCAGCCCGGGTGCCCACACCTTCCCAGGCTTTTTTGCCCGCAGCTCCTGACAGCGTTTTCCGGCCAAGTTCAACAGAGAAGGGCCAGCACCCAGAGAGTCAGCGTGCAGAGTGGATTCCTGCTTTGTTTTCCTGTTTCTCCTCCAGCCACGGCGTCCTGGAGCCTTTTTCTTTCCGTGCCTCAGACTTACAGGAGCTGTGATCGCACAGGGCCCTCTCCACAATGTCCTCCAGACACACGTGTTTAACTCAAGTGTCCAGAGAAATGGAGTATGTTGGTTAGTTGACACACTTAACTTGCCAGCGTGTGGTTACCAGGGACGTGTAATGACAGCCTAGGCTGCCTTTTCACTGTCTTTCGCTGCATCGTATCATACTACATTCTCATATCGTCGTATTCACACTTCACGTTGACTGAGGTCTGATCTCAGTTCTGCGGAGCACCTCGCATGCTCCACCCCAGCGGCTGACAGCAGCCTCCCTGTGCTGTGTGCTAGGCGCTCAGTCCTGTCCGACTCTGCAACTCCACGGACCACAGCCCACCAGACTCCCCCTGTCCACGGGGACTCTCCAGACGAGAATCCTGGAGTGGGTAGCCTGCCCCTTCTCCAGAGGAACTTCCCGGCCCAGGAATTGAACCAGGGTCTCCTGCATGGCAGGCGGACTCTTTACCAGCTGAGCCAGCAGGGAAGAAGGCCTGGCCAGCCCCAAATTCCTGATGTCGCATCAGCGTCTTTCCTTGGGAGGGGGCAGCCTGCTACCCCCGAGGCGGGGGTTACTGCCGCTCCCTGGGTGGAGTCTGAGTGTTGATGAGGGTGTTACTCGTTGCAGGCTCGTTCTTGTTTCTTGCACTTGGCACTTTCCTGGGTCTTCGTCTTTGTGCTTAGACACCCCGTCCTCGTCCTTGGGAGGGAGGGAGAGGGGAGCCGTAATGGGGGTGACCTTGGGTCCTGACCGCAGACCAGGTGCGTGTCGCAGTGGG
>NW_011494795.1:2750012-2756305 GCF_000754665.1 Bison bison bison | reverse complement strand
GGTGGTCTCTGCACAGAGCCCAGCATTCCCCCAGCCCCCTCTGTGGTGGCGCTGGACCCGGGCGTGGCCCAGCCCACCGGGCTCTGCACATGGGGTGTCTCAGCCCATTCTCACTCCCGTTCTCAGTCGATCCTCTCTCCGTAAAAACCGTGGGTGCAGGTCTGAGTGGTGACACGGGCGCCATCCCCCCCCCTCCCCGCCCCGGTGGCAGGGAGGGCCTCCAGCTGTCCCCTGGCGCTCTGCCCTGTGACTCTGCACACACAGAGCAGGTGTGTGGTCCATCTCCTGGCACGGTTCACCCAGGGTCAGGGAAGTCTGACCCTTGCACTAGGGCTTGGATGCTGGGCTTCAGCCGTGACCTCCGGGCTGCTGCATCCCTGTGGAAGGAATCCTTCGGCCTCAGGCCTGGCCTTTACCTCCTGGTAGACTTGGTTACCTGGTGATGCGTGGTCCGCTCCTGCAGCGTGCACACCCGCGTCGCCCCGTGACGCGTGGTCCGCTCCTGCAGTGTGCACCACACATGCATGCAGTGTGGAGGACAGGTGGCCACTGAGGTGACCCCCTCCGAGGGAGCCTGAGGTCTGGGAAGCCCCGCAGGGAGGAACAGGGGTGCCCGAGGTGGGCTCTGTGCAGGGGTGGCCCTGGGGACAGGAGCCTGGAGACCGTGTATCCGCGGGGATGCAGCCGGGCCCTGAGCTGGCGGCAGCCCGGCGCCGGCGGGCTCAGCGGGTGTCCGACCTGAGGCTCCGCTGCCAGAGGCCTGGCCTGTGGTCCCTACTTGACTCCCCCGCTGCAGCACCCATTCACTGGGCAGTGACCCTCATGAAGCCAGGACCTTCCACGTGGTAATTCTGATCTCTGTAGCTCCCCCGTTCACCTGACTGGATCACCTTTGATGTTTTCCAGGCAGGTCCGGAAGGTACTTGTTTTTTCAGATATATTGGACTTCCTGCCCCGTCTGATTTTCCAAACTGTAAAGCTTGGGAGCTCAACTTAGGAGTCATTTTCTTGTCGTTCGCTTGTTTTAAACCTGACGCTTCCCCACCGAGGGGTAAGAATGTCCCTGGGAAGATGGCCTGGGGTCCTCCCGGGGACCCTGCCTGGCCCTGCTCTGCTGGGACCCTCTGAGCCCGAGGTTCAGGCCACGGGCAGCCTGGCCTCTGGAGGGGGGCCCTCCCCGACCCTGCTCAGATCCATCTCCTCGCCTTGCTGGCCGTCTGTCCCGTGTTCACTGTCCCTGGTCCACACCGCTGCCCAGCAGAGCAGACATCTGGCCTCTGCCGTCTCCAGCCTCCTAGGCCCAGCTCTGTGTTGGTTTTTAAAATGTTCTAGCAAAATGTATCACGTTTTTAATAGGAAATAGATATTTCAGATTAAAGACACTTAGGATTGTCAGATTCCTTTGATTTGGGGGTTGTATATATAAAAGGTTTCTCAAAACCGTTTCCTGAACTGTCGTGTTTTTCTTTGGTTGTTCTTATAGAACTCAGAGCCTCTACTGCCTCTGGGGGTCCAGCTCCAGACCTCTGTAGACGGGGTTGCTTGTGGCCCAGGGCCCACCCTGGGCAAGCCGCCCACTGGCCCGTGCCTGGAACGCCCCGGCGAGGGTAGGCGGAAGGCGCTGCTGGCTGTCAGCTGCCCCAGCCCTCCCTTCCGAAAGGAGAGGCCCGACCATCTTCCCACGCCTGGGTTGTGGTTATTTACAAAATTGGAACATACTGGTCATCGAATACGTAACAGCTTTTTTCCTTCTCGAGTCTTTCATTTCTTTAAGGACACAGTTGCAACATCCAGAAAACGTTCTGAAAGACTCCAGACCTCTGCAGGCCACCCTCTCCCCGGGGCTGCTCTCACGCCTCCTCCTAGTCCTCGTCCGCCTCGACGGACCAGAGCCCATGTCATCAGCCACTTGTGGTGCCAGCCTCGCCCACCCTGGGGCTCCTCCTGCACCCAGGCTTGGTGCTTTGTCTCTGGTTTACCAGGGAGAGGCATTAGATTGAGCCACACACCCCAGGTCCCCCTGCTTCATCCCAGCAGCCCGTTCTCTGATTTCAAATCCTGTGCCTTTTGCCATGACGCTGGACCACTGAGTCTCTGCTGTTTTCATTTCTTAGAGTATCATCAGCATTTTTAATCATCTTCCATGGGCCAGTTTTAACGAGTGACGGTTACTTGTTAGGGCTTCCCAGTTGGCGCTAGTGGTAAAGAATCCTGCTGGGGACTCAGGAGATGCGGGTTCAATCCCTGGGTCAGGAAGATCCCCTGGAGGAGGAAACGGCAGCCCACTCCAGTATTCTCGCCTGGAGAATCTGAAGAGCCTGGTGGGCTCCTGCCCAGGGGGTCGCAAAGAGCCAGGCGTGACTGAAGTGGCTGAGCGTGTGCGTTACTTGTTCGGCACCACAAGAACTTCTAACGGCTTTGTCTGGAGTAGTCCATGTAATAGTCACGAGACTCTTAGAGCGTACACACCGAGAACATCCCAGTTTTCCTGATAAGGAGAACGGATTGGAAGCTTTAAGAGATTTTCCCAGAGACACGTGGTCCTGGAAGGCGTCCTTTTAAATGGCTAAATGATATTCTTCCATGAATGGGTGCCCTGGTGCATTCAGCTGTTCCCACAGGGACTCATCCAGTGCAATCGCTCAGTTGTGTCCGACTCTGCGACCCCATGGGCTGCAGCACGCCAGGCTTCCCTGTCCATCACCAGCTCCTGGAGCTTGCTCAAACTCAGGTCCATCGAGTCAGTGAAGCCATCCAACCATCTCATCCTCTGTCGTCCCCTTCTCCTCCTGCCTTCGATCTTTCCCAGCATCAGGGTCTTTTCCAGTGAGTCAGCTCTTCTCATCAGGTGGCCAAAGTATTGGAGTTTCAGCTTCAGCATCAGTCCTTCCAGTCAATATTCAGGACTGATTTCCTTTAAGATTGACTAGTTTGATTTCCTTATAGTCCAAGGGTTTCTCAAGAGTCTTCCCCAACACCACAGTTCAAAAGCATCAATTCTTCGGCGATCAGCTTTCTTTATGGTCCAACTCTCACATCCATACATGTCTACTAGAAAAACCATAGCTTTGACTAGACAGACTTTTGTCAGTAATGTCTTAGC
Organism: Bison bison bison; assembly: GCF_000754665.1. Taxonomy (NCBI): domain Eukaryota; kingdom Metazoa; phylum Chordata; class Mammalia; order Artiodactyla; family Bovidae; genus Bison; species Bison bison. The sequence continues at coordinate 2,753,202 of NW_011494795.1, read as the reverse complement.
TTTTTAATACACTGTCTAGGTTGGTCATAGCTTTTTTTCCAAGGAGTGAGTATCTTTTAATTTCATGGCTGTAGTCACCATCTGCAGTGATTTTGGAGCCTAAGAAAATAAAAGTCTGTCATTGTTTCCCCATCTATTTGCTATGAAGTGATGGGACCAGATGCCATGATCTTTGTGTTTTGAATGTTGAGTTTTAAGCCACCTTTTCACTCTCTTTCACTTTCATCAAGAGGCTCTTTAGTTCCTCTTTGCTTTCTGCCATAAGGGTGGTGTCATCTGCATATCTGAGGTTATTGATATTTCTCCCTGCAGTGTTGATGCCAACTTACGCTTCATCCAAGCCAACATTTCTCCTGATGTACTCTGCATATAAGTTAAATAAGCAGGGTGACGATATACAGCCTTGACAGCTGTTTATAATTGGGAGGTAGGTTTGGTTTTGTAACAGAGGTCATAATGACAGGGGTGAGGTGGGTTTCTTTTGCGCATAACAGCCCCATGATGTGACCTGATACGGAAGCTCCAGGCTCTATTCTGTTGCTCCGTTTCCCGTTGTCCATTTTATGGCCCACTGTGGCTGCTCCAGCTCCTGCCATCACACCCACATTCTGGCCATCAGGAAGGGGAGAAGTGAAGAAGACGCTCTCTTTCTCCTGAGGACACGAACCGTCCACCTCTCACTGACCAGCACAGTCTCACGGGTGCACGCGATGCAGAGAAACATCATCCTTAGTCCAGCAGCCATGTGTCCAGCTGAAAGGAGTTTGTTGTTGAAGCAAGAGAGACGTGTGTCCAGGGGACTAGCTGTCTCTGTCTACCCTCTCAGCGCCCCCGGGGATTTGTGGCCTGGGTGATGCCAGTGGTCCTGCTCCTCTGGTGCTCCTAGAACACGCTTTCTTCAGTCCCCACCCCACCCCCACTACCACAGTACTCGGTCCCTGTTTTTCTGGGGGAGGCACCCCTGAATGCCCACCTCCCCCACCCCTGGCAGCCCCCAGAGTGCTGTCATCTCTGCCAATTAGGGCAAGAATTCTGAGGCAAGCTCTCAAGGGACCACCCCGCGAGGTGGGTGGATGCTTGCCAGGGGCCGTCCCTGGGCTGGTGGGCGGCGGTTTCAGCACGCACCCACACATTCAGCCGGGGCCCCACCAGCACAGGCAGATTGCACCCGGGTTCAGACTGCATGTGGGCACCTTCAGGAGAATAGCTTTAACTGCAGAACACAGTCATTAAAACTCCAGCCAGAGCCCTAAACCAGAATGGGCCAGCTCTGCGGGCACCCTGGGGAGGCATCTGTTTAATCAAGGAGCTCCCCGGTATCTCTTCTCCCCTCCTCCTCCTCCTGAGTAGCGCATTGGCAGCCTCGGGATAATTTTGGAAGAGTGAGTCAGGAGAAGCCTCTGAAATAGCTGTTGCAGTAAATACTGTGAAAATATTTATGGTTAAAGCCTAATTGGGAAATCGCTGTTCCAGTGAGAAACGATCCTGCTGGTATCAGTTATCGACGGCAGTCGATTTTGCTGCTGACAGCGTGCCCACGTCCCTGACCTGTCAGTAGCCCTGTTTTGTCTCACTGAAGCCCCAGACCATCTATCTGGCACCTTGGGTTTGGACTGGAAAGCTCCCGGGAGGGGATCGCTCCTGCCGAGTATGCAGGGCCCCAGAGGTGTTAGGGCAGGTGGGCGCAGAGCAGAAGTCAGGCTGGGAAGTGGAGGGAAGGGGGCCTAACAGTGCTCCCCGGCACCTCGCCGCTCCTCCTCCCAAGCTCGTCCCTCGGGGATCACGTGCGTCTTCTCGTCTGAACCCCAAACCCCGTTTTCTAAGATTCCCCCACCATCTTATGACCTCTACCAGAGGCCAGAAGCCACATCCCCTCTCTACTTGTCTTGACAGTTGTAGCTGTAAGATGACCTCAAGGTTGTGGTCTGATGCCATGTTAGCACAGGGACTTTTCACAGCGCAGGAAGTCAGAACTCCGCCCTCCTCTGGCAGAGAGGAGCACGTAACTTGTTTTGTTAACTTGCAGCAGTTAAGGGCCATAGAAACTCTTTAACTGCCTATCACCGTTACTGCCTTCCTCCCTGGCACTGGTGGCAGAGGAGGGTGTGTATGTCCGTGGACACAGACTCCCCCGCTGTTCATCACGGCCCTTCGCTCATAGGTGGTGCTCACCTGTCCTCAGCCCGCTTCCAGGCTGGGGGACGCTAGGCCCGTCTTGGACTCGGCATGGATGCACACTGACTGCGAGTTACAGAAGCGGACCGGCCTCCAGGTCTGAGGAAACCCTGGGCCTCAGAAGGCATCTTAGGACGGAGCACATCTCCATTGGGTGGTGGGGAGACTGAGGCAAGTGGAGGGGACAGGAGGCTTCTTTCTTACAAGACGGAAACAGCAGGCTGTTTCTATACAGCCTGGTGGCCCTTTAAGCAGAAGCATGGATGACGTTGCCGTTACAGACCCCCCGTGACATTCTGGTGCTGAGTCAGAACAGCATCAAACAGGAAGACAGCGTCTGTTGGAAGAGTATCAAGATCCCCTTGTTCTGATTTTAGATTTGGAAATACGAGCCCGTCAGCCGTGAGTCCCGCACGGGGGTGCCGCCCCGCCTGCTACAGGCGGGGCTCTGCCTTCATGGCCACCCGCAGCCCTCTCTGCTCTGTGTCTCTGGCAGGATCTGCGCTGGCCAGTCAAGCCAGATGAAGCTCCTGACGTCCTCTGACATGCAGGCAGTGGCTCTGAGCGTAGATGCTTGCACTGCTGAGTCATGTAGGGCGAGGTGAGCCCTCCCAGCAGGAGGCTTGCACACACCCCTCTTGGCTGGGGGGCGCTGGGGTCCCTGCCTGCTGGGTCCCCGAGCCTGTTCTGACTGGTTCTTAAATCCCCCTTCTGAAAGCCTATTTTACTGAGAGAAAAGGGAATGCAACTGAAGTAGTGCTTGCTATATCCCCGATTTGCTACTTAGATGCCGAATTGATTGACAGGACCAAATATAAGGCGCTTTTTGGTGTGGACCCAGTGTCTGCTCCAGGATTAGCAGCTTGTGGAGAACTTGGCGGCATGGTGTGCCGGACAGGCAACGCCCTGCGGTACAGGCGGGGGTTTCTCAGAGGGCGAGGAGCGCTGGGCTCCTGTGCGCACACGGAGAGGGACTCGGGTCTGTGATGGGCTGGGGGGCGGTCACCTGCAGTAG
>NW_011494795.1:2746306-2749912 GCF_000754665.1 Bison bison bison | reverse complement strand
GCGGGGACACGGGTAGGGTGGGGGCCGGGTGGGGGCGAGGGTCTGTGCCGTGCCCGGCCGGTCCTGTCCCGGGAGCCGAGGACGCGCATCGGGCGCGGTTTGGGCGGGTGGGCGCGCACGGCAAGGCCCATCGCCACGCACGGGGCGCACCCGCCGCCGCACCCCTCTAACGCCCGCTGCCCTTCCGTTGCAGGTGCACCTTGCGCTTCCCCAGCACGGCGATAAAGATCCAGTTCACGTCGCTGTACCACCAGGAGGAGGCCCCCGCGTCCCCGCTGCGGCCGCTCTACCCGCAGATCTCCCCGCTGAAGATCCACATCCCGGAGCCGGACCTCCGGAGCCTGGTCAGCCCCATCCCCTCCCCGACCGGCACCATCAGGTGAGCGGCCCGGCCGGCCCCGTGCCGCCGCTGCCCAGCGAACCCAGGGCGCTGGCCTCCAGAACGCGGCTGAGGAAGAGGAAAGTGATACAAAGAGGGTGTTCTGTGCTTGATACACTGTGGAGTCTGTTTCTGGAAAATGGGCCGTGGGCGGAAAATTTGAAACTATTTTAAGCGCATCAGGGGACCTGACAACTTGAACCGAGTCTCTGGAGAATGATCTTACAAAGTGAAGAATCACTACCTATTAGTCACTCTTCCAGTGTGAAATTCTGTGCATTAGGGCCTCTGAAAGCAGGCATAGGTACCATTTGTTTTACAGACAGTGAAACTATTTAAAAGGAGGGTTTGTATACCCGGACTTGGTGGAATTGGTTTTTCTAAACTTGTAGAACTCCTTTCCAAAGTTTTAGAAATTAATCTAGATGTCGAAGAAAGGCAGGTCCTCAAACGTTCTCATCCTTGGCGTGCTATACAAAGAGAACCCCTGTGGGGAGGCTTGAGGGTGACGCCCACAACCAGAGGCTGGGGAGGGGGAGAGGTGGGGCGAGCTGCCCCCAGGAACACAGCGGGTCCTGTGCCTTCTTCCCCTTTTGTTGTAAAAACACGTTGGAAGACATGGATTTGAGGATCGAGATTTAATAAACTTTAAAGCAGTTTACTGCTTCGTTGACATTTTAACACGAGATGGGCCCTGGAGATAGAGAGGCAGACCATGTCCCGGGGTCAACATGAAGCTAGTTTCGAGCTCATGTCCCCCCTGAAACGGTCTCAGGGTCCCTGGGGACCACACTCTGATTGCGCTGCCCCAGCAGAGCTGGCGCCCGGCACCCCGCAGGTGTCATCGGTGACAGTCACTCTCTGGCCAACCAGCCCGGGTGGGGGCCCTGGTTTTGCACCTTTAAAGGTTTACATTTAGGAGCTCAGGTTGGTTCATCTCGTCATGGTCGCTGGCCTCACGTGTGCCCCGTGTTCTCCAACCCCGTGTCTGTGACCAGGTGGGAGTCATTTGCATCCAGCTTTCGGGAGTCAGTTCCCTCCCAAGCCGGTGAGCAGGCGTGTTTCTCTTGCGGAAAGAGCTCAGGGATGCCTTTGAAATGTCACAGCCCAGAACTCAGGTCTGGGACCCCAGTTCTGGTTCTGGCCGCATCTCCAGTTGGTGGGAGACCCAGGAGCAGGTCTCTGCAGCCTCCTCGGACCTTGTCTTCTCTGGTGATGAAGCCCACGGTGGCCCGGGGTGACAGGGAGGAGCAGTGAGTGGCGAGACCTGCCGTGGGCCAGGCCTGCCGCTCAGCAGCTGTACCTACACTGTTCTATTTAGTCCTTAGGGATTTATGAGAGGGATTCCGTCCTAAGCTCTTTTCAGGTTTCCAGCAATAGCTGTGTTCTCCAACCTGAAATGTACACCACCTCCCTGCCCTTTCTGACATCTATCCTGATAACAGCCTAAAGCATGAGGGCTCCACTTGAGTTCACGATGAAGCTGTGCTATGAAAATGCTGTGGCACTCATACATCTATAATTTATGCACTGATAAAAAATTATGTCGTAAAACGAAGCAGCCTCTTTGGGAACCAGTCTTGCAGTTCTCCAAGACATTAAAAGTTTACCTTAACCGCCCAGCAACGCACTGGGTCGTGAGGTCTCCTTGGAAACCTCAGTGTTATTCATCAGATCAGATCAGATCAGTCGCTCAGTCGTGTCCGACTCTTCGCGACCCCATGAATCGCAGCACGCCAGGCCTCCCTGTCCATCACCAACTCCCGGAGTTCACTGAGACTCACATCCATCGAGTCAGTGATGCCATCCAGCCACCTCATCCTCTGTCGTCCCCTTCTCCTCTTGCCCCCAATCCCTCCCAGCATCAGAGTCTTTTCCAATGAGTCAACTCTTCGTATGAGGTGGCCAAAGTACTGGAGTTTCAGCTTTAGCATCATTCCTTCCAAAGAAATCCCAGGGCTGATCTCCTTCAGAATGGACTGTTGGATCTCCTTGCAGTCCAAGGGACTCTCAAGAGTCTTCTCCAACACCACAATTCAAAAGCATCAATTCTTCGGCGCTCAGCCTTCTTCACAGTCCAACTCTCACATCCATACATGACCACAGGAAAAACCATAGCCTTGACTAGACGGACCTTTGTTGGCAAAGTAATGTCTCTACTTTTCAATATGCTATCTAGGTTGGTCATAACTTTCCTTCCAAGGAGTAAGCGTCTTTTAATTTCATGGCTGCAGTCACCATCTGTAGTGATTTTGGAGCCCAGAAAAATAAAGTCTGACACTGTTTCCACTGTTTCCCCGTCTATTTCCCATGAAGTGATGGGACCGGATGCCATGATCTTCGTTTTCTGAATGTTGAGCTTTAAGTGTTATTCATAGCCGCCTCCAAAATGGAAACAACTCAGCTGTCCATCAGCCGCTGAGTGGAGGGAAACCGTGTTACAGCCACCGCGTGGAGAATAAAAGGGAGCAAAGTGCTGGTACCTGGTGACCCCTGAGAATGTGATGCAGAAGGAGAGGAACCAGTCCGCAGGCGCCCACAAGCCGTGTGCTTCCGTTGACAGGCAGTGTCCAGCGTAGGCACAGCCTTAGAGGAGGCAGGAGATAGCAGTGGCCAGGGACTCGCGAGGTTTAAGGGAGTGACGGCCCCTGTCCTGGATTTCTTCTTTCTGGGGTGATGACCATGTTGTGGGGCGAGGTGGTGTTCACACCACTCCGGACACTAAAAGCCCCCGAGTCGTGCGCTGGAAACGGGCGCACTGTGCGGCGTGCATAGCGCGGGGAGCTGGTACCGAAGCCCTGCTCTGACACCTTCACCCCGCAGCACCTCGGGGCAGGGGCGGGGACGCTGGCCAAGCACGTGCCCCACGCCACCGGGAGCCCAAGGGCCTGTCTCCGGCCGGGCGCGGCGGCCCTCCCAGGCCCTTGCACGTCCGCCGAAACCAGCTCAGACTGGCACGGGGCTGTGAACAATCAGCTTAGGATCCAGCCACATGGACGGCTTTTACGAGCAGAAAGTGTTTTGGTTTGTTCCTGGAGAGCTTCATAGAATAAATATAATTCCCAGTAACATTTTGAATAAAAGCGGTCAGCAGGTCGAGCTGGAGTAGTGAGCCCGCGAGTGTGGAGGCCTGTGTGCCTGGGGGAGGCGGCGGCGGCTCTTGAGTGGGCCAGGGTTAGGGTAGAAGGGGTTCCCTGAGCAGAACCGGGCCTAGCCTGGGGGTAGGG
>NW_011494795.1:2745878-2746206 GCF_000754665.1 Bison bison bison | reverse complement strand
CTAAGTGTCACAGGGAAGAATTTCTGTTTACATCCGCTTGTCTCCGCGCGGCGGACTGCGCGCTGGAAACCTCAGAGGCCTTTTGAGGTTTTACTGCCCGGATCTCCTTGCTCCCGCCCAGGCGCAGGAGCTGGGTGGGGCCGGCGTGTTTACAAACAGCTGCCCTCTCTTTCCCAGCCCCTCCCTGCGCCCCAGGTCCCAGCGGATCGCCGGGGAGGTAGGCTGCGGCCCGGGCCGCGGGGGTTCCCGTAGGCCGCGCACCCCGCCTCCTCCTCCCCCCGCCCAGGCCTCTATTGCCGCGTCTGTGCCCGCAGCCGGGTCTGTCGGC
>NW_011494795.1:2736454-2745778 GCF_000754665.1 Bison bison bison | reverse complement strand
CGGGGCTGCCCCACCGCCCCGCCCTCCTCCCTGCTGGCCGAGTGGGGGCGGGGGCGGGGGCGGGTGTGTGCGGTTTTTTCCCTGCCCTGAAGTACTCCACCCAGAACATGAATGAACTCTCTTTGAAACAAGTTCTGCTATCTTAAGCAGCGTTTTGTTGACTTTTTTTTTTTCTTTCCCCGTTTTGCACTGAACTGGTGGTTTTAAGAAAGAACCAACTGGTTAATCATTTTCCGAGTGTTACAAAAAGAGACTAATCCTTAGAGCTGCAGTTTAAAGAAAACTGCTGGAATTCAACCTGAGAAGGGGGGCAGGACGGATAGAGCAGCGGACTGGTGGTTCAGACAGTAAAGGATCCTCCTGCAATGGGGGAGACCTCGGTTCGACCCCTGGGTCGGGAAGATTCCCCTGGAGGAGAAAATGGCAACCCACTCCAGTATTCTTGCCTGGGAAATCCCAAGGACAGAGGAGCCTGCTGGGCTGCAGTCCATGGGCTCGCAAAGAGTCGGACACAACTGAACGTCTCAACGAAGACTGGAAGCTATTTCTTGAGAAAGGCCTTTCTTGATTTTTCTAACATAGAGATCACAAAACCAAAAGTAACCTGCTTTGTGGAATTCATCCAGGGTTAGCGGAACCCTGTATGAAATAAACATTAAGCCGCTGGCCTCGGTTCCTAAACCACTTGTCACCCTGACCTGGCAGTCCATTGCAGCTTCACTGTGGCGGGAGAGTCAGTCCTCACTCGCTCTGCAACGCCGTGTGTCTTCTGAGCTTGGATGGGGCCTGAGAACGGCTGTTGTGTTTCTGGCAAACTCTGGATCCTGCCTGAGAGTGACTTACTCTGCCTTTCCTCGGTTCTCCCGATGACCCGGAGGGGAGGCTGCCTGTGCACCTGTGGTCCTCACCGTACCTCCCACACACACCCCCGCACCCACATGGTCCCTTTCCTCACCTGGAAACTGGGGAAAGATAAAAATTGGTTCATGGACACAGAAAGATGCGGCCTTCCGTCTTCTTTGTGGTTCTCTTCCTGCCTCTCTGGGAGTTGGGACCAGGGGGCCTTTGGGCCGTCAGTTCTTGAGAGGAGGTGGGCTAGGCTTGTGCTGTAGCCCCGTCTCCAGGGGGACCCTGGGGCCCTGAAGATCCTGCCTCTGGTGTTCCTGGCTGTGCCTTCAGGGCAGCGCCCGCCTGGCATCCTGCCACCGAGGGCCCTTCCTTTCCAGATGACAGCTGTGGTTCAGGAAGCAGGCAGAGCAAGGGGGAGGAGCAGAGGGAGGCCTGGGGCCCCCTCCGCTCCCAGATCTGCCCCCTGCCTGCTTGGAGAGAGAGGCGCTAGGAGGTCTGAGCTCAGGCCGGCTCTCCAATGTTCTGACACGACATGCATTTCAGACACCAGCTCCCCCTTCTGCAGTCACTTCCCAGGGTTTCACAGCACAGAGTTTCTCTTCGGGGGCACAGACCTGGTTAAGAGAGTGCTGAGAAACTGGCTTCCATGAATTCTCTTTGCCTGTTCTTTGTTTTCCCCCCAGATTACAGAAATACTGTGTGCGCACTACACAAAATAGAGATGTTTCAGAAAGTGAAATCGCCTCAGTGACACTCCTGGAGCGACGTCTACAGGGGCCTCTTCGTGTGAACGAGCAGAGAGCTCGTCGCATGGGTGTCAGTACGTGTGACCCCGCCCCGGAAGGGCGCTGTGGAGCCCAGAGGGTCCTGCAGAGACCCTTTCCTCCTGTCCCTCTGTCTCAGCCCCTTTCCTTGTCACCGAATCACTCGTGGCTGCACGGTAGACTGTTTTGACATGGCCTCGGTTGACCAGTTCCCCCACAAGAGCCACGCAGCCATTGCCGGTTTCTTAGTCTTGTGGGCAGCTCAGCAGCCAGTCTGCTTTGAAGTCGCCTCTCTGAGTGAGTGAGTGAGTGAATGAAAGTCACTTAGTCGTGTCCAGTTCTTTGCAACCCCATGGACTGTATAGTCCATGGACTTCTCCAGGCCAGAATACTGGAGAGGGTAGCCTTTCCCTTCTCCAAGGGATCTTCCCAACCCAGGGGTTGAACCCAGGTCTCCTGCATTGCAGGCGGATTCTTTACCAGCTGAGCCATCAGGGAAGCCTGTCGCCTCTCTGAAACGTCTATAAACGGCTCATGCTGAGGCCGTCAAACCCTGAGCTTTGATTATTTTGTTTACAATACTCTCATTAGGGTCGTGAGCCACAGCATTTTAAGAACAGCGATTAAAAAAGAGCTGGCTCTGACGTTCCTGCCAGGCCTGCGAGGAGGGCGGGGTGCCCAGTACACCCTTCGCCCCGCAGTTCCCTGCTCAGCGCTCCCCTGCCATCCAGCTCTTTGCAGATGAGGAAACCGAGGCTCCTCAGAGGTCGTTCTCTCCAGCAAAACCATTGGGTGTCTGGGCTGCATGCTCAGCGGGTGCCCACAGGGAAAGGCAGTACTAATTGCGCTCATGCTTTTTATTCTTATCAAAATAATACGTGCACCTAAGAAAGAAACCCAATGACTAATGCAGAAGAAGCTGAAGCTGACGGTTCTATGAAGACCTACAAGACCTTCTAGAACTAACACCAAAAAGAAAAAAGAGAGACCTACAAGACCTTCTAGAAATAACCCCTTTCATCATAGGGGACTGGAATGCCAAAGTAGGAAGTCAAGAGATGCCTGGAGTAACAGGCAAATTTGGCCTTGGAGTACAAAATGAAGCAGGTCAAAGGCTAACAGAGTTGTGCCAAGAGAACCCACTGGTCATAGCAAACACCCTCTTCCAACAACACAAGAGAAGGCTCTACACATGGACATCACCAGATGGTCAGTACCAAAATCAGATTGATTATATTCTTTGCAGCCAGAGATGGAGAAGCTCTATACAGTCAGCAAAAACAAGACCAGGAGCTGACTGTGGCTCAGATCATGAACTCATTATTGCCAAATTCAGACTTAAATTGAATAAAGTAGGAAAACCACTAGACCATTCAGGTATGACCTAAATCAAATCCTTTATGATTATACAGTGGAAGTGACAAATAGATTCAAGGGATTAGGTCTGATAGACAGAATGCCTGAAGAACTATGGACGGAGGTTTGTGACATTGTATAGGAGGCAGTGATCAAGACCATCCCCAAGAAGAAGAAATGCAAAAAGGCAAAATGGTTGTCTGAGGAAGTCTTACAAATAGATGAGAAAAGAGAAATGGAAGGCAAAGGAGAAAAGGAAAGATATACCCATTTGAATGCAGAGTTCCAGAGAGATAAAGCCTTCCTAACTGATCAATGCAAAGAAATAGAGGAAAATAATAGAATGGGAAAGACTAGAGATCTCTTCAAGAAAATGAGAGCTACCAAGGGAACATTTCATGCAAAGATGGGCTCAATAAAGGACATGCACCTAACAGAAGCAGAAAATATTAAGACGAGGTGGCAAGAATACACAAATCTATACAAAAAAGATCTCAGCAACCCAGATAACCACGATGGTGTGCTCACTCACCTAGAGCCAGAAATCCTGGAATGCAAAGTCAAGTGGGCCTTAGGAAGCATCACTACAAACAAAGCTAGTGGAGGTGATGGAATTCCAATTGAGCTATTTCAAATCCTAAAAGATGATGCTGAGAAAGTGCTGCACTCAGTATGCCAGCAAATTTGGAAAACCCAGCAGCAATCACATGACTGGAAAAGGTCAGTTTTCATTCCACTCCCAAAGAAGGGCAATGCCAAAGAATGCTCAAACCGCACAGTTGCACTCATCTCACACGCTACTTCTGCTCTACTGATTACACCAAAGCCTTTGACTGTGTGGATCACAACAAACTGTGGAAAATTCTTCAAGAGATGGCAATACCAGACCACCTGACCTGCTCCTTGGGAAACCTGTATGCAGGTCAAGAAGCAACAGTTAGAACTAGACATGGAACAACACACTGGTTCCAAATAGGAAAAGGAGTACATCACGGCTGTATATTGTCACCCTGCTTATTTAACTTACGTGCAGAGTATAGCATGAGACACGCTGGATGAAGCACAAGCTGGAATCAAGATTGTTGGGAGAAATATCAGTAATCTTATATATGCAGATGACAACATCCTTATGGCAGAAAGCAAAGAGGAACTGAAGAGCCTCTTGATGAAAGAGGAGAGTGAAAAACCTGGCTTAAAATTCAGCATTCAAAAAATGAAGATCATAGATAGCATCTGGTCCCATCACTTCATGGCAAATAGACAGGGAAACAGTGACAGACTTATTTTCTCAGGCTCCAGAATCACTGCAGATGGTGACTTCAGCCATGAAATTAAAAGACTCCTGCTCCTTGGAAGGAAAGTTATGACCAACCTAGACAGCATATTAAAAAGCAGAGACATTACTTTACCAACAAAGGTCCGTCCAATCAAAGCTGTGGTTTTCCCAGTGGTCATGTATGGATGTGAGAGTTGGACCATAAAGAAAGCTGAGCGCCGAAGAATTGGTGCTTTTCAACTGTGGTGTTGCAGAAGACTCTTGAGAGTCCCTTGGACTGCAAGGAGATCCAGCCAGTCAGTCCTAAAGGAAATCAGTCTTGAATATTCATTGGAAGGACCGATGCTGAAACTGAAACTCCAATACTTTGGCCACCAGATGCGAAGAGCTGACTCATTGGAAAAGACACTGATGCTGGGAAAGATTGAAGGCGGGGAACGGGATGACAGAGGATGAGATGGTTGGATGGCATCACTGACTTGATGGATATGAGTCTGAACAAGCTCTGGGAGTTGGTGATGGACAGGGAAGCCTGGCGTGCTGCAGTCCGTGGGGTCGCAGAGTCGGACATGACTGAGCGACTGAACTGAAGAAAGCAGAGGCTACTGCAGGCTAGCCACGCCCACTGGTCCTCATGCCCCTCGGCACCTCCTCACTGGTTTCTCAGTCTCAGATCATTGGACTGCCTGCCTGTTGGATAAAGGACTTGGCTTTTCCTCCTCACTGAGATCAATGTCACAATTGTTGGTTACTGTCCCCTGAGTGGCCATGTGCCGTTCACACTTCAGCCTGAGCTCCTGGGACTGGTTGCCACTGGAGCAAGCAGCTCTTTACTCAAGCCTGGTGTCACAGCAGGGACCCTCTAGAGATGCCCTGTGTGTTTATTCTGTGGATCTTCCCTGTTTTGTGGATGGTCAAGAGATTTGACCTGGACTAGGAAACTCCCTTGGGGGACACTCAGTGCGTTGGTCAATTTCTCCAGTCATCTCTGAATCGCACATTCTCCACCCAGAGGTGTCCTGCTCGCCTACCTCCAGCTCTGCCCACCCGGGACGTGTGACCCCAGGGCGGCCGGGTACCAGGCACAGCCCTCTGGGCCCAGGCCAGCCCGCAGAGACAGCTGAATGAGGTTTATTGAGGCTGGGGCCGCCACGCGCATGAACACACGCTCTCCAGACCAAGCCCCCCAGGCCCTCTGGGCGTCAGCGTTGCTCTGTGCCCAAGGAAGCTTCCCTGGGGAGGGGCTGTCAGCGCCAGCCTCCCCCGCTGTGGAAAGCGGCCTCTGCTCCCGCTGGGGAGCCAGTCTTACTGTCTGTTTCCACTGGAAACTTCTGTGGGAGTGACAGCCTTTTCTCTGGGCTTTGCCTTTGGAGGGTTAGATGTAAACCTTCTGAGATGTTCTACAAAGTGTGGACGTGGGACGGGCAGTGGACCCCAGAGCCCAAGCCCAGAGTCCTGTCTGCCGTCTGCACTAGTCAGGATGCCACGTGGGTCACGTACGGCAGATGCCAGCGAGGTTTTCCCAGAGGAGCCCTGCACGCCCACCAAGCTGGACATCACCTGACCTGTCCGCTGGGGGCTGGTGTGTTTCTGGAGCACGCTTCTCACCCCTGTGGTCAGAGCATGGCCTAGGTGTTGTCCAGAGTGGCACTGAACCCCTCTGGGACTGGAGACGGTGCCCTGGCGCCTCTGCAGTGGCAGGTCCTGCAGCATCTTCAGGAGAGAATCTTCAGGACCCCCTCCCCCACCCCCGTCCGAGTTGAACCCCCACCTGCTGAGGTGTTTGGTTCCCCGATGGACGCGTTTGGAAACCTGATGCCGAGTCTGTGAACGTGTTACCAGTAAAACACTTTCCCTCCCCTCCCACCTTACTTTAAAAGCTTGGGTTTTGTATGTTTGGTTCAAAATGAAATTCAGAAAGAGCTGTTTTTATTACTGCTTCCTACCTCTCAGCAGCTGGTTTATTATTGTTGGTTAAAGTGTCTATACTTGCACGACTTAACCTGTCTCTGTATCTGCAGAGTCTAGTTGAGAGGGGACTGATTCCTGAAAATTCCCACCTGGGTTGCTGGGATTCCCGACCCCAAAGTGGGTGACGGAGGTGGAATTCATCATTAATATCAACTGTCCCCTTTTTCTCAGACACAGTGTTTTGCTTTTTCCTTCATCCCTCCCTGAGATCAGTAACTATCTCTTGAGCCCTTCCTACGAGCCACAGATGGCTCCCCACCTTGGAGGAGCCGGGCAGGGAAGCCAGAGACAGCAGCCCAGCCAGAGAGGAGGCTTTGCGTCTGTGTCCAGGAAACTGGCATGGAGGGCTTTCATATGAACTTGACTTACGGGGGAGTTGGGGGCGTCTTGTCCCTTGGACAGTGAAGGAAGACGCCCTCGCGGGCTGTGGGGAGTGGGCCTGGGAGGCCCCCTACAGGTGGGAGGTGGACACAGGGAGGCTGGGGATGCGTGGAAGGAGACGGTGACCTCCAAGCTCTGGTCAGCCCCCAGCTCGGGGCACCTCATACCTGGATTTGTGACCCACTTTTAGAGTTTATGACGGTTTTCTCTGAATACTTTTAATTTTCAAAACCAAAATTTCCACACGGCTTGACAACCGCAGCCAACTTGTTAGCGGCAGGAACCGGGCCACGCCTGTTGGTGGAGCCCTGGGCGGGACGGGGTGGGCCGAGCGGCCCTTGCACCGAAAGCACTGCGGTGCGGAGGGGGAGCCCCGCCGCTTCCGCCCCCGGACAGGCGCGCAGTTTCCAACCGGAGAGGAGCGCAAGGCCGAGGCCGGGGGCTCGGGGTGGTGGAACGGGCCGAGCACGTGTCTCTGCGCGGCCTCCCCTCGGGCGCCCCCGTGTGGCCGAGTGAGGGCACCGCGCCCCCTCGGTGCAGCGCGGACGTCCCGTAGGGCGGGACAGCGGCCGCCTAGGTCCGGAGTCAAACCTCAGGACGTGTCCTTTCTCTCCGCAGTGTCCCCAACTCCTGCCCAGCTAGCCCCCGAGGGGCCGGCTCCTCCAGCTACCGCTCCGTCCAGAACGTGACCTCCGACCTGCAGCTGGCCGCAGAGTTCGCCGCGAGGGCCGCCTCCGAGCAGCAGGCCGACACGTCCGGAGGGGACAGCCCCAAGGTCTCAGCCCTGGGCGCACTGGCTGGTGCCCGGCGGGTGCAGGTGTCCCTGCTCTCCTCCCCGAGCCCCCCTTGTCTCGTCTGCGGGGCCGGGTCGGCTCCAGAGCCTCCTTACAGTTTCCGGGAGGGCGTCAGGCTTCTCGCCTCCCAGCTTAGTCTTACTTCGTTCCCATCAGACAGCTGTCCTTAAATCAGTTTGCAGAGGAGGTGAGAAATTTCAGAATCAAACCTGACTTTCCCCCATGAAGCAGAATTGGCTCCTCCTCGTCTAAACCCCCAGGAGGAGGTGGGGGTGATGTTCTTAGACACCCTGAGAACCTGTGTCCTCTCTGGAGGGGGGTGGCTGGATTGGAAACGCGTCTCTCCAGGCTCACCCCCTCCTCTGCACCCCCAGGACGAGTCGAAGCCGCCGTACTCGTATGCTCAGCTCATCGTGCAGGCCATCTCGTCCGCGCAGGACCGGCAGCTGACTCTGAGCGGAATCTACGCACACATCACCAAGCATTACCCTTACTACCGCACGGCCGACAAGGGCTGGCAGGTGCGCCCCTTCCCAATCCCCGGGCCGTACACTGTGACCCCGACCCTACCCCCAGAGTCCGTCGTCCCTCCTGGGAGCCCACAGACGGGAAAATGTCCCCAGGCTCAGTGCACGGGGTGCTCCTCTGTGACCTTGCAAACATGCGTCCCTGCTCTCCACAGACTTCTTGTTTAGGTTCATAAGACCTTCGTCCAGTATTCTAGTTGGCTCAGCACACGTTCTGAACCTGGCGTCCCCTGAACAAGGGCTTCTCCTTAACGTTCTGGCTTTTCTGTAAGGGCTGCTCATGAGCCCGTGCTGAATTTTCACAGGCACGACCACTGTGACACCTCTGTGCCCAGGGCCCCTCCGGCCCTGACCCACGCCGGGCCTGCGCGGGTCAGAGCCACACCCACCATGACCTGTGACTCCCCGCTCTGCCCACAGAACTCCATCCGCCACAACCTCTCCCTGAACCGCTACTTCATCAAGGTCCCTCGCTCCCAGGAGGAGCCGGGGAAGGGATCCTTTTGGCGGATAGACCCTGCTTCAGAGGCCAAGCTGGTGGAGCAGGCGTTCCGGAAACGGAGGCAGCGGGGCGTCTCCTGCTTCCGCACCCCGTTTGGGCCGCTGTCGTCCAGGTGAGCCCCCGCCCTGCCACCCCCGCGGCTGCGGCCAGTGAAGCCGCCTCACCTTTTCTCGGAGAGACCAGCTTGGGCCCAAGAGGCAGGGAGAGGGCGTCGGCCGGATTCCCACGATGAGCTTTGCTCTCCGGGTGTTAGTTTGTCCCGGGGGAGGTTGGTGCCCATCCCAGCAGGACTGCTGTTCTTAATGTAGAAGCACAAGCCGCTTTCCAGGGGGGGCTGGCCAGGCCCCTCGGAGGTGAATGCGCTGGTCGTGGCCTTCCCTAGGCCCAGGATCGTGGGGCGGTGGTTCATGTGGCGGGTGGCCAGCTGTGGCCGCAGGGTCGGGCAGCACTCGGGCACGCTCACTGCCACCGTCCCGTGTCCCCATCTCCTAGGAGCGCCCCGGCTTCACCCACCCACCCTGGGCTGATGTCCCCGCGTTCCAGTGGCCTGCAGACTCCAGAGTGCCTGTCCCGGGAGGGCTCGCCCATTCCACACGACCCTGACTTTGGGGCCAAGTTAACTTCTGTTCCCGAGTACCGCTATTCCCAAAGCGCACCCGGTAAGCCCGGCCTCGCCCTCTCGTCTGATGTCCCGGGACTCAGAGCCGCGAGCCCCCCAGCAGGGCGTGTGCGGGGCCCCGCTGACCCAGCCCTCCTCTGCAGGCTCTCCGGTCAGTGCCCAGCCGGTGATTGTGGCCGTGCCGCCCCGGCCGCCCAGCCTGGTGGCCAAGCCCGTAGCCTATGTGCCGGCTTCCATAGTGACGGCCCAGCAGCCCTCAGGCCACGCCATCCACGTGGTGCAGCA
>NW_011494795.1:2735491-2736354 GCF_000754665.1 Bison bison bison | reverse complement strand
CCCATCGCCCTCGCCACCATCCCTGCTGCCAGCCGGGTGATCCAGACGGTGGCCAGCCAGATGGCCCCGGGGGTCCCCGGACACACAGTCGCCATCCTGCAGCCAGCCACACCAGTGACCCTGGGGCAGCACCACCTCCCAGTCCGGGCCGTCACTCAGAACGGCAAGCATGCCGTCCCCACAAGCAGCCTCGCCGGCAACGCTTACGGTGAGGCCCCACCTGGGGCGGCCCCTTCTGCCCCACTCGGCCCTGAGCGCCAGCCCAACCAGGGTCAGTTCAGCGAGCATGTCTCCTCAGTTCATCCGGCCAGTTTCCTGAGCACTTGCTCTGTGTCCGGGCTGGGATTTGAGGCCGAGGGAGCCCCGAGGGAGCACCCTGCGGGGACAGCGTCAGAGGGGATGGGAAGGCACTCAGCACTGCACAGTTAAAGCGGCGGGGGCGAGGGCGCCGGAGGCCAGGGCTCAACCCGCTGGGGTGACGTGGGAGCCGTCAGGGTGTACAGGGGATCCCCACACAGAAGCAACCAAAAGAGGGGGGACAGGGTTGGAGGCCCCTGGGGTGGGGGCCGGAAGGGGCTGGCGCCCAGGAGCTGCCCTTGGCTGTACCAGGCGGTGCCCGGCGTGCTGGGGAGCTGTCTCCTCGCCCTCCTCGCCCTCGTGTGGTGGCGCTGGTCCGACCAGCTCCGCAACGTGACTCTCTCTCTCTCCACCCTAGCCCTCACCAGCCCTCTGCAGCTCCTCGCGGCCCAGGCTAGCTCGTCCACACCGGTGGTGGTCACACGCGTGTGCGAGGTAGGGCCCGAGGAGCCAGCGGCAGCCACCAGCACGGCGCCCCCCACCGCCACCTCCGCCTCCCCCCCCCT
>NW_011494795.1:2734468-2735391 GCF_000754665.1 Bison bison bison | reverse complement strand
GCCGCCCCTGGGACTGAGACGGGAAAGCTCCCAGTGGGCCGAGTGCAGGGCCCCACGGGCGGGACACCTCCACCTGCCCGCACCCGGACACCCGTCCTCCTGCCCCCAATCTGGAGTCAAACAAAAACACATAAACTCGTTCAGACAGCTGATTGTACGATTCTGGAATTCTTTTTCTTCGTTTCCTTCTCCACTCTGCCAGCACTGCCTTTTCTCCCCAGGCCTTTCGCCAAGGGCGTGGGAAGAAGGTCGCAGCCCAGCGTCTCCTGGAACATGTCCAGGCGGCCCGGCCCCGCACAGAAGCCAGGCTCCCGGGGTACCTTCACCCCCAGATGGTATGGAAGCACGGGCCGGCGGCACCAGCCCTGTCTGTAAGAGACAGGACCTGGGCGAGAGAGACGCAGAGCTGCCAGCTGTCAGACCATCCCCGTCGCTGCTGCTTCTAAAGTGACACCGAAAGTGTCGTCGTTCGCTGGACAGAGGGGAGGGGTCTGGTCTGGCTTTGAGCCCCACGTGTTTCCGGTTTTGTTAAAAGGCGGAATTGAGGCTTCACTGACGGCCTGAGACAGACACAGAAGGGATCGCCCTTCTGGGATCGTTCTGAGGTTTCCACCCAAAGACGCTCTAACAGCTGGGTGTCTGGGTCTTCCCGGCATCGGTCCCCACAGAGTGAACTCTTGCCGCTCCGTCTGCTAACTTCAAGGAAGACCGACGGCCTCCCGGACTGGCGCTCAAGGCAGAGAGCTGTTTGGATGAGAGGCCCACCTGCAGCGTCCACCCTCGTTCCGGCCACACCAGGTTGCTGGGGTCGGAAGGACGTGGCCGCCCCCGCGGGAGAACGGTCACGCTGAGTGGCCCCGTTTCCCGGCTGCTCTGACGTCCGGGGGCCCCGCGGCTGCCCGCCCAGCCCCCTCGCCACACTC
>NW_011494795.1:2733477-2734368 GCF_000754665.1 Bison bison bison | reverse complement strand
AGCTCTGCCAACGGATACATTCTTGCCAGCCAGGCAGCGGCGGGGGGCGCCCACGAGGCAGCGGGCACGGCCGTGCTGGACCTGGGTGGCGAAGCGAGAGGTAAGCTGACCATACGGTCACCTTGGTGGGGTCGCGTCCGGCTCGCGTGGGTCTTCAAGGCGGAGCCATCAGCCTGGGCCGTGGGGCTCAGGCCATCTCGGGCGGGATGTCTCTGAAGGGTCACCCCTCGTACCCTCCCGTTTTCCGGGGGTACGTTCCTATGAAGCAGCGCTGATCATCTGAAATGCCGCTCCCTACAAGCAGCATCTGGGGCTCCAGGCGCCCCTGGACTAGGTGTGGGGCCTCAGACTGGAGCCCCCAGCGAGGGCTCCTTAGATGTCCTTCGGAGTGAAAGAGTCACAGAGTCCTGAGTTAGAAGTCAGAGTCCCAGAGGATTAACACGGTGATGGTTGGGAATACCATCAGTGCTTTCGGAGGCCCTGGAGCCGACACTCTGAATGAAGCAGTGTCTTAGGGATGGCAGGCGGCTCA
Source organism: Bison bison bison (assembly GCF_000754665.1). Classification (NCBI taxonomy): domain Eukaryota; kingdom Metazoa; phylum Chordata; class Mammalia; order Artiodactyla; family Bovidae; genus Bison; species Bison bison. Next base: position 2,733,836 of record NW_011494795.1, on the reverse strand, counting down.
TCCCAGCAGTGACATCCCTTCTGATCCCGTCCTAAAGACGTGCGTTTTGGTGAGAGAAAGCTAGGTCATAGCTCCAAGTGCAAATCGTTTCATTCCAGATGATACCCATTTTTTCTTAGATTAAACTTGCTTTGGTTAAAGTATGCAGTATTTAAAATTTCCCCTAAAACCCTATGGCTTGTATTTCTCTTGTTTCAAAACATTCCATCAGTGGGAGTTTTCTTTTAAGAACCCAGGTCTTTGCCCAGTGTCCCGGCTTCAGGCCCTTGGCCCCCCGCCCCACCCAGGGGCACCCCCGCAGGGCCGTGACCGTGGCTCTGACGCGTGCCGCCCCTACAGGCTTGGAAGAGAAGCCCACC
>NW_011494795.1:2724856-2733377 GCF_000754665.1 Bison bison bison | reverse complement strand
CGGGGGCCCCCGCGGCTGCCCGCCCAGCCTCCTCACCAGCTGCCAGAGTCTCTACCGCCCGACAGCCTGCCTGCCGTGACCGACCAGAACTGGCTCTGCGGCCCATGGCACCAGAGGCCCCAGTCTGGGCCCACAGCCCTCGCCAGCTCAAGGGCCCTCAGGGGGCCTCGGGCAGAGCAGGGCACCCCCGGTCCTTCACATCTCGGGAGAGCACTCTCAGGAAACGTTCAGTGTGTCTCTGCAAAGAGTGGCTTAGGTCCGGCCTGGTGTCGGCCCTGCCCTGGGGGTCCCCACGGACATGGGCTCCCCGCTTCCAAATCGCCATAGCAGCTGCAGGGGCAGGCGTGCGGGCCGCTTGCGCCGCCAAGGTTGTCCCCAGGCCCCCCACGGGGACCAGTGTTGAGTGTCCTTCCTCCAGGCTGTTGTCCACTCAGCCCACAGGCCAGGTGCGTCCGTGCCACTGACCCTCATCCTACGTCGTGGCCGTGGTGCCCCCGTGAGGTCAGAGACGGGAGGACGGGTGCCCGGCTCCGCACCCACGCCGCCCTGGCGTTCTCTATGGCTTCCCGTCTGGTGTGAGTGCAGAGCGTGAGACTGAGTGGGTCGAGACGGGCATCCGGGCACTGCCGGGCTGGCTCCGCAGGTCCTGGGTAGGGCTGGGGGCCATCGTCTCTTTCTTATGTTGCTGCTCAGCCCTGGGGCTGCACGGGTCTTGCTCAGATGCCTTCTTGCTCACAGACCATCCTCTGCACCACAGCTCGCCTCCCCCAGAGACAGACGCCAGGCCGGCTGGCCAGAGGACACGCCCAGCCCCGTCCCCTCTGCCTGGCCCGACCAGTCTGGCCCGACCCTGTGTTCTCCTGACTTCCGAGGCATTTTGGTTTTGTGTGTTACCGTGGACTCCCTCACGGTTCCATCCTGGCAGTAGTTCAGGGAGAAAGGAGCAGAGGGGGGTCTGTGGCTGGAACTGGGAGGGAGACGGGACGGGGTGTCCTCAGTGACGCTCTGCCACGTGCCGAGCGCATGCCTTTTTAGCTCCTTCTGGGCAGAAGGGACCCCGTGGGGCCAGGTTCAGGGGACCAGCCACTCCAGGTTCCTGGTGAGCCTCTGGGTGGGCTTTTGGTCATCTCCCCAGAGAGCCCGTGGTACCCGCCAGCACTTGTCCTGAGACCAAGAGGCCAGGAGTGCGCAGCTCCCCAGGGAAGATGCTGCTGTAGCCGGAAAGATCTCTGGTGTCCTCAGACGCCCCCCAAGCCGTGGGGCCACACACGCCCCCGCCACACCCGTCTGCAGGAGCCAGAGCAGCCAGGAGAGCCGGCAGCCATGGTCTTCCACATGCCTGGGTTGTGGCACATGGACCAACCCACCCGAGGCTGGGAAATAAAAAGGCAACCTGGCCTGACGCGGGGGCCACGGCCGCCTCGGGTCCCCCAGGGGCTGGACCCCGCAGAGGGCCGGCCGGGCAGGTGCGCTCGGGCCCGTCGTCATGGCCGCTCACTCTCCATCGATACCAGGCCTGCCCGTCCAGCTGTACTCGCCCTTTACCAGCGCCAGATACAGGAGGGCGCCGCTCTGCATGGCGGGCGTCACGGAAATCCCTGCCCTACCCCGCTGAGTGTCCTCCCCTCCGGCCAGGGTCACCCTCTCGCGGGCCCGTGGTGGATGCTGAGTGTCCTTGCCCGCCACCTGCATCTCTATGTGAAGCTCCGGGACGCCTGGCGCTGTCGAGCAGAGCCTGTGGTCGGGGTTCGGACCATTTGTCCTTCCCCCCACCCCCCTGGGATCCACTGTGAGGTCGGAGTAGCACTAGGGGGGCCCCCGGGCTGGACATCGTCACCTCCTACTCCCTCTGCTGCAGGGGACCCTCAGGCTCTTTCTGCCGCCTGGTTGGCTCACTTTCACGGTTGCTGTTTGTGGGAGGTTGTTTTTTCTGCTTCAGAATTAAGCCAAATGGAGAAGGTGAAAAAATGGACTTCTGAGCTGCTAATCAACACGCATTGGTGATTCTCAGGCAGGAGGGGGTGGGCTTGGTGGGGCCACCAGGCTGCTGGCTGCTTATCTGGACCCTGCTGGGCCTGGAGGGAGACTGGTTTAGGTCGCAGCAGGCCTTGTTCGGCTGGCGCGCTGACTTCCCCTAAAGAAAGGTCTGCCTGGACCAGTCAGAGTGAGCCGCTCGGCTCCCGGGGCGCGTCCCAAGGTCTCTAGACAGAAACTCCTTCGCTGGCCCCTTGAAATTCAGGAGGAGACAGAAACTTTTGGCTTTTTTCCTTTGGTCAGTTTCTTCCTTTTTGGAGGCAAAGAAAAGACCGAACGTGAGCATGTGTTAGAGAAGAGGGTCCTTCGCGCGGCTCCTTTAGGATTTAGACTGAGGGGCGGTTGAGGCCGGAGAAGGAGCTGTATTCTTCCCAAGCCCCAGGTTCTGCTTTGCCCCAAGACGGCTTCGTCTGGGATGGGGTGCTGCCGAGCCCCGGGGAACCGGCCTCGGGCGCCGCCAAGCTCACAGCTGCCCCCCAGGCTTTGGTGCAAGAAGGAATGGACGGAGCTGCTAGGCAGGCCCCGCGGCGGGGGGTGGGGGGGGGGCGGTGCCAGTGGGAGCCCCGCCCTCGCGGCCAGCCGCTCGAGGCCGCCCTCCGGGATGCCTCTGCCCAGAAGTGAAGTGACTTACCGCGCCTCCTTTATGTTATTCACACGTGCTGCTACGAGGCGGGGACGGGCCGCAGAAGGAGGGAGGCTCTTTGGCGAGGGGAGCAGCAGCGGCTTCTGTCCTCGGCCCTCAGGCTGCTCTCATGCGTTTCATGAACTCCTCTCATCTCACTCGTCCCTTCCTCCAGGCTTGTCTCCATCGCGCGGACCCGCCCTTCCCGCCGGGCCGGCCTCTTGCCTCTTCTCTTACCCCCAGAAGCTGCTCCCCGCTGGGTCTAAGGGCCGGTCTGGGCCATCAGTCACCACGCAGCCTCTGGGGTGGCCTCATCCGACCGTAAGGGGCCCACCCGGAGTCACAGCTGCCTTGCAGCGCACTGTGTTTGACACACCGCGAGCGTCTGCTCTGAGTTGAAACAGAAAGTGGGCTCGTTGGCTGAGTGTGTTTAAGGAAAGTAGTTTTGCTCTTCTGCTGAGAAGAACGGTCACTTGCCGAGTCTTCGGTGCCCCCCCAGCACCACCGGGTTGTCTGGGCGTCCCTGTGGAAGGCCTGTCCTCTGGGCTCGGGCCGTGGCTCAGCTCTGCCCCAGCCCACGGAGTCATCCACTTCTGCCCTCATCCCCGGGGACACGGGACTCAGCAGAGGATAGAGGTTGGAAGGGTTCATGTCTCTGGGTTTGACAAGACCCCCCTCTGTCCCCATCACGTCTGAGTTAATGTCCCAGCAGCCGCCATGAGAGGTCTGATTGTCTGCAAAACTTGCCCTGCCTCCACCCCCAGCTGCAGGCCTGGCCCCGCCCCCGGCTGCAGGCCTGGCCCCGCCCAGTGACCCTGCCCACCGCCCGGTGACAGGAGGCCTCCTGCGGGCTCAGCGCTGACCAGGAGGGACGTTTATGCTGTGTCTTCACGGGGCCCCGAGGTGATTTCTTCAAGTAGGCAAGCCTCAGGGTGTTCAGCGTCTCTTCCTCTCTCTCAGTGTTCTAGAAAAGACTGAGGGCTGCAGACTCTTTCTAGGCATCTTTCTTTTCCTCCAGGGAAGAATCTTACTCAGAGGATTTCCTTCATTCCTTGGACCTGCGTGTCATGCTGGAAGCAACTGGTACAGGTTCCTGAGAAGACCAATTGGGGAGGGGGAGGCGGGGAGCTGCAGCAGACAGGCTTCTTTCTCTAGTTGATGGGCTGAACACTGGCTACATGGGACCCCTCACCCCCGCCCCCGGCTCTGATGAGCCAGGGGGTCTTCAGGTTACACCCTCCATCACCCTTTTGCTTCCAAGGGAGACAAGAGGTCTCCAAGCTATTCTCACTCTCTTGCCCCAGATCTGTTAAGAGTCAAAATAGAATTGGAAGAATTCTAGTTCATTATTCTTTGTTTGAGATCCTTTTTCTGCAATCAGTGGCTCATTGGACTCATCCAAATATTTATTGGTGGTTCACTCCGCATGAAAAACAGTAAGAAGTGCAGAGGAGTCCAGACCGGAGAGGGATGTGGCTGTTCAACACTGTGACCCCCCTGGGCTACCACCGTGTTGGTCCCACTCACTAAAGATTCCATGCTGCTCATGTGAAGGTTTTTCTTAGTTGCTGGTGGCTCAGCTGGTAAAGAATCTGCCTGCAATGCAGGAGACCTGGGTTTGATCCCTGGGTTGGGAAGATCCCCCGGAGAAGGGAAAGGCTACCCACTCCAGTGTTCTGGCCTGGAGAACTCCGTGGACTGTGTAAGTTCATGGGGTAACAGGGTCGGACACGACTGAGCGACCTTCACTCATTTACTTACTTTCTTAGCTGCAGTGATAAGACTGGCCCCTCTCAAGCTGTTGCCATGACCCCCAAGGAATGCTATGAGCTGTCCCCAAATTCTGAGCATATTGGCTGAGCTGGAATGAGGCCCGTGAACCTGAAATGGATTTCTTGTGCATGAAGTTAACTGGCCAAAAGGCTATGGAACTACGCCTATGCTTTTTTTTTTTTTTTTTTGCAGGTTTTTTTTTTAAATTTTATTTTATTTTTAAACTTTACATAATTGTATTAGTTTTGCCAAATATCATAATGAATCCGCCACAGGTATACATGTGTTCCCCATCCTGAACCCTCCTCCCTCCTCGCCTATGGCTTCTTAAGACCTTAGCCTCTAAATTTCTGAGTTAAGTTATCAAAAAAAAATTTTTTTAATAAGTAAAAATAGGATTTAAAATCAAATATTCTTAAGTCTGGCCTCTCCCAGCTTCCTTCCAGGATGGGCTTTCTGGGTACCTGGTCAAGGGGGACTGACCCTGCTCCGTTTCTGCTTTAGGACAGGGACGAGGAGGAGAGACCAAAGTGTGTCCTTAATTCTTGCTTATATTCAGACCCAGATCCCGGGCAGCTTGGTGCACATGGGCAAGGGATAAACCCAGCACAGATTGTGTTTTCTTACCTGACTGACAATTAGCCTGTAAAGATCTTTCAGCGGGGCGGATGTTGCTAGGGGGCGTGTCTGTGTGCATTTTTTTTTTTTTTTCATGGTGGCCGTCTAAAGTTTTTTAGACAATATGTTTAATCATCAGTGCTTTAAAAAAGTGGCGGTATCCTGTAGAGTGGGAATTGGGCTGCGCGGCGTGTTTGGTGCGAGGCTGAAGTCACGGCGCATTACCGTGGTTCACCATCCACGTGTGGGCTCTGGCCTCTGGGGCACCCAGGAGGGACACATACACCCCAGCACCTGGGCAGGGCGGGGGGAGGGGTGCAAGTAGGGGGGACCCACCTTAGCTAGGCCAGCCTGCGTTTTCATTTCAAATGGGATACAGTATTTTTTTTTTAATAAGGAGCCATACTTTTTTAAAAAAAAAAGTTTGAGATCTGAATGTGATTTCTAATTGTACCAGACGTTAATGTTTTAAAGCTATAACAAAGTTTAAAATTTCTACCTTTTTTTTTTCATTTAACTGTTCTTTTATCTATTAAATTGTTGTATGTGGACGGGGAAGTTTTGTCTTTCCTCTTAGCATTTGTTTCTATAACCAGAAATAAAATTATATATTAAAGAAACTACATGGGGCTCCGCGTGGTCTTGTGAGCGACTGCTGAGGGACAGACGACAGATAGGCAGGTGCCCTGGGCACTCAGCTCCCCTCTCAGCTGCAGGGAGTTGCCGCTTGCTTTTTCACTGTTCAGTCGCTCCGTCGGGTCCGACTCTTTGCGACCCCACGGGCTGCAGCACACCAGGCTTCCCTGTCCATCACCAGCTCCCGGAACTTGCTCACACTCATGCCATCCAACCGTCTTACCCTCTGTTGCCCCTTCCCCTTGTTCCTTCCATCTTTCCCAGCATCAGGGTCTTTTCCAACAAGCAGGTGCTGACGGATTGACAGATCACCAGAAGGGGGCGCTCAGGCGTCGGCACTGCAGGCCGCCTCTGACCGGGGTCTGATGAAAGTTCGTCGCTGATCCGTCCTCGTCAAGGTTCCCGTGTTTGTTTGTGACTTACGTGCCTTCTTCAGATCTCTCAGTGGCCTGCGGTGCTAAAGGAGCTTCCAGCACCTCTCTTCCTCCTTCTGGAACTCCGCCACCAGTCCAGAGGGCGGATCGGTGAAGCCCTAATGCCGCGGTAACGGGTTAAGCAGAGGCTGGGAGTCCAGCCATACAGCAAGCGGGAGCGAGAGTGGTTAAGTTTCGGAAGCTACGTTGGCTAATTAGCATCTTTTTAAACTGTTGAGGTCTTAAAGGTTTGTTTTTGGTGAAGACCTTAAAATAGCAATTTACACAATGTTTTCGTAAGAAACCGTCAAATATCACCCTTGGTAATTCAATCGGATGTGTGTGGGGAGAGAGGACACAGTTCCCAGTGAAAAATAAGCTCCCCTGTGACCCTGGGTGTGGACCAATGAGAAGTGAGTGCACATCCGCCCCAGGACAGTCACCCTTGGGCCAGCAGACTCCCACCAGAACCACGTGTCCTTGTTAGGCTACTGTCAGCTAGCTGCAGACCCAGCTTGTCTCGTGGTTCCAGGGCTGGGCCTCTGCCAGCCCATCCCTGCTGTGCCAGCTCCCCGACTTCCGGCAGCCTGATGCAGGGGGCGGGGGCGGCTCCAGCAGGCGTCCTGACAACAGCAGCTGATGGCATCTGGTGGTCCCAGCCTGCGGGCCTCCTCCCCGGTCAACGTCAGCCGTGCCGGATCCCTCGGCCAAGTCCCGGGCTGTAACCCTTCCACCCTCTTCCCTTGTCTCCCACACCTCACTGCAGTTCTTTCTGTCGAATCTTCTGATGAAATGACTTGCCTTCCATCTCCAAACCAACCGCAGATGGACACCAGGTGCCCCGAGTCAGGCTGACCTCGCTCAGCCTCCCCGCGGCACTTGGAACTCGACTCTGCGTCCCGTGGCCTCTGGGACCCCATGTGTCCCTGGCTGTCCTCCCGCTTCGCCCGCCACTCCTCGGCAGGCAGTGGGCAGAGCGGCTCCAAGCTCACCGGGACTCCGGCCACCGGTTCGTATCCCTCCTCTTCTGCAGGTATGACCCCGGGCCCTGAGCCGGTTCTTTAGCGTCAGCCACCTCCTTCAGTAACAGCCCTCCTCGTGTGAGGTGTGAGATGGCTGCTGTGCAGTGCGTGGCAAGCCGTCAGCGAGACGGCCTGTGACCAGGCTCCTTCCCCCGTTCCCTTCCTGATGAGCGCTGAGCCATCCCCCTTTCCCCCATCCAGGGTCTTCCTCACCGCTCACCCTTCCTAGGCCTCGCTGACCTGCCCTATGCAAAGACACCCAACCTTGCCCTCCCCTCTCCTCCCTTCGTCAGCCCTGCAGAGTGTTTGTCCACTGAGCTGCACATGATCATGTATTTGATAGCCGTGTTTCTGGCTGTAAATTCTGGGAGGACAGGGACTTAGCCTCTCTTGTTCCCCAGAACCTAAAACGCTGCCAAGCACAGCCCAGGGCCACCATCATTGCTTGTTCCATGAATGAATGATTCCACAATCCTCTTCATCCTCTCCCGCCCCATGGCCGACGGAACGGCACCACCCTAAAAGCAGAAAGCTATTGGCACCGTTGGTTTTCCCTGTTCCTCCTCCCGTGGCCCTTACCTAGCTCAGGCAGCCTCCCTCCCTCCCTCTCTCCTCTGCATCAGCCCCTTCTACACACCCATGCACACACACACACATTCACTCTGGATCAGCGCTTTCCACACCACCCCCCTGCCCCCAGTCCATTCTCTCCTCTCCTGCCCTCAGGCGTATGTAAGCCCCTAGAAGCAGGTCTTCATGCTGCCTTCAGAACCTTCCCTCTGCCTTTCCCTCCCACCCCTTGGCCTGACACCCTCGGGGCTCATCTGAGGCACCCGTCCTTCATGTCCCTCACGGAGAACTCCTGGTTCGGCTGTGACAGCATTTATCCCGTTGGACTGTCACTGCGCAGAGGACCCGCCCTGTGTCCCCACGCGGTCTGCAGGGTGGAAATACTGTGGCCAGCACACCTTTCAGAATTAACTTGAATTTGACCTTTCCTCTCTGAGCCTGTTGCCCTTATCTGTAAAACGAGATACGGAGAGCCTGTGATTATGGTGGGGATAAGTTGGTTTTTTTTCTTAAGAGGCAGGTACAGCCTACATTAGATGCAAAAATGAAATGGGAATTTTAGGTAGGAACTTCTAAGAGTTGCCGCTGTTCCTTGCAAACTTCTGGACACGGACCCAGTCCACGGCCGGGGTGTGTGCAGCAGTTTCAGCCGCGCTGCACACAAGACCTGCCGGCGACGGAGCGGACGGCGTTTGTGGGACAGTACCCGGAGCAGGGGGCGCTGGGCTGAGGCTCCTAACGGCGCCCGGAGCTAGGCGGCTCCGGCCCCCGCAGCCGCGGGACCCGCGGTTTAAAGCGTTGGAAGCCCGTGCAGGTACCCCCGGGCACAGTCC
>NW_011494795.1:2714708-2723601 GCF_000754665.1 Bison bison bison | reverse complement strand
ATCTTTTGGCCACCTCATGCGAAGAGTTGACTCATTGGAAAAGACTCTAATGCTGGGAGGGATTGGGGGCAGGAGGAGAAGGGGACGACAGAGGATGAGATGGCTGGATGGCATCACTGACTCGATGGATGTGAGTCTCAGTGAACTCCGGGAGTTGGTGATGGACAGGGAGGCCTGGAGTGCTGCTATTCATGGGGTCACAAAGAGTTGGACACGACTGAAGGACTGAACTGAACTGAGGCTCCTGTGATCTTAGGGAAGCAAGATCTTGAACACGTGTTAGGTTGTAAAGGCTGTGAATGGAGCAGAAGTTTGTTGTAGTCAAAATAACCCTTGCAAATCTGTTAGGCTAGTGTTTTCTCCCACTGCGTCCAAAAACGTCTCTGTTTCCTTCAATCTTGGACATACATTCCAATACTCAAGGTCCACTATTCCAATTAAGGCTCGTTTGAATTTAGAAGCTCTATTAAGGGAAAATAGCTTTTTCAAAAAGTCGAAGTACAGTTGATTTACAGTATCAGTTTCAGGGGTGCAATGCAGTGCTTCAGTATTTTACTGGATTATATTACATTTAAAGTTGTTATAAAATATTGACTGCATTGCCTGTGCTGTACCATGTATCTGTACCTTGTTTAATACTGGTTTGTACCTCTTAACCCCTTCCCCTCCCCAGTTCCCAGTCTCCACGATAACGACTAGTATGTGCTCTGTGAGTCTGTTTTGTTCTATTCATTAATTCCATTTTTTGGATTCTGCATATAAATGATAATCAGTATCTGTCTTTCTTTGACTTACTTCACTGTGCTTAATGCTCTCTGCGTTCTTCCATGCTGTTGCACGTGGCAGAATTTCATTCTTTATGACTAAGTAATATTCCATTGTGTGTATACACATCACATCTTCTTTATCCAGTCATCTGTTGATGGACATTTAGATTGCTTCCATGTCTTGGCTGTTGTAAACAGGGCTGCTATGAACATTGGGGTGCATGTACCCTTTCAAATTAGAGTTTTTGTTTTCTTTGGATATATACCCAGGAATGTAGTTCAGTTTTTAGCTTTTTGAGGAACCTGAACAGTTTTCTGGTGACTACACCAATTTACATTCCCACCAACAGTGAACTAGGGTTTTCTTTTCTCCACTTACTCACCAGCATTTGGTATTGTGGTCTTCTCGTTTGATAGCCATTTCTGACAGGTATGAGGTGTTACCTCGTTGTGGCTTTGATTTGTTTCTCTCAGTTGAGCATCTTTCTATCTGCCTGTTGGCCATCTGTATGTCGTCTTAGGGAAAATGTCTATTCAGGTCTTATGCCCATTTTTTAAATTGCTTTTTTCATATTGAGTTGTGTGAATTGTTTATTTTGGATATTAAATCCTTGTTAGTCATATCACTTGCAAATGTTTTCTCCCATTAAGTTGGTTTCCTTTGCTGTGCAAAAAACTTTTAAATGTAATAATTAGGCCCCATTTGCTTGTTTTTGCTTTTGCTTCCTTTGCCTTAGGAGACAGAGCCAAAACACATTCCCACTATTTCTGTCAGAGTGTTCCGTTTTCTTCTAGTTTTATGGTTTCTGACCTTACATTTAGGTTATTTAATCCATTTTGTTTATTTTTGTATATGGTGCGAGAAAATGTTCCAATTTCTTTCCTTTACAGGTAGCTGTCCAGTTTTACCAAGCACCACTGCTTGAAGAGACTGTCTTTTCCTCGTGTGTTTTGCCCCCTTTGTCATGGGTTGATTGCCCATAAGTGTGGTTTTATTTCCAGGCTCTGTTCTGTTTCACTGGTGTGTGTGTGTTGCTGCCCGTACCGTGATGTTCACATAGTGATACTGTAGTTTTGTAGTTTAGTATAGTCTGAAATCAGAGAGCATGATACCTCTCTCCAGCTTCGTTTTTTTTTGTTTTGTTTTGTTTTTTTAATTTTATTATTTTTAAACTTTACATAATTGTATTAGTTTTGCCAAATATCAAAATGAATCCACCACAGGTATACATGTGTTCCCCATCCTGAACCCTCCTCCCTCCTCCCTCCCCATACCGTCCCTCTGGGTCGTCCCAGTGCACTAGCCCCAAGCATCCAGTATCGTGCATCGAACCTGGACTGGCAACTCGTTTCATACATGATATTTTACATGTTTCAGTGCCATTCTCCCAAATCTTCCCACCCTCTCCCTCTCTCTCAGAGTCCATAAGACTGTTCTATACATCACTGTCTCTTTTGCTGTCTCGTACACAGGGTTATTGTTACCATCTTTCTAAATTCCATATATAAGATTGCTTTGCCTATTCATGTTTTAAAATTATTCTAGTTCTGTGAAAAAGCCGTGGGTATTTTGATGGAGACTGCATTAAATGTCTTGTAGTATGGAGATTTGGCTTTGGGTAGTATGGAGATTTTGGCAGTTTCAGTTCTTCCAACTCGCGTACATGAGATACCTTTGCATCTCTGTCAGCTTCACCTTCCTCTCGGTGTTTTATAGTTTGCAGTCTCAGTCTTTCACGTCTTGTGTGAAGGTTATTCCTAGGGTTGTTTTCTTTTTTTTCACATGATTTTAACGTGTATAGGAAAGCAACAGGTTTCTGAATATCAATCTTGTATCCTGGCAACTTAACTGAAGTTCTTTTATTAGTTGTAATAGTTTTTGGTGGAAACTTTAGAGTTTTATACATATATGGTATCATGTCATCTGCAAATAGTAGGTTTTACTTCCCTTCCAAGTTTTATGCCTTTTATTTATTCTCCTAGTCTGACTGCTGTGGCTAGGACTTCTTACTTGCTAAAGTGCTCCTACAAAACACTACGCTGTGTTAAATAGAAGTGGTGAGAGTGGGTATCCATAGATGTGTTCCTGATCCTGGAAGAAAAGTATTTTTGGCTTTTCAGTGTTGAGTATGACGTTAGCTGTCGGTTTGTCATAAATGACCTTTATTATGTCCCCTTGATATCAACTTTGATGAGAGTTTTTGTCGTGAATGAATGTTGAATTTTGTCCAATGCTTTTTTTGTAGCATCTGTTGAAATGGTCACGTGAATTTTATCCTTCCATTTGTTAACGTGGTGTATTATACCAATTGATTTGCGGATGTTGAAGCATCCTTGTGATCCTGGAATGACCATGGACTTTTTTCTTTTTTTTTTTTGCCGTACTTCATGGCTTGTGGGATCTTAATTCCCCGACAGGGATTGAACCTTCACCCTCAGCAGTGAAAGCGCAGGGTTCTAATCACTTGACCACCAGAGAACTCCCCATGATCTTTTTTTATTGTTGAATTTTGTTTGCTAATGTTCTTTTGAGGATTTTCAGATCTATGTTCATCATAGATACTGACCTGTAATTGTTTTTTTTTCTTGTAGTGTCTGCCTGATTTTGGTATCAAGGTAATTGTGGCCTCATAGAAGGAACTGAAGAGTGTTCCCTCCCGTTTGGTTTTTTGGGGTAGTTTGAGAAGGATAGGTATTATCTGTCTGTGTGTCTGGTAGAGTCCCCTCATGAAGCTCTCTGGTCCCAGACTTTTGTTTGCTGGAAGTCTTACCACTAATTTAGTTTCACTGCTAGTGACAGGTCTGTCAGATCGTCTGTTTCTTCCAGTTCATTCTTGGGAATTGCGTATTTCTAGAAATGCACCCGTTTCTTCTAGGTCCTCCCTTCTGTCTGTCTGAAGTATTGGTGCCACTGTCTGCAGACCTTCTAGGGTCTCACTTCACAGTCTCCCCCCTTGCATGTCTTCTCTGGGTCCTCTCTGTTGCTGACCACCCTGACCTGCAGGCTTGGCAGTTTTGTCCTTTACAGCCTGGTCTGTCATCTCCGTCTGTCTGTCTCTGCTCCGGTTTTTGTATTTCCCTCTGTCTGCTGACTGTGGCCTTTGTCTCTTGTTTCTGTTTAGATGGTGGTGGTCTGAGACTGTTGTTCCTTGAGGTGTGCCTGGACTGCTGTAAACTCCCCTCTTGGAACTGCTTCTGCCGCAGCCCGTAGGCGTGGGGTGTGCTGTTCTCCTCCTGGGGTCTTTGGTGTCTGCGCCTCCATGTCTCTGTCGCTCACTTGAGCAGCATGTTTAGTAGCGTGCAGTGACTCTACGTGTTTGTGTTTTTCCCGTTTTTTTCTTCCTGTGATTCATTTCTACTTTCATACTGTTGTGGTCAGAAACAGTACTGGATGTCATTTCTGTCCTCTTAAATTTGTTGAGGCTCATTTAATAGTCTAACGTGATCTATCCTGGGAACATCCCATGTGCGTTTAAAAGAATGTGTGTTCGGCTGGTTTTGGATGGAGAATCCTAGAGAGAAAGTCTGCCTAGTTTACGTGTGTCATTTAAGACTGCTGCTTCCCTGTTGATTTTATGTCTGAATAATAAGTCAATTATTGGTACAGTTGCTTCCCTGGTAGCTCAGACGGTAAAGAATCTGCCTGCAACACGGGAGATCTGGGTTCGATCCCTGCTATGCCATGCTATGCTAAGTCACTTCAGTCGTGTCTGACTCTGTGTGACCCCATAGACAGCAGCCCACCAGGCTCCCCCGTCCCTGGGATTCTCCAGGTAAGAACCCTGGAGTGGGTTGCCATTTCCTTCTCCAATGCAGAAAAGTGAAAAGTGAAAGGGAAGTCGCTCAGTCGTGTTCGACTCCTCGAGACCCCATGGACTGCAGCCTACCAGGCTCCTCCGTCCATGGGATTTTCCAGGCAAGAGTACTGGAGTGGGGTGCCATTGCCTTCTCCATCGATCCCTGAGTTGGGAACAATCCTGTGGAGGAGGGCATGACAACCCACTCCAGTGTTCTTGCCTGGGAAACCCATGGACAGAGGAACCTGGGGGCTGCAGCCCGTGGGCTCGCAGTCGGACACGACTGAGCCACTGCGCGCGGCGCGCCCACTGATGTGCGGTGTTGGAGTCCCTGCTGTGACTGCAACACTGCCAGTTCCCCCTTTTTGCCTGTTAGTGCTTAGGTGCTGCTTTATTGGGTGCGCAGATGTTAATAATATGTTTTGTACTGGCCCCTTCATCGTTGTCTTCTGGTAGACTGTTTAAAGGCTGCTGTGTCTGATCGTGAATGTTGCTGCCCTGCTTTCCTGTTTCCATTTACATGGAGTATCTTTTCCCATCGCCTTTGCTTGCAGTCCGTGTCCTTAGTTGTGAAGCGAGTCTTTTAAGTAGCATGTATAATTGTCGGGTCTTGTTTTTAAACTAATCAGTTTGGCTTATGTCTTTTGATTGGAGCATGATACTCCATTGGCATTTACAGTGATTACTGATGGGTACTGGGAGATTCCCTGGTGGCTCAGATGGTAAAGCGTCTGCCTGCAATGCAGGAGACTCAGGTTCAGTCCCTGGGTCAGGAAGATCCTCTGGAGAAGGAAATGGCAACCCACTCCAGTACTCATGCCAGGAAGATTCTATGGATGGAGAAGCCTGGTGGGCTGCGGTCCATGGGGTCGCAAAGAGTCGGCCACGACTGAGCGACTTCACTTTCACGTTCTTACTGCCATCTGCTGCTCATTTTCCAGCTGGTTTTATACTGCTTCTCCGTTGTTTCTTGAGGTTTTTTGATTTGTGGCTACCTGCCCTGGGGTTCACGTATATGACCTTTGTGGTAGCTTCGGTGGTTGACCCCACAGCCTCTACTGAGCATTTGCACTCGCTCATGGGCGTTGTCCTAATCTATAAATTCCTATAACTCTTAGGGTCAGTGTAGTATGGATGAACTGTTTCCATTTTTGCTAGTCTGAAAAGTTCTTCTTTAATTCTGAATGATAACATTGCTGGGTAAAGCACCCTAGACTGTAGGTTTTTCCTTTTGGGACTTTAAATATATCCTGCCACTCCCTTCTGGTCTGAAAAGTTCCTGCAGAAAACTCCACTGATACCCATATGGGGGTTCCCTTGTTAGAATTCTCTTTAGCTTTTGCCATTTTAAGTTTGGTGTGTCTTGGTATGGCTGTTTTGGGGTTCATCTTGTTTAGGGGTCTCTTTGCTTCCTGTACCTGGCTGTTTCCTTCTTTAGGTTCAGGAGGTTTTCAGTCGTAATCTGATAAATGCATTTTCGACCCTTCTTCTCGGACCCTTGTATGTGAGCATCAGCACCCTTGCTGTTGTCCCGGAGGGGTCTTAATTGGTCTCCGTTTCTTAAATGTGTTTCTTTTTGCTGTTCTGATTGGATAATGTTCCTCTGCATCACACAGCCAGTTGTTATACTCCTTCTAGTATGCTTTCCATTTCAGTTGTACATATCTGCTCGGATTACTTTTTTATATTTTGTAGGTCCTTGTTAAAATTCTGTGTTCAGTTCTCCCTAGTTCAGACAGCTTTCTTACTACTAACGCTTTGAACTCTTTCTGGTAATTATGTTTCAGTAGTTGTTCTCTCAGTCTTTCCCGTCTCACTTTGCTTTAGTTTTCTGTGTCTGTGATATCAGATGAAACGGTTACCATATCGCGTGTGACCGGTGCCCCAGGGTGCTGCCTTGGTAGGAGGTGGGCTGGAGACGGAAGCCATCACTGCCCTCGTGGGGTGGGGTCGGGTCCCACGGCTGGAGCAGAAGCCCTAAGGACGAGGTCCAGGCTGGTTCTGTTCCCTCTGAGTGTGTGCTAGTCCCCCTCCCAGCAGTGGCATCCTTGCCCTTAAAGGGGAGCAGGGCAGGTGCTCGGCTGGGCCGGCATGGAAACCAGCCAGCGCTTGCTCAGTCGCATCCCACTGACTTGCGACCCCCACGGGCTGCAGCCCACCAGGCCCCTCTGTCCATGGGATTTTCCAGGCCAAGGACACTGGAGTGGGGGATCTTGAGCCAGGGATCGAACCTGCGTCTTCTGCATCGGCAGGCGGGTTCTTTACCACTGCGGGCCCTGGAACGCCCGGACAGTCGCGCTCTGCTTCCTCTGCCTTAGTTGAGCAGCAGGCGAGCCTGTGCCCACGCTTCACAAGTGGAGGCTAGGTTTCTCACAGCCCTGCTGTTGGCCTCACTGGTTTTCAAACCAGCCAAAGGATTCGTCTTCCTGGTGTCGGAGCCCAAGGCTAGGACACGCAGTATGTGGCTCCACCCCTCAGTCCCCAGGAAGGCACTCAAGCCCCTGTACCCCCCCCTTTCCTGTGTCCCCTCCCAGGGACACCAGTTCCTGATTGCTCCTCCTCCCCAAGTCCATGTGGATCCCTCTCCCCAGGCTTGTTTGTTTTCAGTGGGAGCTGCCTCTCCATGGCTGTGGTTGCATGTCTGCTCTTGAGGGGTGAGCTCTGTGTCCTCCTGCTCTCTCACTCTCCTGGCCCCAGAAAATAGATGAAATGCTAGCATCTCACTCGACGTGTGATATGCTTGCCCCGCAGTTCTTGCCGGGACACGAAGAACTGAGACCCACTCACAACTCCCAGCTTCTCTTCTGTTCACGGTTATAAATTCATAGACTGAAAGGCAGAAGGAATAGCCCTATTTCTTATTTCTCTGTGTCTTAGGTGGATTGGAATTCCTGTCAAGATTTGAGGAAAGGTTAAGTAACTATCAGTTGTGTCTTACTAGTGTTCACTATTTCTTTGATTATTTGTGGCACTTTAAAACAAATTACTGAAGTTTTGGAGTTAGGCTTTGGAGGAAATTTTAGTTATAAATTTTTCAGAGACGGAAAAGATGGAGAAACTTATCAGAAGCATGACTTGTGAGCTGCAGAGGAATGTGGGACTCGGGTAAGCGGGGAGGGTGAGTGCAGGGCTGGGGGCGTTTCCTGAAGGACCAGATGACTATCCAGAAGCTCAGAGCAGGCGAGGCGTTATCCAATGAGGGAAGCAGCCAAGAGCGCTCCAGGCAGAGGGTCCAAGCCGGGCGAAGGCAGGCGAGCAGGACGCGGTGCCCTTGGAGGAGTAGGGATGGCTGGGTGCTTGTACGCTAGTGCCAGGAGTGTGAGAGCAGCCGGGAGCTGCTGAGGGTGTGGGCGAGGGGCACCGCCGTCTGGGACAGGCTGGCAGTCTCTGCCTCCGACATCACCCAGAGAAAAGCAGGCTGGACTGGCCCAGGGCCGAGTCTCCTCCACCCACTCACGCCTCCGTCTGTGTTTGTAGGGGGCTGCGTCCCGCTCTGTCCGGAATAAGGGGGAGTGGCGGGGGAGTCTGCTGGGACTTCTCTGCCAGCCCTCAAGTAAATGGGGAAGCACAAGCCACCGCCCAGGACCCCTCCACAGCCTTAGAGGCTGGGGGTGCACGTGCTCTAAGGCCAAAACTGTGGCCCCTGAGTGTCAGCAGAGCGGATTTGGTGGGTTTCACCCACAGCTTGGCCCAGCTGTGTGCTGCGCCCTTCCGAGAACCCCCCTGAAGCTCGAAGTGTGGTGACTTGCTGGCATGTTACTTTTCCTTGCCTTTCAGCATGGAATGGGAAGCAGGCTGTCTTGAGACCTCATTCAGTATGGAACCTGTTTTAAATGCTTAGTAGATACATTTTAAATTAAGCATTAGAGTAATGTCATAATATTTGCTCTATCATACTTAACTCTTATTCCCAGAAGTTAAAAGGATCTTTTGAAAAGCAACTTGGTTCAGACTAAAATCTCCCTTAGTTTTGACTCCTAAACCAAGTGGTTTGTTTTTCTGGTCCTGGAATAACAAACCCTGAGTGTGTGGAGGCTTGCTGTGGACGCTGGTGGCCTGAGGGTCTCCCGCCGGCAGGGGAGGGGGCAAGGACCTGGGTCGGGTGCCTGGCAGCGGTTCATCCCGAGAGGCCTCGGGCTCCTCTGCTCGGGAGGGCCTGCCCCCGACAGGGCGGCCTTTCCCGTTGCCCACGTGGTGGTCTCTCTGCAGGGAGGTCGGGGCGGAGGAGCTGGGCAGGTTCTGTGCTCGCGTCAGCGCGCTGCTGCAGGCGGAGGACTGGGGCCCCGATGCCCTGGACGCCCTGCGGAGGCTCTTCCTCATCGTGGCGGC
>NW_011494795.1:2713513-2714442 GCF_000754665.1 Bison bison bison | reverse complement strand
CAGAGCTCGCGGCAGCTGGGCTTGGTGGCCTCCGTGCTCTTAGCCCAGGTAACGTGACTTCCGCAGCTCCCCAGCCCACCCCTGGTGGCCCTGGGCTCAGTGATCCAGCCACCGTGTGCGCCCCATGAGCGAGCGGGCTGGGCCGGGCCTGCCCTGGTGATGTTCTGGGCAGAGTGGTGTTTGTGGGGGGAGTCGGTGTTCACGTTCCGCCAGGGGTTCTGCAGGGCGACCCGCAGCAGGTCAGGACCGTGGGCCAGTGCGTCATCAAGGTCCTGGAGAGTCGGCAGCCTGAGGGGCCCAGCCTGACATACCTCCTCCCGGTCGTGTCCAAGGTCACCAGCCTGGCCCCGGACGCCCTTCCTGAAGGTCAGCACAGTGTCGGCAGGGGGGCAGGGGGGACCACCGGGGCCGCTGCTGGGTCCCAGGAAGCCCCACACGCTTAACTCTGTCCCCATGGTGTCCCCCCCAGAGCAGACCAAGGCACTCAGCAAGCGGCTGGGGGACTGGCTCCGCTACGCCAGCGTCCAGCAGGGGGCGGCCCACGCCTCCGGGGGCTTCTTCTCCACGCCCAGAGCCCGGCAGGTGAGTCTCGGGGGCGGCGGGGCTGGGGCCCGCCCTGTCCTGGGGCCACCTGCGGGCTGCCGTCAGCTCCTCCTGCGGGACCACCGCCCTGGTCCCAGGATGACCCCTCCTGTCTCCACTCGGGCGTTGAGGGCGTGGTGCTTGGGTCCTGCCCTTAGCCCGTGTTGTGCCCATGATGCTGTGAGGAGTCTTGGGTCGTGCTGGTGGGGATCTGGAGCAGGGCCATGTCGCAGCCCAAGTGCCTGTGTTCTCGCATCCTACGAGGGCGCCCTGGCTGTTCTTGACCCTGCTGTGCTTGCTGACCTCCCTTGTCCCCTGCAGCCAGGCCCTGTCACCGAGGTGGATGG
>NW_011494795.1:2712868-2713413 GCF_000754665.1 Bison bison bison | reverse complement strand
GCCACAGACTTCTTCACGGTGCTGTCCACGGGCCAGCGTTTCACGGAGGACCAGCGGCTCAACGTGCAGGCCTTCTCCATGCTGCGGGCCTGGCTGCTGCAGGGTGGCCCTGCGCGCCCGGGTGCCGCGGATGCAGGTGGGACAGGGCGGGGTCCTGGGCGCCTTGGCCAAGCCTCATGGGCTCCAGGATGCTTTTCCCAGACGTGTTGAGAAGCCAGACGTTGGAGTCAAACAACTCCTCATCCGCACGCCTGCTAGCGGTTTAGACGGTCCGGGTGTGTCTGCACCGCTGGTGTCCCGTGAGGGTGGGAGCAGGCGGGACTGAGCTCCGGCCCCTGTGGATGCTCCCCTGCCCTCCAGACCGCCCGTCTCCGCGAGCTGCTAAGCCATCCCCTCTCTTCAGACGACAGGTCGGAGCTGGAGGGCTCCACCGTGTCCGTGCTCTCGGCCGCCTCCACCGCCAGCCACCTGCTGCCGCCCGCCGAGTGGCTGCGGGAGAAGGCCCTGGAGTACTGCCAGCGCCTCCTGGAGCAGAGCGGCCGGCG
>NW_011494795.1:2711322-2712510 GCF_000754665.1 Bison bison bison | reverse complement strand
GCGCGGGGCGGGGCCCCCTTCCTCTCCGCCGCCGCCGCCATAGAGCAGCAGCGTCGATGGGTGCTTAGCACTCACGTGCCGGGGATTTTTAAAACGTTACCAGGTTGATGTTAATCTTGAGCTCTCTTTACCAAGGAGTTCCCTAGAAGGTGCCTGAAGCCAGCCCCTCTAAGGAACAGTCCTTGTCCGTCCTCAGAGGGGCGGGTCTGTGGCCAGACATTGGGGAAGAGCCGGGTGCACTCGGCCGGCTGTCCCGTGCTTGTGATGCCGGATGTGTCTGCCAAGGGTGTCCCGGGGACGCGAGAGGCCCTGGAGGCTGGGCCTGAGGCCTCCTGCCCTGATGGAGCCGGTGCTCTCAGGGGAGGCTGCCGCAGTGGACGCCGACGCCGTCTGCCAGCACCTCTTCACCAGGATCCCTTCCGAACACTTCCACAGCCCGATGCTGGCCTTCGAGTTC
Organism: Bison bison bison; assembly: GCF_000754665.1. Classification (NCBI taxonomy): domain Eukaryota; kingdom Metazoa; phylum Chordata; class Mammalia; order Artiodactyla; family Bovidae; genus Bison; species Bison bison. The sequence continues at coordinate 2,712,053 of NW_011494795.1, read as the reverse complement.
GTCCAGTTCTGCAGGGACCACCTCGTGCTGTTCGGCAGCAACCTGGACCTTCTCAGGACCAGCTTTCCCAACCTCTTCAAGGCATGTGAGCTGGGCCCCTGGGGCAGCGGGCACCCATGCTCCGGTGACCCGTGCCCTTGGGAAGGCGCGCTCAGGCTGGCAGAGCCCACGGTGTTGGTTCAAAGTTAGCGTCTCACTGGGCGGCTGCGCCCGCTGTCAGCCCTTTGGTGCCTTCACCTTTGACGGGTGTTTCTGGCATGTCACCGCGGAGCTTTTCCAGAACCAGAGCCTTAGTCCTTTAGTCAGGAAGAAACGGTGGCAGGTGGGCAGGACTTGATTGTTGGCACCAGGTGAGGGCAGAAGCAAGCAGGATCCCGGGGAACACGGTGAAGGGCGCGTCCCGGCCGTGGGACCGGGGGCACTGAGGCGCCCCTCGCCCCGCAGTTCCTGGCCTGGAGCAGCCCAGCCCTCACCTCTGGGTTCGTGGCGCTCCTGCCGGTGCTGGTTGGCGCAGGCACGGCCGTGGAGATGCTCCACCTGCTGCTGGACCTGCCCAGCCTGACCGCAGCCTTGGACCTGCAGCTCCGGTGAGCCCAGCCCACTGCTCCCCATTCCCACGCCTCTGCCCTGCCTCCCGCGGGGGCCTGGTCCAGGGCGGGTGCCATTAGGGTGACGGCTGCTCGAGTCTCTCCCTGATCCGGGGCACATGGGGCAGGAGCAGGAGCCACGTC
>NW_011494795.1:2709300-2710884 GCF_000754665.1 Bison bison bison | reverse complement strand
CTCTGTGGGGGCCCTGAGCGCGGGCCGCTGCGGCCGGAGCCCAGCCCGGGGCCTGCTGCTTTCTGACCTGGTGAGAGAGTTCTGTTCACGGCCACCAGCAGCGCTGGCCGCGTGGCTGAGCACTTCCCGGGCACTGAGCTTGTGGTTTGTTCCGCTACGTAGTCCTGTCCTTGCTGTTCCGGAGGGTGGGGGGCACGCTGACTCCTTCCGCAGATGGAGGAAGTGAGGCTGAGCACCCGAGAGGTGGACGCGCCAGGACTGGCCCCAGCCGCACGCATGTCCCGGGGGAGCTAGGGCAGGCTGACGAGGGCAGCGCCGGGTGCTTAGGAGCGGGCCGTTTGTCCCCAGGCTGACGCCGCTCCACCAGCTGCTCCAGCCCCTTGCCAGCTGCGCCCGGGTACTCCAGTGTGCCCAGGCTGTGCCCACCCTACTCCGAGCGTTCTTCGCGGCGGTGACACAGGTAAGCCTGCCTCCCAGGGCCTCCGTGCCTGCAGCAGAGGGCCAGCTGGAGCTGCGGGGCCAACCGCAGCAGTACACGGTCAGGGTGCAAAGTGCTACTCACAGCAGCCCCCAGGGCAGCAGACACGGTGGGGCCCAGCGCACAGGTGCCTCTGGGCAGGCACCCAGGCTCTCTCTCCCTCCCAGTTCGCCAGTGGGGCCCTGGCCAGCCAGCTGGCACTGCTGCTCTTGGAGAGAAGTGACTCACTTTTCCAGGTTGAGGGGTATGAAGCTGACGTGCACAGGTGGGTCTCTCCTGGCAGCTCCATGGGGCTCCACCCCTCCTGTGCCCTCAGCCCTGGTCACTGCAGACCCCCTCCCCAGCCTCACCCCCAGCACTCACCCCTCAGCACTTCGTGGGCTGCCGCACAGACTCTTCCCACTCCCGAGAGTTGCCACATCCCCTCCCCTCCAGCTTCTCTTGGGCAGAGCCTTCCAGAAGATGCCCTTTCTGAAAGCCCGACTTGTGTGGGCTCATCCCCTCGCCAGCCCGGCCCGAGGACAGAGCCCGCCCCACCAGCCGGTAGTTCCAGACAGGCCGTGGGGCTGGGGTCTCTTGAGTGGTGTCCTCTCCGACAGGGTGCTGAGCTCCCAGTTCCCGGCCCTGTGCAAGCTGCATCCCCCGTTGGTGGTTGAGCGGGCCAAAGAGCTGCTGGAGTTCGTGGGCAGCCTGGGGGGGCCCCGCAGCACTGGGCACATGCTCACTTCTGTGGTAAGGCGGCCTCCCCCTCGCCCTGGCCTGCGCCTGGCACCGGGCCTGCTGTGGGCTGAGTGCTGCTCCCTCCCCAGGTGTGGGCCATTGGCGAGTACCTCTCAGTGTCCTGGGACCGGCGCTGCAGTGCGGAGCAGATCAGCAGGTTCTTTGAAGCTCTGGAGGCCCTGCTCTTCGAGGTCACCCAGTCTCGGCCTTCCGCCGCCCTTCCCAAGTGTCCTCCGAAGGTCATCACTGTGCTCATGACCACGCTGACCAAGTTGGCCTCCCGGAGCCAAGACCTGATCCCCAGGTACGGGTTTGGGGCAGGTAGAGGGAACCTGCAGCCTTCCCGTGGGGAAAGCAAAGGGCTTGGCAGCCGCCCCCTCCCAGAC
>NW_011494795.1:2708735-2709196 GCF_000754665.1 Bison bison bison | reverse complement strand
CCACCATCTCAGCCTGTCTCTGCCACCTCTGGCAGAGACAGCACTGACTCTCGGCTTTGGCCCCTGTTGGGGCTGCCTGTGTTCTGCTGTTATTTGGGGGCAAGAGGAGAAAGAACAAAAATAAACCTTCACAAAATATTTGTGCACACAAGGGCAGGGTTGGTTCCCTTTATGTCCGCCCAGGAAGCGGGCAGCCCCGCGTGTGGGGCCTTCCCCAGTGGTCCTCCCACCTAATCCCCACGTGTCCCCAGTGATCGAGGACAGAGCACTGGCGTGCAGTCAGAAAGGAGCCATGTCCATCTCCCAGAGCCGAAGGCTGCCACTGGGATGTGAGTCTGGTCAGTGGAGAGCTTTTTGTGCTCCTGAGTTTAGCTTGGAGACGGGAAGGCGGGTTGGGAGGCCCTACTGCCTCCACAAGCCTGCAGTCTCCCACCCGCAGGACAAGGCCACCCCAGCACCTG
>NW_011494795.1:2708150-2708635 GCF_000754665.1 Bison bison bison | reverse complement strand
GACACAGTGTCTGCACGAGCCTCCCAGCTGGGTGCCAGTGGCCCCGGCTGTGGGCACTTTTTGGAGTTAAGGCCACACTAGCCCGTGCTCCTGGCGGCCGGGCCCCTCCCTGAGCCCCCGTCCACCTGAGGGGTGCGCCTGCGCTGACAGGCTGGGCCCCCCACCCTCAGGGTCTCCCTGCTCCTGTCCAAGATGAGGACGCTGGCCCAGAGCCCAGCCGTGGGCCCCGTGCACGGCGAGGACGATCTGGGAGCCATCCGCACACGGGCCACCGAGCTGCTGAACCTGCTCAAGATGCCCAGCGTGGCCCAGTTCGTGCTCACGCCCAGTGTGGAGGTGTCCCAGCCCCGCTATCACCGCGACTGCAACACCGCCCTGCCCCTGGCCCTGGACACGGTCAGCCGGCTGCTGGAGCGCGAGGCAGGCCTCCTGCCAGGGTGAGGGAATGGGGGACCCAGGAGGCACCAGGCTGCAGAGCCTGGTGT
>NW_011494795.1:2706936-2707974 GCF_000754665.1 Bison bison bison | reverse complement strand
TTTCAGGTCGTCAGATATTGCAAGTTTTGGTCAAATGTGTGTAAGAACTACTTTGAGAACATGGGTTTTGGGGGGGATCTTGCTTGCTTCCTCACACTGAGCCAGGGCCCCTCCGCAGTGTCCCCTTACCACACTCTTCACAGGGTGGACTTTTGTGGCGGCTGAGTCTACTTGAACAACTGGAGTTCAATCCTGACTGCCGCCCAGGTGGAGGTGGCGATTACGCCCTGTCCTGCCCTGGTCTCGTGTGGGGAGCGTGCGCCCACTCGTCGGCAGGGCCGGGCGGCCCACAGGGCATCCGCACCACACAGGTGGACGCTGCGGGCCTGGGAGCCTGGCCCAGCCATGGTGCAAGGTCAAGGTCTGCGTGCCTGCAGAGCGCTCACCTGAGGTCATGCCCACGCACAGAGAGGAGGGCGGCGGTGGCTTGCAGAGACTGGGTTCTGTGGGGTTTCCCAACGTCATCCTGGTGCTCACTTGCCCACAGAAAAGCACAGCCCCACCCGCTCCACACTCACCTGAAACAGGGAACGTGTTTGAGTGACTGTCGTGCCCAACTCCGATCCCACGGGCTCTGTCCATGAAATTCTCTAGGCAAGAATACTGGAGTGGGCAGCCATTCCCTTCAGTGGGGTAATAACAGTACCAGCCTCAAAGAACGGCCTAGGAGTGACCTGGGTACTTCCCCAAAGACAGGTGGCAGCCCACACTCCCTGCGAGAAGAGAAGCCCCGAGGTCTTCCCCCAGAACTGAGGGACCCTGCAGTGTGCAGGCGCCCCCAAGCCAAGCAGCACCACGGAGGTGGGGGGAGGTTGGTGGGCCTCAGGCCAGGTGCCAGCCTCCCTGAACTTGTGCCCTTATTTCAATCTGGGGCTCTAAGAGTTTCTTTTGGGTTCAAGCATACATTTTAAGTGGCTTTTTAAAAGTACATTTCATCCAGGCGTCCCTGGTGGCTCAGTGCCCCTGGCACCTGTGCTCTGCAACAAGAAGCTGCCACGGAAGCCCACGCACCCCCGCCAGAGAGCAGCCCCCGTTCCC
>NW_011494795.1:2705062-2706533 GCF_000754665.1 Bison bison bison | reverse complement strand
CCCGGGGCCTGGGACCCACCTGGGACTGGCTGGGCTGCTGCTCCCTGCAGGAGACTCCTTTCCACGTAGGTGGTGTGTCTGCAGTGGACTGGCCAGGACCCCTCGTCCCGAGTCTGCGTGCCCGTCAGAGGACACGGGCCCAGAGCCCGACCCCAGGCTCTGAGCCCAGTGAGGACGCAGCCGAACCTGAAGACGGTCAGCGCCTCACCTTGACACCAGCACTGACCTGTATGCAGCCCCACTGCTGGGGCAGGAGGCGGGCCAGACACCGGGCGGATGCCAGGCGAGGGGTGTGAGGCCTGGGGAGGCCTGGGCACCCGGAGTGGGTCAAGACTCCCGCTTTATAGCCTCCCGAGGTTTCTAGACCATCTCTTCAGGACCGTGCTGATCGCGGCACCCCGAGCGCAAAGCCCACTCTGAGGGGTGGGCGGCTCTCGCACTCTCCCTCCATGGCAGGGGGCTGCCTGGCATGGCCGGCTCCTCGTCTGGGGCAGGGGGAAGGCAGACGCAGAGTTAGAGCCATCCCACCACCCCGGGGATCCCGTGTTGTCACCAGTCTCCCACGCTGGTGGGGACGGGAGCAGATCCGGGAGCCCCCATGGCCCCTCTGGGAACCAGCATGGTGCCCCCTAGATGCCATGCCCTGCCACCCTCTGGAATATGAAAGATAGTTTATTGAATCTATATTTTTCCATTAAAACCTTCAAACATAAAAGCTCTGTAACAAACATCACAACGTTGTCTGTCATATAAATAGAACGTACACGCAGGGACTGCAGGTGTCCTGCTGGGGGTGCACCTGCGAGGAACAGCCTGGCAGGAGACATGTGCCCGCGGGACCCAGGGGCAGGCGGGCGGCCCCCCGCGCAGGGTGCCTAGGGGGGCGGTGTGCGAAAGCGGACCTTCCTGGCTGTCTCCACGTCAGACTTGGCAACCAGAAACCGCATCTTCTTGCCCCCGTGTCGGATCAGATCCACCGCCCTGAAAGCAGCCAAGGGACGCGGCCGGTGTAGACGAGCCCGCCCAGTGAGGACTGGGCGCTGGTCCAGCGGGGGGCAGCCTCCCCGACTGCTGTCCCAAGGGGACAATCAGAGGCAGTAACCCTGAGCCCCCCGAGTGGGACGGAGCTTCAGGATCAGAGAGCCAGGGCACCCGCTGCCACTCTGGAGCCCAAGGCACCTGAGCCCCTGGGTGGGGACTGCGGTGGCATCAGGGTGAGTGAGGGAAGGAAGGGCAGGAGGCGACACTGCGCCGCACTTGCTCATCTCCAAAACGGGCAGTGACAGGGCCCGCTGCTGGGCTTTGAGGCGGCAGCCAGGCTCGTCCCCCGGGGCGGGGCGCGGGGCGGGTACCTCGGGTAGCTGACGCCTGCCAGGCTGCTGCCGTTCACCTCCAGGATGCGGTCTCCCAGCGCCAGCCGCCCGTCGGCTGCGGCGGGGCTGCCCGGGAGCAGGGTCTGGATGTAGAGCCC
>NW_011494795.1:2703690-2703891 GCF_000754665.1 Bison bison bison | reverse complement strand
TCACACACTGCTCACGACACGAGGGGCTCGGCTAACTCGTGAAGAGCACGTGCATGTATGTGCGTCTGTTCCCGTGTGCACGAGCGTGTGGGCACGGCAGGTGTGCCCAGAACCGCACTGTGTCGAGCTGCCCAGTGTGGACAGCCTGCCCCCTCCCTGGTGGCTGAGTGCTGGGCGAGGCCCCAAGGAGGAGCGGGGACC
>NW_011494795.1:2703215-2703590 GCF_000754665.1 Bison bison bison | reverse complement strand
GCAGTCGTCCGTTCCACCACACTGCCCGAGCGCCCTCTCCGGCCCCCCACCCTAGGGCCCATCTTGTGCTCCAGGGTGACAGGCGCTCAGGGGCGACGCTGACAGCCCAGCCAAACATGCCGCCCGACTCCGCGGGGGAAGGACCCTGAGGGAACCGCCGGGGCGCAGGGCAGGCTGGTGGGCTCACCTTCCCAGGAGGCGCCCCGCGGGCCGCCGGGCCCCGTCCTCCGCCCTTCCGGGAGCGCCCTCCCGCAGGCACTGCTGCCTTCGGGCCAGTCGGGAGCCGCGGGGTCCAGGCCCAGCGGTGTGCCTGGGGGTGTGAGCAGGCACGACGGGTCCCCATGAGGGTCCACGGCCTGGAGGCCCCCACGGCTC
>NW_011494795.1:2702713-2703115 GCF_000754665.1 Bison bison bison | reverse complement strand
CGGCCCCAGGGCCCGGTGGGCCCTCGCCCGCGGGGCCCCAGCACCGGCACCTCCATACCTCCCCAGCCGGGCCCAGGGCGGCCACTCACCATCCCGTCAATGAGGCCCATGCCCAGCCCCGAGGGGCCACGCTCCAGCTCCACCACGAACATGTAGCAGAAGTCATCGGTGCTGGAGCTGTGGCTGGGAGGGGCCGGAGGGGGCTCGTCCTCCGGGGCCGCACAGTCTCCTGTAGAACCAGAAAGTGCGGCGGGCAGGTGAGGGGCGCCACTCAGGCCTCTGTCCAGACTCCCCCCAGGTCCAGGACCCACGTCCGGCTCAGCTGCTGCAGAGGACACTTGCTCCCAAAGGTCCAGGGGAGACCCGCTGGGGCCGTCTGGGGGACGGGGGGAGGGCAGCCGC
>NW_011494795.1:2698009-2701857 GCF_000754665.1 Bison bison bison | reverse complement strand
GAAAGCGGGTGTCACTGACTGCCCTTTACCTTCCTCCTCTCTCCCTTTTTTGCTTCACTTCCCTGCCAACATCAGAGGCCTGGGCGGGGTCACGGGGGTCCTGAGCTGTGGGGGGGGTCGGCCCCTTCTTCACCGCACCCAGCGAGGCCTCGGCTGCTTCTCCAGGGAGGGAGTCAACGGTCGCCCGACGGCCAGGCACCTCCTTCCCATCTCACGGGCTCTGCTTTCTGGGAAATTCCCCAACTTCAACTTCCAACTCTGCTACCGAACTTTGCATCTCTGATGTCGCAGTTTTAACTTCCAAGAATTCTTTCTGTTCTCCCATTTACAGCATCCGGTCATTATGTTACGGATACTCTGCCTCCTTTTTACGAGAATGTCGACGGTTTTTTAAACAAGCTTCTTCTCCCTAAACAGCCTGTCTCGAGGGTGGCAAACGACGGTGCTGGGCGGTGAGTGACAGCCCAGGGCAGGACTGTGGGTGGCAAGGAGAAAGTCCACGGGGCTGCCTGCTGCCCAGCAGGAAAGGGCCTGGTGGCCTCACCACACCCAGTGACGACCGTGTCACGGCGCAAGTGACAGGGGCGGGCGGGCGAGCTGGCATCCTTGTCTCCGGCTGCTGTTGCAGCAAACGAGCTTGAACGTGGCGGCGAGAACAAGCCGTCTCACAGGTCTCGGGGTCAAACACCCACATGGTTCACACAGGGCTAGACGGAGGGTCGGGGGCTGTGTTCCCCGGAGGCTCCAGGGCAGGACCCACTCTGGCCGAGGGCTGCTCCTGAATCCCGGAGGCCGCTGCACGCCATGGCCCGTCTGCCGCCGCCTCCTCTCCTGTTTCTCTGACCCACTCTTCCGCCTCCTTTTCTTCCTTTTATGGAAGTATAGTTGATTTACAGTGCTCTGTTAATTGCTGGTACAAAGTAATTTTATACATACAGAATCATCCAGCTGTGACTTTCAGACTCTCTTCCATCACGGTTTATTGCAGGGTACTCAGTGTGGCTCCTTGCGCTGCACGGAGAATCCCTGTTTCCGTTTCGTGTAGAGTCGTTTGCATCTGTTAATCCCAAATCCCACTTCATCTCGTCTTCCCTTTCCCCTCTGGTGACCATAAGTTAGCTTTCTACGTCTGCAAGCCTGCTTCTGCTTTGTAAGTTCCTTCCTTCACGTCTTACTTTAGATCCTGCACACAGGTGGTATCGCGTGGCATCTGTGCTCCTCTTTCCGACTTGCCTAGTGTGATGCTCTCCGGCTGTCCCCACGTTGCTGCAAATACCATTATTCCATCCTTCCGAATGGCTCAGTGGTACCCAGCTGTACACAGGGGCCGCGCCTCCTTTGCCCATTCCTGTCTGTGGACACGCGGGTTGCTCCCGTGTCTTGGAGGTTGTAAACAGTGCTGCTGTGAGCACTGAGGTGCGTGCGTCTTTCTGAATTAAGAGTTCTCCAGCACCACAATTCAAAGTCATCAATTCTTCAACACTAAACCTCTATGGCCCAACTCTCATATTCATACATGACTACTAGAAAGACCGTAGGTTTGACTCTATGGACCTCCAGCTGGCAAAGTGATGTCTTTGCTTTTTAATATGCTGTCTAGGTTTGCCATAGCTTTTCTTCCTAAGAGCAAGCATCTTTTAATTTCGTGGCTGCAGTCACCATCCACAGTGCTTTTGGAGGCCAAGAAAATCTGCCACTATTTCCACTTTTTGCCCATCTATCTGCCATGAAGGGATGCCATAATCTTAGTTTTTTGAATGTTGAGTTTTAAGCCAAGTTTTTTACTCTCCTCTTTCACCTTCAAGAGGCTCTTTAGTTCTTCACTTTCTGCCATTAGAGTGGTATCATCTGTGTATCTGAGGTTGTTGGTTATTTCTCCCAGCAATCTTAATTCCAGCTTGTGATTCAGCCAGCCTGGCATTTTGCATGATGTCTGCACACAAGCTAAATAAGCAGAGGGACGATATACAGCCTTAAAGCCCTCCAGGTAATTTCAAACCAGTCTGTTGTTCTATGTCCAGTTCTAACTGTTGCTTCTTGACCTGCTTACAGATTTCTCAGGAGGCAGGTCAGGTGGTCGGTATTCCCATCTCTTTCAGAATTTTCCGGTTTGTTGTGATCCACCCAGTCAAAGACTTTATTTAGCACAGTCAATGAAGCAGATGTTTTTCTGGAATTCCCTCACTTTTTCTATGATCCAACAGATATTGGCAACTCTGGTTCCTTTGCCTTTTCTAAACCTGGCTTGAACATCTGGAAGTTCTCAGGGCTGTTGAAGTCTAGCTTGAAGGATTTTTAACATTACGTTGCTACCATATGGATTAAGTGCTGAATCATATGGCAACTCTATTTTTAACTTTTGAGGATTCTCCACCCTGTTCTCCACAGTGGCTGCGCCAGCACAGGGGCTCCCTTTCCTCTACGCCCACGCCAGCTTTTCTTAGTTTTGGGCTTTTTAGCAACGGCCGTCCCGACAGGTGTGAGGTGATGCCACTCTGTAGTTCTGATTTGCATTTCGCTAATAATTAGCAACGTCGAGTATTTTTTCATGTGCCTTTTGGCCATCTGTATGTCTTTTTTGGAGAACTGTCTATTTAGGTCTTCTGCGTATTTTTGATCGGGCTATTTTTTGATACTGAGCTTTATGACTTGTTTGTAGATTTTGGAAATGAAGCCCTTGTCGGTCACATCGTTTACAAACATTTTCCCAGATTTAAGGACTCATGAGCTTAGATGGGGCTACCAGGTGACCAGGTGACCGGCGTGACCGCCCCACCGCGGGGTCCCTCACCTCCACCTGCCAGCAGGGCCCCCGTGCCACTGCTGTAGGTCAGGGACGAGACACGGACGTGCTGGGCCGTCACCCTGCCTGCAGGGTAAAAGCTGGGGACCAGGGGCTGCAGCTGGAGGAGGGTGCGCAACGCACTCCAGGTTTCCTGCCTGGAGAATCCCCATGGACAGGAGCCTGGTGGGCTACGGTCCGTGGGGTCCCGAACAGTCGGACAGGCTTGAGGCGCGCTTCGCCTGCCCGCAGGGACTTTGAGCTGCTGAGCCCGGAGCAACCAACGCCCCCCAGCCCCTCTCACCTGGATGAGCTGGGCACTGGGCGTGGCCAGCAGGTTGAGAGTGCAGGAAAGCTTCCGGAAGAAGCGCTCCCCCGCCTCTCCGAAGCCGGCGCTCCTGATCCACTCCAGGAGCTGCTGCAGGCGGGCGCAGGCCTGGACACCCCTGGGCCAGTGGAAGCAGCTCAAAGAGGGGCCTGGGGGAGAGATGGAGGGAGGGTGATGCGGAGCCCTCGCAGGGCACTCCCAAGGGAGACAAGCCCGGCAGCGCCCCAGGCCTCTGGACAGTCGGGAGACCTTCCATCACTTTCCCAGCTTCTCCACCTGCTTCCAGACCCCTGGGGGAGGCGGGAGGAGAACCCATGGGCCGGCCCCACTCGCCCGGCCCCATGCCCCAGTGCTGCCTTGGCCAGAGATCCCGGCGGCCCTGAGCCTGGGCCAGGTTATGGAGGATATCTGGGCGCCAGTGAGGCCGGGTCAAAGGTCACGCCAGTTCCCTGAGCCTGTTCCCTCCTCCCAGGGGCCTGGGGCAGAGTGGGGAAAGCAGGACCCCCCTGCACACGCTGCCGCTGCCGGGTGCCTGCCCGGGCCCCACGCAGCACGACGGCCTCCCCTGAGGACACGCGCGGCGCCAGGGGTGCGCCCGCCCTCACCCTTGTCCAGCAGCTGGTTGAGCAGCAGCGTGCCGGAGAAGAAGAAGAGGTAGGCCAGCACCTGCGCGGCGACCTCGGGGTGCACGTGCAGCCGCCGCAGCAGGTCCAGGGCGGCCTGGTACACGGCCACCAC
>NW_011494795.1:2694328-2697448 GCF_000754665.1 Bison bison bison | reverse complement strand
GGGCCGGGGGGACGGAGGGGCCAAGGCCGGGGCCGGAGGGCCGGCGCTCAGGCCCCAGGCACACGTGGCGTAGTACCTTGGAGACGTAGTAGACGCACTGCTGGAAGGCGTACAGGACAACCTCCTCCAGCACCGCCATGGCCTCCTCGCTGGCCGTGAGGGCGCAGGAGAACAGGGACTCCTTGGAGCCTGCGGGAGAGCGGCACTGTCACCGGGGCGGGGGGTGCGGGGGCGGGGACGCCGACGGGAACCTTCCGGAACCACCCGTGGCCTGAGTGTTCCGCCCAACGCCTCCTCTTGGGCTTGGAGAACGAGATAACCCAAAGCCACGGGGCGGCCCACCTCTCCCGGGCCCCAGCGTCCGGAGGAGCTGGCTGAGGGCCGGGACCCAAGCCCCAGGCCTCCCGCCCGTGGACGCTGAGCCACTGTCGGCACAGCAGGCGCCCGCGAACAGGTCGATTCAGGACTCAGTCAGGACCCAGCACCCGTGACGGCAGATCCGGCCCCCGTCACTTCTCACTGGGACCCGGGTCAGAGGGCATGGCCAACACTCCTCCGGAGGCCGTCATTCGGGACAGTGGTGACGTGTTCCAAGACGAGCCCGTGGGGCCCCTGTGCGCCGCTGGCCCCCAGCACCCCGGTCACCCCACAGGAGCTGCACTGCCCCAGCACGGGGCAGAGGCCCCGGGCCCTCGGCACCTCAGGGCTCGGGTCCAGTGGGCAGCAGGCGGGTGGTGGGCAGGGCTTCCAGGCTGGGCAGTGGCTAGGGTGGGGGTTTGAGGGTTCCAGGCAACTCCCCCTGGGAGGGGCTCCGGTAGAGCCAAGAGCCAGACTGGCCATGGGGTCCCCCAAAGCAGAGGCCCCAAAGGGTGGGGCCACCTGAGGGGCCTTTCAGACGAGGGTGCACAGTGCCCGGTGCCCTGGGGGCAGAGAAGGCCAGACAGGACCCCACCCCAGTCTGCACACTCAGCCCGTTTCTCTCTACGAGGACAGGAGGCCGCCCGCACGGCTGTCCTCCCGCTGTGCGCCCTGCACCGCCTTCTAATTAGCGCACAGCGTGAACCCACGTCTGGCAATCTCCTCTCAGGGCGGGAGGGGGCCCAGCAATCAACTTGAGCCCTAAGCTGGGCCCCCGGGAGTACAGGGCTGGGGCCGCCAGTCGAACAGAGAGCAAGCGGTGTGAGTCCATCAGAGACCCGCCCAGCAGACCACGCCATCAAGGGCTCGTGCCCCAAGAACCCACCCGACCAGGAAGCCAGAGGCCTGCAGGGCCCCCCAGGGCCCATCCCAGAGCCTGGCCTGCAAGGTCTTATTTGAGAGCCTCCCTGGGCTTGAAACGGAGAGGGCCAGGGAGGGTTCAGGGAGGGCCTGAAACGTCAATACTCTGGCTGCCTGACGCGAAGAGCTGCCTCACTGGAAAAGACCCCGATGCTGGGAGAGACTGAAGGCAGGAGAAGGGGACGACACAGGATGAGATGGCTGGATGGCATCGCCGGCTCTATGGACATGGGTTTGGGTGGACTCTGGGAGTTGGTGATGGACACGGAGGCCTGCCATGCTGCAGGCCATGGGGTCACAAAGAGTCGGACACGACTGAGTGACTGAACTGAACTGGGCTTCGGGGGAGAAGCCAGTGGGGCGATTTGAGGGCCCCAGGCCTGCGTCCTGCAGCCTCGGATGCCGCCCCTAGTCTGAGAAGGCGGACCTACACCCCCGCGTGGGCACCGGGGCTCTGGTGAGAGGACCTGATGGAGAGGCAGGGCTGAGGACAAGAGCACAACCCTGGGGCGGCCCCAGCAGATGCCCAGGAAGCCCCCGAAGCCCCTCTACCCACAGCGCAGGCTCTGCCAGGGCTTTCGACTAAGCCGACGCCCCCACGAGCCTGTCGGAGGGCCAGGAGCCCTGGCCGCCATCAACCGCGTCCTGAGCCCCTGGGCCCTGAGGACACCCCCCACATCTCAGATCTGAGGCAGAGCCTCCAAGCCTCACAGGAGAACTTTAAATGACTAACATAAACACCCCCAGAGAAGCTAACGTTTTATCTGCCCACATGAACAGGCTTTCTGGGTAAGAGCTTCAGGCAGAAAAGGGTGTTTGGGGAAGAAAAGCTCTCTCCAGCGCTCAGGACGTGACATCCTGCCCTAGCGCTCTTCCCACAGACGCTTCCTGCTGGAAGGCAGGCGGCCGGCACGTCCTCAACCTGCCCTCGGCGCCGGGCTGGTAGTGCTCCCCGCTTTCTGCAGCCCGGACGCCCCCAAGCCGTGTTTCCGGGGCTCAGGCCCTGCTGTGGCTGCCCCGGTCCCCAGGGTGGGCAGAGACTGGACCGCCTCTCCCAGCGTTAACTGGGCTACACATCTGGGCCTTGAACCAAAAATAACTCCCTCCTGAGAGCAGAGGGGGCGGAGTGCCCCCCCCCAACCCCGCTGCCCCTATGAACGTCAGCCGGACTCGGGATCCCTCTGCAGGACACGATGTCCGAGATGATCGGACAGGAAGGGGTGCCGGTGGGACTCGCCCGTGAACACAGCGCCCAGAGTCTGGGGGTTGGGTGGGGTCGGGGAGCCCTCCCATACGGCCCCCCTCGGAGGCCCTTTTTCACTGAGCGTCTTCAGCACTTCACACGAGTTTCATCAATTCTCCGACGCACAGTTTTAAGTTTCAGTCTCCAAGTTTCCCATCACACGCTCGTCTCTCTCGCAGGTAGCACGCCTCTCTCTGAAACTCTGCCACGTGTAGGAGGGGCCGTGGCTGGCAGAGGGCAGTGCCCGGGGAGGGACGTGTGGCACGGCCCTGCCCCACAGCAGAGCCCAGTGGGGCTGCGTGGCGGGGGCCGGCACACAGCTCACCTGTGACGTCCAGCTCCTCCTCCAGGCTCTGCATGTAGAGCGGGCACCTCTGCTGGACGAAGTAGAGCAGCTCCACCGAGTTGGACATCCAGAAGAGGATGTGCTGCAGGTCGGGGGCCAGGCCGGCCAAGGAGAAGCTGGCCGCGGACGGCGGCTCGGGGCTGCCGGACAGACACCCAGGGTCACCGGGAGGCTGGCCCCCCCAGGGCCGCCACACCCCGCCAGCGCCCCGCGTCAGGCTGGGCAGTTAGACTGAGACCCCTAATGGCGAGAG
>NW_011494795.1:2688556-2694188 GCF_000754665.1 Bison bison bison | reverse complement strand
GCGGCCCCAGAGCAAAGGCCTCTGGTGGATTCGCCGTCTTCACACCTTCTCTCAGAATTAGGTCACGTGGGGAGGGGGGCTGCGACTGATCAGACAAGCAGCAGGGGTCACCCCTGGTCTTAAGGAGCCAGAGAGGAGCCCCGTGTTCTAAGCTAATAGCGGAACTAACAGGAAACGATGACATAACTGCTCGGCGGTGGGCAGACAAGGTCGGCTAAGCGCGGCAGGACAGGGAAGACGGTGGGGAGTCAACGGGTCGGGAGGACGGGTCACAGGTGTCACTGGAAGATTTAACCATCAGGAAACACCACTGGCTGCAGGTTGCTGACACACGGCTCAGCTCGGGCAGAGCCACTCGTGTCCCCTGGGAGCCAGCGCAGGCGGGGCCCCCAGGCAGAGAGCAGGGTCCCATCACTCTCCTGGGGGCCGGTCCCCAGGCGGAGGGACCCAGCACCTCTCCCTTCCCCAGGGACACTGTCGACCATGGGGCCCCCTGCCTCCGCGGTCAGGCGGCTTCCATCCATCTCAGGCCCTTCCTTCCGCATCTCCAGAGCTGGGACCTGGGGTTTGGGTCGCCGGCGCTGTGACAGACGCTCCCGTGCTGTCCTCACCAGCCCCCGTGGCCCCTCGTGTGAACAGCAGCCCTGTGTCTCTGTCTGGCTCCTCCCCCACGGCAAGCCCGGCTGGGAGACGTGTGTCCCAAGAGCATCCTACACTGGGTCCCTGACCACACCTGCCGAGGCTCCCACAGGCGAGCAGGGATCCGCGGACAAGCAAAGCAAGCCCCCTGGAGGTGCCCTGGGTCTGCCACGGGCGAGCGCAGCTACGCCTCTCCCTGGCGGGATCTCAGGGCCAAGGCAGGCGCGGCAGACATCGTGCAAAGACAGGGCGACCCCGGCCCTTCGTCCTGCCGGGGGGCTTCCAGGAATCCAGAGCAGCTCGCAGACTCTGGCTGGCGTGGTGACCATCATGCTGGGGGTGCTGGGGGTCAGACCACAGGCCCGGCCAGGAAGCGTCAGGAGGGCTGGGTCCCCTCTGAGCAGCTGGCCTGGGCCCGGGGCGCCCTTTCCCACATCCACCTCTCCTTGTTCTTCCTGCTGATCTGGCTTCTCCCCCGTCCTCCTCGCTGGTCTGAGTCACGCACACGTCTGTGCGCAGGCATGGAGTGCCGTGTCGTGGCTGCTGCTCAGCTGCTCAGGGCTGTGTGCATGGACTGCAGCACAGCAGGCCTCCCTGTCCTTCACCTCTCCCGGACTTTGCTCAAACTCGTGTCCGTCGAGTCGGTGATGCCATCCAACCATCTCCTCCTCTGTCGGCCCCTTCTCCTCCCGCCTTCAATCTTCCTCAGGTCTTTTCCAGTGAGTTGGCTCTTCACAGCAGGTGGCCAAAGTACTGGAGCTTCAGCTTCAGTCCTTCTAGTGAGTATTCAGGGTTGATCTCCTTCATGATTGACTGGTTTGATCCTGCAACCCAAGAGACTCTCAAGGGTCTTCAACACCACAGTTCGAAAGCATCAATTCTTTGATGCTCAGCCTTCTTTATGGTTCAACTCTCACATCCATACGTGACTACCGCAAAACCATAGCATTGACTACATAGACCTTTATGTCACTAAAAAGGATTAATCTGTTTGTGCAGCCAAAGCTGCTTCAGTCGTGCCCTACTCTGTGTGACCTTATGGACTGCAGCCCGCCAGGCTCCTCTGTCCATGGGATTCTCCAGGCAAGAGTACTGGAGTGGGTGGCCATGCCGTCCTCCAGGGGATCTTCCCGACCCAGGGATCGAACCCATGTCTCTTGTCTCCTGCACTGGCAGGCGGGTTCTTTACCACTAGAGCCACCTGGGAAGCCCATCAATCTGCTTGTCAGAACCCAATTCTGTTTTGTTTCCACATGTATGGCCCTTCTCAATCTCACCCAGAACGCAGTGGGACAGACGTGCCTCCACATAGGAACAATCCACCAGCTAAGCCACGGCCACCAGTGGGGCTCTGGTGTTGGGTCCTGGTGTGGTCGGCGCTGAGGTCTGTGCCCCTGGCCAGCCCGGGAGGCGCTCTGGGGCCCCAAGGAGGCGCTGCAGCCTGGCCCACCGTCCAGGAGGGCCTGAGTGGGGCCAGGGCCAGAAAGGCACCGGCCATGGAGCAGAGACCGACCAGTGGGGTCAGACCAACAGAGAGGAGACCGCTCACAGAATGAAAAGGCGACCGACAGATGGGCGAGAGAATTTACAAACCGTGTGCCCGCTGAATGGGATGGGTCACCAGTACACACAAGGAACCCGTACAGTTCAAAAGCAAAAACCCTAATAACCCGATTACAGACGAGCTAAAGGTGTGAACAGGTGTGTCTCCAAGCAGACCGACAGCGGGAGCAGGAAAAGTCCTCAGCCTCCCTGACCACCAGGGAGACGCGGGTCAGACCACAGGGCGCAGCCACCTCACACCTGCCAGGTGTCCGCAGCGGGAAGACAAGAGACGGGACCTCTGGGGGCCCAGCGGTCATGAACCTGCCCTGCAGGGCAGAGGACACGGGTTCTACCCCCAGCCAGGGAACTAACCCCCACCTGCCGCAGAACCACTGAGCCTGCACACAACCAGGGCATCCGTGCGCCTCAGCCAAAGATCCCGCCAGATGCAACGAAGACCCCGCATGCAGCAACTGAGCCCTGATGCAGCCAAACACATAAATCAGTACTTTTTTTAAAAAGACCTGACCCAGTGGGTGTCACAGAGCACGTGGAGAAACCGAACTCTTGTGCACCGCTGGTGGGGATGCAAACTGGCACAGCCGCTGTGGGACACAGCACGGAGGTTCCTCAAAAAAATAAACCCGAGCTTCCTTATGGCCCAGCAATCCCACGTCCGGGCCAGCGCTGCTCGGATGCCCACAAGCCCCACGGGGATTCTGTTCATCTCAGCCCAGCGGGAGCCTCGCTGCTCAGCCCCCGGCTCCCAGCTCCATCCCTCTAGGCCCCAACAACGATGTAGGAAGGAGGGGGCAATGATGCTTCCTCCTGCTCCCCTTACAGGACCTACCGCAGGTGGGCAGTACCCCGCAAGCATGACAGCATGCATGTGCTTTATAAATGAACCCTCCTCACTCGACATCTTCACACGAACAGTTCAGGTCAGTCCCTCAGTCAGGTCTTTGCGACCCCACGAACTGTGGCACACCAGGCTTCCCTGTCCATCACCAACTCCCAGAGCGTGCTCAAACTCATGTCCATCGCGTCAGTAATGCCATCCAACCATCTCATCCTCTGCTGTCCCCTTCTCCTCCCGCCTTCAATCTTTTCCAGCATCTGGGTCTTTTCTAATGAGTCAGTTCTTCGAATCAAGTGGCCAAAATATTGGAGCTTCAGCCTCAGCATCAGTCCTTCCAGTGAACATTCAGGACCAATTTCCTTTAGGATGGACTGGTTGGATCTCCTTGCAGTCCAAGGGACTCTCAAGAGTCTTCTCCAACACCACTGTTCAAAAATATCGATTCTTCGGCTCTCAGCTTTCTTTGTAGTCCAACTCTCACATCCATACATGACCACTGGAAAAACCATAGCTTTGACTAAACAGACCTCTGTCAGCAAAGTGATGTCTCTGCCTTTTAATATGCTGTCTAGGTTGTCACATGAATGGGGATGAGGCAAACCCCTGTGGACCGCAGTGTGACTTGTGGCCTCAGGAGCCCCGCATCCCTGACGTGCGGTGACCACACGCAGCCTCTGCTGTCGCCACGCGTCACGTTCCTCCAGGGGACGGGTGGCCGTGGCTTAGGCGCGTTTGTGAAGGCAGTTCCCTGCAATGTCTTTACCACTAATGCCAAATGGTTTTCCCAACTCCTCCAGCATCAATTAAGAGTAGATACAGTGCTTCTGGTTGGAGAGCCAAGACCAACTGCCCCATCTAGACCCCAGAGGTGTCCGTTTCCCCGAAGAAGCCGGTTCACGTTAACACAGTCGTTACGGGAGCAAGTGAGGAGACAGCTTCCGAGAGGGTCGCGCCCACTCTGTCACACACTCCCCCGACACACAGTTCTGCAGGTGGTGACTGCAGACGTGGAGAGAGCCCCCCAGAAACAGACGCTTTAGGACGGACCGGCTGGACCTCCTTGCAGTCCAAGGGACTCTCAAGAGTCTTCAACACCACAGTTCATGGAAGCATAGAGCAGGCCCCAGTGGGGGTGGAGGGAGCTGGGTCTGAGCCCCTCAGGGAACCAGGGGCGGGGAGGGTACAATGACGGGGCCATACTTACAGGTGCGCCTGCTTCTCTGCCAGCTCTTTGGTTTTCTCCTACAATCAGAAATGGAGAAAGCAAGATGAGACAAACGGGCCAGGATGGCTGTGACAGTCAGACCACCACCGACTGCAGCTCCACCCACGTGCACACACGGCCTCCCTGCTGGGGCGCCCTGAACCCGGTGACCTGCTCTGAGCCACACGGGAACCTGTCTTCCCATTTGGTCAAACCTCCCAGCACAGAAGGAACATTTCACATCCAGCTCTCTTACATAACAAGCAGCCAGGCAGAGAAGAGGAAAGACAGGTCAAACGTTCGACAAGTTTCAGAATAAGGATTCCAGCAACTCCCTGATGGTGAAGCTTCATAGTCACACTTTTAAAAGCAGTCCCCAGAAACAACGAGCAGGTGCTTGTGGGTTTGAGTTTCTACAAATACAATTCAACGTGCCCACAGGGACTCAGGCCTAGCCAACGTTTTCTGTCCTTTTTAACCAAGAAATCATTCTTGGGGCTCTCCTGGCAGTCCAGTGGATAGGGCCCCTCACTTCCACGGCAGAGGGGCTCGTGTTCTGATCCCTGGTCTGGGAACTAAGATCCCACACGCCTTGGGGACGGCCACACATACATACGAATAAAAAACGAAATCACTCCAGCTTTAGCCAAGGCGGCCTGGCGTGCCCTAACGGACTCCCGCTCAGGCTCTCTCAGTCGCTCCCGGCGCCTGAGCTGAGGAGACTCGTGAGCGCCGGGTGGCGGCAGGGTGGGGGACTGCTGATGCCCCCAGATGAACAAACAAGCAAAGGAGCCTCAGGGACTGGAGACAGACCCGTGTGAGGCTTCTCACCCCCGGGGAAGCAGCTCAGGATCACCCAGCCCGGGACCCGAGGAGAGGAGGTCCACCGCCTCCACAAGCCTGCTCCTCGCCCGCCCGGGGCCGGGGCCCAGGGCTGGTCCTATGAGCTTGGGGGGGAAGCCGAGGGTCACGCTCGGGCTCAGGAGACGCGGTTCTCTGCCCCGGTGCTCTCAGCTGTGACACAGGACACCCACGCTGTTGGGGTGCTGTGAGAATGAAATCCAGCAGCAGCAGATGACTACACCCAGTGTCTGACAGAGGGCAGACTCAGGAAAGGAGGGTCACTTGTGGGATTCGGGGCCTCTGAGCACCTGGCCCCTCCACCACACGGCCCGGCCCCACCACTGACCCAGACGGTCTCACGGATCAGCCGGGCTATCTTGAGCAGCAGCTGCCCAAAGGAGCCCGGCTCGAGGCGGGTGGCCGAGTGCTGGATGCAGAGGCAGAGGAGGAAGGCGGGGGTCAGCTTGTGGTCATCGCCATCCGGCTCGATCAGCGTCATGATCCGCTGCAGCAGCGGATCATGAAGATCGGAAGAGCACACG
>NW_011494795.1:2679273-2688176 GCF_000754665.1 Bison bison bison | reverse complement strand
GCCCCCACCTCCGCGAAGTTGACGGCAACGGGCGCCCCGGGCAGCGGCTCCAGCACCAGCTGGGCCCCCGCTGGGCCCTGGCCCGAGGGCTGGCGCCGGCGCAGGGTGCAATGCAGGGGCAGGATGTCAGGGGCCGAGAGGCTGATGCTGGGCTTGCTGGACGGGGTCCTCTGGCCCACCGTGTGCCGCTCCCGGTTGAGCACATACACCAGGCTGTCCTGAAACGCAGACGCCAGAGCTCAGGGACTGGCCGCCACGCCGGCAACTCCATCCCTGGCAGCTAAGCTGCCCGGGCCGCCCACCCTGGAGCGCGTCCTGACCTGCGGCCTGCCCCCAGCCTGCCCACCCTGGGCATCCACCCCGACTCCCAGACTCCAGGGGCAACTCCAATGGAGATGTGGGAGGCGGCCCTGCACACACTCGAGGTCACACCGACACGCGGGGGTGTCGGCCCACAGGAACCACTCCCTGGGACCCACCAACCCCCCCACCCCGGGAAGGCAGCAGGTCCCCCCCAAAGCCAGGCAGGCAGCGGCCTAAGCGACAGGTGGGTGGGGCCCAGGATCAGATGAGCCCCGGCTGGGGTCAGTCAGTGAGGAGCTGAGGGGCCCCTCCCGGCCCTGCTGCCTCCTACTGTAACCTGCACCAGAGAATGTTCTGGAAGCAGAGAACAGGGACGCCTCTACTCTCCTCCAGAGTCCAGGACCGACCAAGGCCACCACAGCCCCCGGCCCCAGCTAAGGCCAGCTGGGGGTGTGCACCTGAGAGCGCCCAGCCCCCTGACCCCCAGGTCCATCTGAAAGCCCTGCGCCCGCCCCCCCGGTCCATCTGAGAGCCCCCCACCCCAGTGAGGGGCTCACGTGCTGCTGGCTGTAGCCCTGCAGGAGCAGCAGGTGGGGTGACTCGTAGAGGGAACAGCGCATGGTGTCCCGGCAGGCTGGTCTCGCTGACTGTACGGCGCAGCCTCGGTGGAGGAGGGCTCCGGGTGCCCCCTGCGGCCGGGGCCGGGGTTCCCTTGGCACGGCTCCGCTGCAGCCTCCGGGCTTGGGCGTTTATCCCTGTAAAGCAGCCGTGTCGGGTGAGCAGGGCCCGGGCTCCAGTTCCGGGCTCAGGCCACAGGAGCCACTCCTCATGCTGGTCACTGCTCCGTTCAGCGGGCCTGCAAGGAGCCGCAGGCCTCTGCCCACTGACCACTTCCTGGAAGGCTGGGCACCTTGGAGGCTCCCCCAAGAGCCAGGCAGCCCAGCCGTCTTGAACCCCAAACACCCCCCAGGAGCCTGGCGGCACACTGCAGTCAACCCCCTGAGGGATGCCAAGCCCACCTCCGAGCCCAGCCCATCCACCCATCCCACCCTGGCACCCCGCGTGAGCGTGTGTGCGCTGGTTAGATGAGAACCGCTCATCCACCCCACGTTCCACAAGGAGGAAGCCGCCAACTCGCCACGGCACCCCAGCCCACCGCCCGGAGTACAGCCGTGCCTTCCCAGGCCGCCTCCAGCACGGCAGGTCAGAGATGTGCTGTGCCCGCTTGTGCACACACCAACACACCCCAGGAAAGCCTTGAACAGACCTCTACGGGTGGGAAGCGCTCTTTCACACTAAAGCCACACGAAAGCTGAGAAGCCACCCAGAACTGGTCTTCCGTCACAGCCGCGTCCCCGGCTGGCCAGGGCTTCTGCTCTGAGCCCTCCAAGAGCCCTCTGCAGCCGCTGTCTGCAGCGTCCTGCCCACGACCACTCCAAACAGAAGCAGACACTGCCGGGGGGAAGGGAGGGGGTAAGCGGGGGCCAAGGGCGTGGCCTTACCAGGAGCAGGCAGCCAAGCGGGAGGGAGATGGACCTGCTTCCAGCAGGAGAGGGAAGTCGGCTCCTCTGCAGCCCACAGGGGGCCGGGGCTGCGGGAGGGAGGCTGCTCCGCTCAGCCCGCTCAGCTCAGCCGCAGTGCGAGTGTCTGCCGGGACTGCCGCTGCCGCAGAGCCGGGCCAGAGAGCCAGGGGAGGGGCACGGTGGGGGCAGGAGCCAGGCATGGAGGAGGCAGCCCCCTCAGCCCTGTGTCCCGGCTGGGGCATCGCTGCCCAAGCCCCGGGCCCCCCTCCCTCCATAGAGGACGCGCCCAGAACTGCCTTCCAGAAGCCTGGGCTCCCAGACAGCAACAGAGCCCAGAGGGTCGCCGTTCCCTCTCAGATGAGGACGAGGCCTGGGCACCTGGGGCCAGGTCCCCTGGGATGCAGGAGACAGGTGTGGGTGCCAGCTCCCAGCCACCCGGACCCTCAGCTGGGTTCCCGCCCCCGCAGATGACCCCTCTCAGGCCACAGCAGGGCCTCTCACCCGCCCGCGTTCAGAATGGCCTGGAGTGTGGAACAGCACCACCCTCCCAGGGCTCCTCCGCGGGCCCCCGAGGGGGAGGGCCAGGGCTGTCGGGGGGGAGGCAGGGGCAGCTAGAGGCCAGGGCCGCTGGACCGCCGACACAGCACGGCCAGCGCGCAGAGCCGACACAAACGCTGCACACCCCGTGGGGGCACAGCCAGGACGACCCTCGCGTGCAGACACCAAGCAAGGACAGGCACTGGGCCCCTGTGAGCTCCACGGGGACCGTTCACCCAGCAGGACGGAGCCACTGCCACTGCCCAGGGGAGGCGGGCCCCAGGCTGCACCGGCGGTGGGCAGAAAGGCCCGAAGACGGGCGGCGCGAGGGTGGGAGACCCTGTCCCCACGGCAGCCGCACGGGAAGCGCCCTGCACGTCCCCGGAGCTGGATCCATGTGCACGAAAGCTGCTTGCAAAAGCAGACAGAGAGGCACACAGCAGGTTCTAGAACTAGCCAGCTCATAGGTCGGGGGATGGAGCCTGGGGGCCTACCAGGACATGCGGAACATCACACGTGCACACACAAGGACACGCTTCATAGGGAGCTGTGTGTGCCGTCTACTCACTCAGAAAAACTAAACAACATTTTTTAAATGTACAGGTCGACTCTGGAAGGGAGGTACCCAGTACATTATTGTCTATCCTTTATATTTGAAAACTTTCTTAAAGTAAAAATCATGAACACCACGCGGTCCCCTCCCGTGTGAGGACTCTGCAGCTGCCCCGAGGTAGGGGGATCACCGGGCAGCCACTCGCTCCGAGGAGGTCGTGGCTTCCGGGGCTGATGCTCGCGTCCCAGTGCCGCACAAAACCAGGGCAGCTCTGCCTGGCTGAGCAGACCCTCCTTGCTGAGCGTGGGACAGGGACGCGTCCCCGTAAGCGGGAGGCAGGACGCGGGGACAGCATTGCTCCTGGACGGGGTGTCTCTGAAGGGGAAGGGGGCCGCGCCTGTGGGAGGGGTCCCTGACAGACAGAGGGGCGGCGTGTCCTCCAAGCACGAGGCTTGCGGCTCAGGGAAGGAGCGGGCTCTCCTCTCACAGCAGCACTGCAGGGCGGGACCCAAGTCTCCCATCGGATGCTCCGGGGCAGGCAGCACGGGCCGGGGGGGACACCCCACCACACGGAGGTTCCTGTGCTGGCCCAGGCATCCCCGTCCTCTCTGCCAGGAGACAGCAGAGGACCCTGGACATGGGGGAGGGGACGTCTGCTGGAAGCAGCTGTCGTCAAGGCTTCAGAGCAGCCCTGGAAAGAACAACAAGGCTCTTCCTGCCTGTCAAGACATTCCGGACAGCAAACAGGCTGCAGGTCTGACCCTGGGCCCGTGTGGGCGTCTCTCCCAGGAGCCGGAGGGTCTGAAACAAGGCACGCAGCTCGGAGAAGCCTCTGTGGTCACCCCCACCACCGGGCTGGGGCAGGACTCGGAATGACTGTGACAGGGGCTGACGAGGCCAACGAGCCTGTGCGGGTGAGCTCTGCTCAAACAGGGCTGACTGAGCCGACCTCAGGGCCCTAACAACAGCTGGGGATGTGCTGCTAGAACAGACGGCCATGGCCGTGGCGAAGTCCCAAGTCAGACCTGCCTTCAACACGCCCTCTGGACTGGAATGCTGTTTCCAGGTCAGCAAAGGCTGCATGATGAAGCTCCATGGCAACCAAGCAACCCATGAGCTTAACCTGAAACTTTTTTTATACCTGAAACGTGTAACAACAGAGACCTCAGGATCGTCCAGAGAGTGCCTGCCTCCTACACGGCTGGCCTTATTCCACGCACTTTGCATGTAATTCCGTTTCGCTCTCGTGTTATAATAAACTCTACAAAGGGACTGCAGTGAGATAAGAATATGCCACCTGGCTTTCCGGGCTCGCTCTTCCCACTGGCAAACACAGTTCTGAACAAAAGTGGACGTGCAGGCCCACCTCCCCACGAGGAGCACACCGGCAGGCCCGCCGGCCACGTCGTTCACGCCGCATGGGGTCCTAACCAGTACAGTCACGTCGAAACACACACGGGCGGCGGGAGGGCCGGAAAGGGGAAGCTGTAGTTACTTTACAGACGATGTGACTGTGTACAGAGAAAACACAAAGCAAAGTATGGGCAAACCATTAGAAGTGAGAAATGGACTCAGCAAGGGGACGAGACACCGGAAGTAAAGAGACGCAACACTGTTTTTAAACACTAGAAACAAAGTGAAAGGGCCATGTCCTTACAAATGACACTATTTACAACGGCGTCAGGAAGTATGAAAAGACGAAGGAATAAACCTTCAGAAGCCTCGCAAGACCGTCACTGAAAACCACGAAGTGCTGTTGACAGAAACGAAAGAAACCGAAGCGAAGAAACACCACGTGCAGGAGAGGAAAGGGAACAGCCAGCGCCCCGCACGCTGCCGGGCGGCGGGGGCCAACCAGCAAGCAGCTGGAAGCCACTGTGGGGCCGCGTCTCCACCACTGACCGTCGACGCCACTCCGAGGTGGACGGGACAGGGACACGCACAGCAGAACCACTGCAAACGGGCCCAAGCCGGAGACTTTACTCATCTCCACCAGCAGCAGGATGACCAAGTGAACTGTGCTACAACACACCGAAATGATAAAAGAGAAGGCCATCTGACGTGGGCAGGCGCTGAACACCACTGGAATGCACTGGAAGTGTTAACTTTGCTATGTCAATTTTATTTCCATTTTTTAAATCAGGCTTTAAAGACCCTCATTGAAAGGCAAGACCAGAAAGCTCTCCAAAGAGAATGAGGGGAATATCTTTATGACCCCAGAGACAAGGAAGGATTTCTTACACAAAACTGAACCAGAGAAACACTGACCATAAAGGAGAGAATGAACAAATCCAACCACGTTAACAGTTTTACTCATCAAAAGACGCTGTAAGTAGAATTTAGAACACCGACTCACAGACCTGGAGGAAATAATTACAACACGTATCGCTGATAAAGACTAGAAACTAGAATAAAGGACGCCCACAAATCAACACAGGGCTTCCCTGATGGTCAGTTGGCAAAGAATCCGCCTGCAACGCAGGAGACCCTGGTTCGATTCCTGGGTCGGGAAAAAATCCGCCAGTAATGTAGGAGCCCTGGGTTCAATCCCTGGGTTGTGAAGATCCCCTGGAGAAGGGAACAGCTACCCAACTCCAGTATTCTGGCCTGGAGAATTCCATGGACAGTACAGTCCATGGGGTCGTGAAGAGTCAGATATAACAGCCAACTTCCACTTTTCACATTTCACAAATCAATAAGGAAAAGATCAGACAATAGAAAACGCAGAAGAGCAGACCACACACTTGAGGCTGCCAGTGGAGTGGTGAACCGGAAGCTGGCCTCATCAGGTAGAGCGAAAATACGCACACTCAGCGTCCAGCCAGTCCCAGCCAGGCGCGCACCGCAGAGGGGCCGCACATGTGGGGACCAGGATGCTCGCAGCAGCGTGGCTCCCAGACTCGTTCGCGGGGGGACAGGCCATGGCCGGGAGCAGCATGACGGACGAGACCTAAATCCACCCGCACAACTCAAAACAAGCAAAGCCACACTGTCGCGGGCAGAACACACAGGCGACGACGCTGCGAGGAACCCGAGAAGGCGGCCTCACAAAACCACGACGGCGGCTCCTTCCGAGGGGCAGGGAGAGGGTGGCGCTCAGGGCGGCCCCGGGGACAGCAAGCCGCGCCCACGTGCCCGCCTCAGCCTCGGGACTGACCTACGGGCCCACGCAGGGTGCCTCCAACAGCCCCATCCCAGCCAAAGCCTCAGGGCCTGCCGCCGCACCCGCCCAGGGGGAGGGCACCCCCCACCAACCAAAGCGCCGCCGCACCCGCCCAGGGGGAGGCACCCAGGGGACACAGCGGGCACCAGAGCCCCACGTCCATCCCACCGAGGGCCCTGTCCCCTGCAAGCGGCCACAGGCTGCAGTAACCCAAGTTCCAACCAGCATCGAGGACGCGTCCTACACCAGCCACTCTGGCAGTCAGATGCTGCCAGCCCTGCAGTTCCATCTCTCCTCAGCCCCGTCCCCAGCACGAATCCTCGCCCGCCACCCAAAGAGCTGACAGATGTCTGCCTTCCCGCCAGCGGCCCAGGGGTTCAAGTCCCGGGCAAGATGCAGATGTCCTGCGCCTCCCCGCCTCCTCTCCAGGGCTGGGCGGAGAGCCAAGGACACCTCCAGGGGCCGCGGCCCCGCCCCCTCCTGCCGCACTCCAGCTGGACGACTTATTTCTGAAGCTGGGTCATGGGTGCACAAACAGGTCACTATGTTACCCCGGATCTAGTCCTCTGCTGAGAGCATTTCAAAATAAAGATGAGGAAAGCGACAAGAGGCGGGTACAGACTATCAAGCACAGATGGCCTGCGTACAGTGTAAAACCCACTCCATCTCACAAATACTAAAGGAAACACAAACCAGCATCATGCGTGCGTCCCCTGTCTAGTCGGCAGAGACTCTTTAAGGACAGAGCCATGTAAGAGAGAAGGTGAGGTGAGACAGCACGTGCAGACACTGCCCGTGGGGGCGTCACCTGGCGCCGGTCCTCACCAAGGTCAAAACCAGCCAGGGCCTGGTGCCAACCACGTCCTGTTAGGCACGCACAGGCCTGCAGTTAGAAACGCCTCCAGCTCTCCATGACGAATCCCACCTTTAAGTTCCTATCCTCCAGAAACAATCAAAAAGGAATCAAAGATGCTTACATAAGCGTTACAGAGAAAAGTGGGAAATATTCTGAAGCTTCACCAAGGACGCAGTCACACAGCCCATGCTCCACTAAGCACTAAATACGATGTTCACAATGTAAGTACACGGAGTTAAAAAAAAAAGGTAAAGAGCTCTGTACACAGGTTGATTCGAATTACGTAAGAAAATAAACTTGATAGTAAGAAAAGAAGGAAAGGCACCAAAATGCTAAAAGCAATTCTCTTTTGGAGGTAATTTCACAGATGATTTTTACTCTCTGTATACTTTTTATTTTCCAAATTTTCAACAATAAAAACGTTTTAAAGTACCGAGGAGGGGCTACCCTGGTGGCTCAGTGGTAAAGAATCCGCCTGCCAGTGCAGGAGACACGGGTTCGAACCCTGGTCCGGGAAGATCCCACCTGCCGCGGAGCAGCTCAGCCCAAGCACCACGACACTGAGCCTGCGCTCTGAGCCTGGGAGCCGCAACTAGGGAAAAGCCCGAACAGCGATGAAGAACAGATTAATCAAATTTTAAAACTTTTTTTTTTTAAAAAAAAGAACATCCTTAAAGTACCGAGGAATATTATCTCCGTGGTAAAACCTAGACCTTCTCCTACTAATTAGGGCCTTAATCAGGAAGAGCAACGTCTGCAGGAGGGCTAATAACCTAATTAAGATAATGGGTAACTGAGCAGATCAAATGCTTTGGCCACTCGTCAGCCCATCACAGATGGAGACGGGCCTCCCAGAGCCGAGCCGTACCAGAGAAAGATCGGCGTGGCAGAGGCCGGATTTTTCTTTAGCTGAAACCGAAGGCCCCATTGGATTCCCCGGAGATTCCTCGAGCCCTCCCTGGAGGGGACCCTGGTAAACACAGCACCCGCCCAGCCGTGCGCCAGGCCTCGACGACCCACGGGAGGGGCTCGTCCACTGGTGGTGCTCAGCGGGGGACGCGCCCTCCTGGCCGAGCTCAGCACCGGCTCTGCTGCTCCACAGGGAGAGGCCTCCCTACCCCGGAGGCCACGCCTCCAGATGCCCGCACAGCTGCCCACGTGCACGCAGGCCAGAAAACAGGCAGGGAAACCACTGTGAAAATCGAGCGAGCAGACAAAACAGAGAAGCTAGAAGAGAGCAGATCACGGGAAGACGGCGGCCCAGGAGGCACCGAGCCCGGGTAAGGGCACGCCCGGCAGGGGCAATCCGAGGACTGGGGTAGTCCTTCAGGGGACGTGGGTTTTTAGGGTGAAATGCCCATTAAAAGTCACTAAACACAGTAGAGATCAAAAATGCATAAAGGGCCAAAATACGCAAAGAGAAAATTTTAATAACCTTCATAAAATAAGAGAACATGGACTTTATAAACAAATACGATAACTGATCCTGGAGTAGGCAGTGGCAACCCTCTCCAGTATTCTCACCTGGAAAACCGCATGGACAGAGGAGCCTGGTGGGCTGAGTGCATGGGGTCGCGGAGAGGGGCACCGCTGAGTGACCGACACACGGCGCGGGATGGCTGACACAGCATCGTTTCTACATTAAAACAAATCTGACACAAAGGGTGCAGACACGCTGAGGCTGCGGCACGAGGCTGGGGAGACGCTGTGTTTCCAGGGGAGAAGGCGGGGGTGAAGTCCAAAGGCGCAGGAATCACATGTCAGAGCGTCTCCCAGAGGGGGAGTTAGAAGACGAGGAACAGAGGCCTCCGAAATGCTAGGAAAGAAAGTATTTTCATCTAGAACTCTATACCCAGCTACACTGTCAATCAAGCATTAAGGCAGAATAAAGATCTTTTAAGCAACTTCACTTCCCATGGACACTCTCAGGAGGCCACTGGAGAAGCCAGTCCACCAAAGCCAGGCGTA
>NW_011494795.1:2677830-2679169 GCF_000754665.1 Bison bison bison | reverse complement strand
GGACGGGAGGTGGGGCGGGGGTGGGGGAGAGGGGCGGCTGGGAGCGGGCTGGAGAAAGTACCGAGGAAAAAGGGCAAACAAATAACGATGACACCAGTTAATTTCAAAGAAAATAGAAGCTGGACAAGAAGAGAAGATCCTCAGCTGTAAAACGCTGTCTCTGGTCATAAGAATGTAAACACCAATTACAAATCTAAACAAACTTATTTAGATTCATGAGCGGACAGGGCCGAGGGGCTGATACTTTAAATGAGCGAGGGTGAACAGAGTGGAATTCTCGTCCAGCCGTAGTGGGACACGTGTGTCACCGTAAGCCGTGGGGTTAAATGCCAACAAGGACCAGGGTTCACAGCTGAACCTGGTTCCCTCTGGGCAGGGCCAACTGGGAAGCAGGGAAGGCGAGGGCAGAGACCAGCTGTTTTGGCTTCCGTGCTTTGCTTTGTTGATTTTAATTAGTGATGAGAAAGTATCACTTTGCACGCTCACGGATGTAACTAGTAAAAACAAGCTTTTAAATGTACATGCTTTTCTATCTAATGAACGAGGGAATGAATGAATGCACACACATATGGTATATATTTTCATCAATTCCGAGACATACTTTCACATCTCTGAACGCACCCTGCGTGCACACGGGAAGTCCCAGGTGGCAGCTGTCATGTGAGAACTGGCTGTTGTTCCAGGGGGGCCAGACTGTGCAATACTCCAATCACTTAAGAACCACCTGAAGAATAGATGAGTTCTGGTTGTTGGGCACAAACTGGCAGGATTTTGCGCCACAGCCGAGAGACAATCCCAGAATAACAGTGAAGTGCTCTTAAAAGGAGTGGCCTCAGCGATGCTTTTTGTTTCTTTTTATTTTTATTTATTTATTTTTGGCTGTGCTAGGTATTCCCTGCTGCACGGGTTTTGCTCCAGTTGTGAAAGGGAGAGCTACTCTGTAGTCTTGGTGCTCGGGCTTCTCATTGCAGTGGCTTCTCTTGTTGAGATGCACAGGCTCGGGGGCACACGGGCTTTACTGCTGTGGCGCACAGGCTTAGCTGCCCCACCACACGTGGGATCCTCCTGGGATCAAACCCATGTCTCTGGCAGAGGGATTCTTTACCACTGAGCCACCCAGTGACGCCCAGCAACGTTCCTGAGGCCCAGAAAAGGGCACCTGAGCACAAATAAATAATAATATAAGGCACTGTGTCCTCGTTGACCTTGTAGTATTTTCTGCGTTAGTGGTAAGGAGGTACTGGTGTTCTTACAATCAATAACGTCTTTTATGTGGTGAAATACAGTACATACAAGAATACCTACTGCAAAATTTTTCTTAAATGATTTATTAGTAAAA
>NW_011494795.1:2675290-2677730 GCF_000754665.1 Bison bison bison | reverse complement strand
TAAAAAAAAAAAAAAAAAAATTAAAATATACACAATGTTCTGACCATACCATGGAGTATTCCATAAACCCTAAAATGAATGAATTAAAATGATAACAGATGACATGCGGAGATTTTCAAAAGGAATTTGCTAAGACAAGGTACAGAGGTCTTCCCTGGTGGGCTAGTGGTTGAGAATCTGCCTGTTAAGGCAGGGGTCACGGGGTTGATCCCTGGCCCGGGAAGTTTCCACGTGGCACATAACAACAAAGCCGCGTGGGCCACAGCTCCTGAGCCGCACTCTAGAGCCTGTGGGCCACAACTCCCGAGCCCCTGCACTGCCACTGCTGAAGCCAACGCCTGCAGCCCGAGTTCTGCAACGAGAGAAGCCACCGCACCGGGAAGGCTGCACAGCAGCACGAAGAGCAGCCCCTGCTCGCGGAGACTAGAGAACGCCCACGCGCGGCAAGACCCCGCGCGACCCAAAGTAAAGAAATAAGTCTTTTTTTTAAAATACAGAAAAATAAGTATGTGATCCTGTTTCTTTAAAAAAATTTCTTTATGAAAATCCCACACATGTACATGTTTACATAGATCTGTACAGCAGCAGAGGAACACAGGATAACTATGGAAGGCCATGTGGGAGCAGAATTCTAAGGTACCCGTGACCTCTGCCCCTGGGGTCTCTCCCGGGAGTAGGCTCATGGGCAGGAGAGATCCTGTAGGTACCACTCAAGTTCCTGAGCAGCTGATCTGGAGATGCAGAGATTATCCAGCGGACCCAACCCAACACGCGAGCAACCTCCAAGCAGAGCGTTCTCCGGTTGGTCACAGGAGAGAAGGCCTGAACACCGGGCTTCCCTCGCTCGGATGGGAGGGGCCACAGGAAAAGGAGCTGAGCGTGGGCGCTAGTCCACAGCTAGCAAGGAAAAGGAAGAAAGGAAACACGGCGATTTCAGTCCTACAGCCCCGAGGAGCAGAATTCTGCCTTGCACCAGCGACTCCTCCCCACCGTCTATTTTCCCCTTTCAACTTGGACACCCATGACGTTATCCTGTGTCCGTCCCACCACTGGCTGCTGGGAGCAGGATAGGTAACTCGTCCCTGTACCAACGGGCCCACGGGGGAAGGACCGTGCCCCTCCACCCTCAGGGCTGTACTTAATGGACTACACCCAGGGGCCTCCTCCACACCTGACTGAGGCCACTTAGACGATGAGATCTGGGACTTGACCTGATACTGTAAGGAGGTGAGATCTGGGACTGGGAGATGGCTGTGTGCATTCTGCACGTGGATGAAGGTCGCTGGGGCCAGAGGGCAGACTGCAGCCAGAATTCTGGATGCGCCCAGCGACCGTGCCTGGTCTAACCACCTCCTCAGGAGTGGGTGGCGCTCCCGAGGGGCGGTGGGGGAGGTGTCTGGGCATCAATAAAAACAGGGAGGGGGGAAGGAGAGAGTTCTAACTTCACATGACTGGCTGGGGTGTAGGGCGGGTCCAAGAGACCTCGAGCTGCGGTCTCAGCTTCAAGGCCTTGGCTTTTCCAGGGCAGCCAGTGGCTGCTCAGCAGGAGGCGGCACCGAGGAAGAGCCAGCAGGGACAGACAGGAGATCTCCCCCAGGAGTGACCCGACAACCACACCCCAAATCCGGGTGACGACCTGACCCGAGCAAGGACTGGCCCACGGTGGGCGGCGGGCCCCGCGGTCAGCACGCGGTGCCCACAAGCGCCTGCCTGAACCTCACAAGCAGGCTGAAAGGAGACACGAAAGCCCACACACCCTCTGATTTAGCTCAGAAAGTTCACACCGAGGCAAAACCGGGCCATCTGGAGAAAAGCAAAGCACGACCATCAGAGTGGGGATGTGGGCACATCTGCAGCAAAGACCCCGGCCAGCCCGCCGAGGACCAGGAAGGCGGGGGCAGCGCCGCCCAGGAGGGGCCTCGGTGCTTTGTAACTACTGGTTCAACTGCACAGACGCAGCTTTGTTTGTAACGGTTTTCTCTTTTTAATGTATTATTTTATCGATCTTATTTTGGCCTGCGTTGGGTCCTCATTGCTGGGGGCTGGCTCTCTCTGGTTGCAGAGCACCAACTCGAGGGCCCCCCAGCTCAGTAGCCGCGGCTTCCGGGCTCCGAGCACAGGCTCAGCAGTCGTGGCGCACGGGCTTAGTTGCTCCTTGGCCTGTGGGGTTCCCCCGGATCAGGGGTTGAGCCCGTGTATCCTACATTGGCAGGTGGATCCTTTACCTCTGAGCCACCGGGAAGCCCTCGGATATGCTTCATATCCTCTTCTGCAAAAAGGAAAACGGTCCATCATGGTGGTCTAACGGGAGCCAGGGTCTCAAGGACCTTTCTTCTCTATATTTTCACGAGTGGCTCGAAGTCTTTAAGATGAGCGTGTGTTGCTATACAGCCAGGATGGAGGGTGAGCAGACCTCCCCCGGCCCTGCCCTGCCCTGCCC
>NW_011494795.1:2674013-2675190 GCF_000754665.1 Bison bison bison | reverse complement strand
CGCGAGCCACAGGCGCTTCCCTCAACCCTCCTTTTCAGCCAAACATTGTGGAAAAGTTGTCTGCGCACAGGCTTCCTACTCACCCTCTGGGATGACGAGGAAACGCCGCAGGCACCTGGAAGGGTGTGGAGAACAGGATGACATGCCCACTGGAAAGGCCGTTCCAGATACGGGTGAGAATTCTTCCTCCATCCAAAGAGAAGAGCGCTACTGATTTGGGGTCGTAATTCCTGTGTGTGTATTTCTTCATGATTAAGTATGGCTGGGATGTTACACACATACGTAGTAAATATCTCTGAAAAGCACGTATTTCATCTGCAGTCATGTGGTGTGAGCACAGACTCTGGCTCTGTGTACCTCTAGCTCATCCCTGTTCGGTGCCGTGCGGTATTTCACCCGGAGGTATTTAAAGGGGCCATTCTTCCTGCTGACCAGTGAGAAGTCTCCAAGATGGCCCCAAGGGATCGCCTGCTTTTCGAGCTCTTCTGGAGTCTCCTCCTGTTTAACCACAAGGACACGGCGGAAGTGGTGGTGTGACTTCCACATTCGGGTCCTGAAGACACTACAGCTTGTGCCTTGCACTCTCAGATCACGTGCCGGGGTTAAAGTCAGCTGCCACGCCGTGAGGACCCTCCGTCAACCTACGGAGAGCTGGGGCCTCCTGCCAACAACCAGCATCAACCTACCAGCTGGCATCACAAATGTTAAATCACCTTAGCATTCCAGAGATCCATCAAACTTGCTCAGGATGGTTTGGTATACATTTCTGGTTTGGGTTTAGTTTTCATATCCACATTTGGCTGATAACTTTTATCATGTTCTGCTTCTCTGGTTTTTACATAAAGGTTATATTTGTTGTATAGAAAAAAAACATTTCTTCTTTTTCTGTTTTCTGGCATAGTCTGATGTAAAATATTGGAATAAATCTTCTCATTGAACATCGGGTAGAATTGGCCTGTACAACCTTCTAGGTCTTATGCTTTTTGTGATTTTACTTTGGTTTTGATTGGGGACATCTTCAAACTACTCAAGCCATTTCTTTCAAGGTTATAAGTCCATTCAGGTTTTCTGTCCTTCAGTAAGTCTGGGTAGGTTATCTCTGTGTAGATTGCCCATTTCAACTAAGTTTTCAACTTTACTGGCATAAAGCTTTATAACGTATCGCTTATGTGTATCA
>NW_011494795.1:2673716-2673913 GCF_000754665.1 Bison bison bison | reverse complement strand
ACCGGGGTTATTGTTACCATCTTTCTAAATTCCATATATATGCGTTAGTATACTGTATTTATGTTTTTCCTTCTGGCTTACTTCACTCTGTATAATAGGCTCCAGTTTTATCCACCTCTTCAGAACTGATTCAAATGTATTCTTTTTAATGGCTGAGTAATACTCCATTGTGTATATGTACCACAGCTTTCTTATCC
>NW_011494795.1:2658566-2673616 GCF_000754665.1 Bison bison bison | reverse complement strand
TTGTCGTATATAGCTTTTATTATGTTGAGGTATGTTCCTTCTATTCCTGCTTTCTGGAGAGTTTTTATCATAAATGGATGTTGAATTTTGTCAAAGGCTTTCTCTGCATCTATTGAGATAATCATATGGTTTTTATTTTTCAATTTGTTAATGTGGTGTATTACATTGATTGATTTGCGGATATTGAAGAATCCTTGCATCCCTGGGATAAAGCCCACTTGATCATGGTGTATGATCTTTTTAATGTGTTGTTGGATTCTGATTGCTAGAATTTTGTTAAGGATTTTTGCATCTATGTTCATCAGTGATATTGGCCTGTAGTTTTCTTTTTTTGTGGGATCTTTGTCAGGTTTTGGTATTAGGGTGATGGTGGCCTCATAGAATGAGTTTGGAAGTTTACCTTCCTCTGCAATTTTCTGGAAGAGTTTGAGCAGGATAGGTGTCAGCTCTTCTCTAATGTCGTGTCCTTTCTAACCCAGCTCTGAAGGCACTCAGCGCATCAGTCTTCAGTCTTTATTTTCCTAGGGCAGCGTTTACAGCCAGGCACCCCCTCTTCTGAACATCACGGCCGCACCCACAAGCTGCCTTTTCATTACTCTTCAGTTCTAATTCACAGTAAAGTGTCTTTTTTGATCCTTATTCGGAAGTCTTAGTGTCTAAATGTAGGAGTCTGCAAGACGCTCTATCGTTGTATTTCAACACCCATTCTGTCCTGTTTTCCTCTCACATAACAATGGGGATGACGATTACACGTCCAACGAGCACAGACTACGCCTTCTGGCCTCCCTTGTAGGTAGGCAGGGCCTTCTCGGGCTTCCCTAGTAGCTCGGGTGGCAAAGAATCCACCTGCGATGCAGGAGACCTGGGTTCAATCCCTGGGTCAGGAAGATCCCCTGGAGAAAGGGATGGCAACCCACTCCAGTGTTCTTGCCTGGAGAATCCCATGGGCAGAGGAGCCTGGCGGGCTACACTCCATGGAGTCGCAGAGAGTCTAATGCGACTGAGAAACTCGTGGGGCCTGCTAAGTTCCAGTCAGCAGAAGACGAGGGCGCGTCATCCTCCAGGACAGGGTCTGCGGGGACAGCGTCACCCCTCCCTGCCCCTTCCTTCCTCCAGCCTTACATGAAGATGTGGCGGCAGTGGCCATGCCGTCGCCCTGCACCTGGAGGTGACCCCGGGGATGGAAGGCACGAACTGCAGCGGTGGGGCTGGCCCTGAGGAAGCCGGGGTCCCTGGGGGCCAGGAAAGTGTCCCCACTGGCCCTGAACCGACTCCCTCTGGACGTGAAAGAGAATCTCCCTGTACTGGGCTCAGTCATTGTCAAATGCAATGTCTGGTCAAATGCAATTCCTAACTGATGAAGACGTGTTTAAGACAACCCTCTGGAGGTGGCCCTGGGGTACAGTGGGCAGCCCACTGGACTTCAGGAGATGACATCACCTTGGTGCTAGGTTTCCTGATCAGACATCACACACACAGAAGCATTTACAACTTGGATTAACAATAAAACCAACACCACCTCCTCCCCCACCCACCCTGCAAGAGGAGGAAGGCTTCCCGTCCGCCTTCCGGCACTGCGGCCCCCTCCCGCCCCTCTGGCCCCAGCTACTCTGGATTCTGCTCCACTTTCCCTGGTTTCTCCCTTACACTCCGCAGTTGTGCTAAATGACACTGCCCTACTTTGCTTCCTTTAAACCTCATACAGAATGGCCACACTGTGTATTTTCCTGCGCATTTCTTTTCCCCCCAGCGTTAGGAAATGCAGCTATTAATATTATCCGGACACACGAGGCCTGGGTCCACGTTATTTACTGCATGACTACACTGCGCGCCCTCCACTCCGTGCTAATGGAGATGTGCGTTTTTTCAGGCTTCAAGCTATTACAAAATGCTGCTGTTTCACTCTCCTCCTCATCTCCTGGGGACCGTGGGGCAGTCTCTCTAGCAAAGTGCTTCCTGAATTGGCACACGTGGGAACCGAGGACATCCACGTGGCATGCGGGAGGTAAGCTAGAGGGGTTGAGGGGTCTGCAGAGGTGGCCCAGACTCTGGCCGCCCCGACAGACGAGGGAGCAGTCAGATGGAGGGCACCAGAGCCCCACGAGCAGGGTGGAGCCCTGTGGGCGCATCGCCACACTAGCAGAAAGCCCACACCTCCTGAAGGGACCGGTCTGCATTGCGGCCCACTGGCCATCACATCAGCGCGCCCCCTCCTCACCAAACCTCAATGCTGTCAGACTTCATTTTTGTTAAAAAAAGAAAAAGGAAAAACAGCTCTGTGGTCTTAATTCCCATTTTTCCCACCACTAACGAGAGGCAGCACCCTTTCCCGTTCACTCTTATTTCGTCTTCTGTGAAGTACCGAAGCATCTCTTTCGCCCGTTTATTGGGTTGCTTCATCTTTTCAGAGACCTCCTCCCCCCATTGTTAGTATCTCCTGGACTGTGACTGTCTGATGTGTTATGAAATCTCCGTGCTCACAGCCTGTTTTCCACTTTTCACTGTTCATCACTTGATAGAATAAGAGACTCTGTCTGTCCGTCTCTTCACGACTTTAGCGCTTTTGTGTCTTCTTTAGGAAATTTTTTTCTGTGCTGTTTATCATTCATTCCCAACTGTTTTGCAGTCAGAGAACATGTTCCATGAATCAAGTAATTTAAAATATGTTCCATGAATCATGTAATTTAAAATATGTTCAAGCAGAAAGTAAAAAGAGTTTTACTTTCTGGTTGAACATGAGGGTGTGTGTGTGTGTGTGTGTTACATGCCCAGTGTTTATTTGACAATAAAATGCATTTCTAATTGTTGAGTGGAAGGTTTTACAACAAACGTCCAATAGATCAGAGATAACAACTGCCGGTGGGGGGAACGGGCGACAAACCCAGCCTGGGCGTCTGCTGACACACATTCCGTGCTGAGCTCCCTTAAAAGGCAGAGTTCAGCAGCTGAGACAGAGACTGCAGACCCTCACAAGACTGAAAACACTTCCTAGCTGGCCCTTTATGGGCTTCCCTGGTGGCTCGGGGTAAAGAATCCGCCTGCCATGCAGGAGACGGAGGAGACTCGTTTGATCCCTGGCTGGGGAAAATCCCTTAGAAGAGGAACCTGCTACCCACTCCAGTACTCTTGCTTAAAAAGTCCCACGGACAGAGGAGCCTGGCGGGCTGCAGTCCCTGGGGTCGCAGAGTCGGACACGACTGAGCACCATTCCCCCACTACCTAGCCCTTTACAAGAAATGTTTGCCAACTCCTGTTGTATGTTCAAAACTATTCCCTTTTTGTCTGCTTAACATCAATTAACGAAAGGAGCTGTGTAAAAACGTTCTGCGACAGGGACGCTTCTGGCAGACCGTGACCTGTTTACTTTGAGGCTCTTAGATGCGGACACGAAGCCGCGCCCCTCCCTGCCGCAGCTCCTCCCCTCTCCCTGCCGCACCGGTCCCTTCTGCCCCCGGCAATTATTTTCAGCTTGAAGCGTTTGGATGACACTGTCACTCTAAGAGCTTTTTGTTGGCCTTCCTTCCTCTCTCTCAGGTCTTACATTCTGGGTGTGCCGCTCGTAAACAGAGCAGCAAGCAGCTGAACGCGGTTTTTCCAGAGACTCCGACAACCTCCGCTTTAGTGAGGATGTTTAGCCCACTTATGCGTACAGTGACGTACTTGGCTTCATGTCCCCCATCTTAGACGGGGGGACTTCCCACCCGCCTCGTTCCTGGCTTTCTCTGACAGACTTGCACTGGGCAGCTCAGCCGGCACGCGGGCTCTCTGTTCCCTGACCACGGATGGACGCTCGCCCCTGCCTTACAAGTGCTGAGGTGTAATCACTGGGTCACCAGCGAAGTCCCCTACCTTCTTTTGAATTAGGAATTTTTTAACTCTATTTTTTAACCATTTTCCCCCAAAAGAAAGTGGTTTATTGCTTTTACGACAAAGTAAGATGCTCTCAGAAATTTTTTTTAGTGAAGAAAATTCTTTTCGAACTTTAAGACTTTTCTAAAATACTATTTTTGTCCGCTTCAATACAGAAAGCTCTCCGGAGGCCACTGCCGGGGCTGGAAGGCGCAGTGCGCGGCCCTGGGTCCCCTCCCCACCGCTGGCTGAAGCCGCCTGTTCAGAAGCAGGGCTGGCACTGTCGGTGCCCCCTGCCCCGCCGCCTGGGGCGCCCCTTTGCCAGCACCCACTCCAGCTCTTCCTCACCACCAGACCCCTCCCCGCCACAGCATCCCGTACAGGAGCCTGGGGGGGCAGGCAGGGGGCCAAGCTGCTTCTGGTCAGGCTGGCTCAGAAGGAAAGCCAGAGGCCATGTGTTCAGTGCTGCTGCTTAAGGCCCCAGTCTGGCTGTGGGGTCAGCATGCTTGAAATGAAGTGTTAATCTTTTCAGGCTTCTCCCTAACGCTGTAACATGAACTCTAGACTTCAAATAAAGTGGACAGGTTCATCAGCGTCTCTCCCTGCTGGAGCACTGTAAGAACAGCTGAACTGTTATCCTCCGGTTTAAATCCCTCTGCTCGCTTCTTTCTCGTTTATTTTTATTGTGTTTTTTTTTTTTTTTAATGGAGAAATACATCATCTCTTTTCAAAATAGCGCTTGAAAAATACAAGGAGTACAGATACTATAAAACAAAGCAAACTCCAGTCATGAGACACTACGCACACAGTATGAAAAAATAGTCCGATATTCAGGTAATGAAAACTAGAATTAAAAAGCTCCAACTTTCCAGCTTGGAAAAACAAGTACAATTACACGAAACATTTAATAAACTAATTTTCCCCCAATGTGTGAACAAAACGACAGGACTAAATTTGTGCCTGGCAATTTCAGTGACACAACAGCTATTCAAAATACACAGGTACTGTACACACGTCACCTGATTTTATTGTAGCAGAAGGGAAGAGGACCACACAGGTAGCAGGAACACCGTGTACTAGGCGTCAGGAGGTCATGGTGAACAGAGTCTCAATTACTGCACAGCCCACAACAGAAACGACTAGAATCCAACTTTGGGGAAATTATTCAGAAGGACGGGGAAAGAGTTTAAGAAGCTGCAGTTTGAGATGAAAAATGCACGTGTGGTAAAAAGGAACACTGTCAGGGGATGGGAAGAACCAGAACCAGGCTGTGGAAAGCCCGTTAGGTGTGCTGCTACGCCCAGAAGAAGACCGAGCTCTCATCACCTACAAGCGCGGGCACTCCTGGTTTTCAACATGAATGTTCTGCGGCTGAATTATGAGCGGTCTTTTTTTTTTTTAATTTAAAGAAAGGTATTCTAAATCTTTTGCAGGATCAATGAGTAGAAAGCTGACCAGATGTCAAGTGCTTGCTAGAAACTTTTTATGTTTCTACATGTAAATTTCACTGATGAATTTTAGTAAGTCATTACAAATAAAAATTGATTTAAAATTCTAGAGAAAATGCTTTTGCTTACACGTTTAAATTAGAAATTAACTTTACCATAAGCAGGTATTCTGTGGAGTATACACATCTTCTCTTACGTGGAGACTGAACGGCCATCCAAGATGGATAACATGCTTCACAGGAATTACGTTTAGTAAAACTTCACTCAATACTAGCCAGGGGGCCACAGGACTGTTGGTTTCACATCATGGTTGAGAAAACACGAGCATACTGAGTTTTCTGTGAAACAATATACAAGCGCATCTTGTGCACACAAGCAGAGAAGGCAGTGGGGGTGGGGGGTACAGGAAGTTTTTCCTTGTTTTAAGACAAATGATTAAGGATAAGAGAACATGGAGCTTTGTTAGCTCCATACAGTATCTGCCGTCTGACCGCTGATTGTTCGCACCCTCAAACAGTTGTACAGATAAAACCAGTGTCTCCTTTCTTGATCCTGTCCCATCAAAACCAAACACTTACTAATTACTGCTCCAGCGCCAAGCGCATATCCTAAGAGCTGGTACTTGGTCTGAAAGGGTGACCTCACAGGGCTGAGCCAGGTGGCCTCGATGCCTGTGAAGCACAGCACACCACTCGCCACACAATGGGAACCCACCACAAGATTAATAATGAAGAACGCCCTTCAGGAAAAAACTGAAATCCATCAAGCTGAAAAGGCTAAAATTAGTTCTACTTTCTAATAAAAATATACATAAAGTGCATCATCAGCATAAGGAATTCTGATACCAGTTTGTATTGCAAACTTCCCCCAACAATGCACCCAACATCAATCCCGTCCAGATGTCAGTCAAGGGTACAAATATAGCTGGAGGGGTTTTTTCCTCCTAAAGGGCAGGTGTCCTTTGAAATAGCATAACTGTGGCTAACACGTAAGTATCCTGACACATTAGTAACAGTACTTCCAGCTTCACATACTAACCTGGACTTCTGATCAAGATTAGCCCATAAGAGAAGTCACCAAATACACCTACTAAACCTATCTGGAACCGTATCTAGTCTGGTACCCTTCATTCTCCTCCACTAGCACGTGAAGACAGCAGGCTGAGTTGGCAGATACTGTTTATGGACCTCGAGGTGTTTTTCTCAGTTCAATCTGTTTTATTGAATTCTTGATAACAGGAATAGGATCTGCAGGGAGAGCAGGGGTACTGGGAAGGTCTGCAGTGGATGTTCCCCGTGAGGCCAACAAAAGCTGCTGTCTGAATAGTTTTCAATCGAGTCACACTGGTCTCTCTCTGAAAACATTCCTCTTCTGTTTTGGCTGCCTTGGTCCTTTCTTCTTGGTGACGCGACAATGTCCTCTAGACTCCTACGATAGGATTAGCTATGCTTGTTGCTGCGCTCCCTGAAGGCCTGGGTGGATGGCTGACCAGCCGTGTTGAGGAAACGACTCTGGTGACCATGGGCTTCGGTGCTGGAGGAACAGCTGGCTGTGGAGCAGTCTGAGGGATGCTTTCGCTGGACGCACCCCCCAGGCTGTCGCTGGGATTTGCTTGCTGCAAGGAAACTTCAGGAAACTGTACGCCAGTCACAGATGCTGCCATTGCCACCGGGGCAGGACCGTTTCTGCCTTGAGTGCTGCCAGTCACTGGGCCAGTCTTCGAAGCAGCAGGAAGTGACGACACAGGTGTGCTGTTCTCACCGTTGACAGACAAGTCAAGGCTGCCGTCATCCAAGGCTGTCAATCTGACACCTTCTGTAGAAAGTGTTTTCTTTTTCTGAAGCACATGATTAGGCAGTAGTTGATGAAGTTCCTTTTTTTTCAAATGCATTGCAGCAATTTTCATGTCCATCTCAAACATTTTACTATTTATCGCTTGCCTATACACAGTGTCTGTGAAAGACTGGATATCATAGGTGAGGTCAATACTGAGAACTTCAGAGTTTTCTGGTTTTTTTAACACTAACCCAATCACCCACATTGTACGAAATTCTTCCTTGTCAGGACTCTCCTTGGGTGCTGGAAACGACTGAGGATTCACATGAGCCAGTGTAATAAATTCATTCTTCTCCAAGCTTCCGACCAGAATTCGGATTTTTGATTCCACCAAACCCACCCACTCTAGATGTTGTTTCTCTGTTGGCGCACTTGCCAGAAGCACAATATAATGCTTGTACTTCTGGAAGAAGCTGGGCGCTTCGAAAAGTTTGGACCACTCTGCCTTACTCAGCAAAATCTCATGTGTGATAGCAAGCCCTTGCTTAAACTCTTCAACCATGACCATCCGTGTTGAAACAGACACGTTGTAGGTGGAGTTCTGCTGTGGGTATGCTGGTGTGATTATGGGCATGAGATGGTACCTATCACTGGGATTTACTCTTGGGTCCCAGACAGGCAAATTCAGATTCCGTTCTTCGGGCTCTTTCAGTAGCACTGGATTCGGCCATTCCCACTCAGAAAACACCAAGAAAAATTTACGGACAAGAGTTGATGCTATGGCATTTGGATAAAGCTGGCAAGTTCTTGCTACTAGCATCGCCCAGGAAACACCACCGAGGAAACCTAGTATATTGGAATAAATATTGTGGCATTTGGCCCACAGCTTGATGGCTCTCAGAGTTAATCTGAAGTTGTCAATGTTTGGTACTAGATGTAAAATCTCATCAGTTACCCGGCAACCATTAAGGCTTCTTATGCATCTTATATCTAAGTTTTTAAGCAGACTGTCATCTCTTAGGTCCAGATCTTCAGGAATAGTCTGCAGTGCTAATCTTGCAAACAAAATATCAATCTCTATCCCATCGAAACAGAGTTTGATAACTGGTACAAATGCCTCCTCAACAGCCCTTAAATCCTTTACTTCTTCATGTAGTTTCAATTTATCATAGAAGGAAGTGAAAAAGTCGCTTCGATCAACGTGTCTCGGTGCCACGCACAACGCATCGATATCTGCACCTTTCGTATGCACCCCTAACCTGTAAGAACCAAATGTAAAGATTTTCCCTCCAACATTTTCAATTACAGCTTGTGGAAGACTCTTGCTTTCACTGATTTCTCGTATCCATTCCTTTACCAGATTATTTAATTTCTCCAAAATTAAAATCCTGCGCTGCAGTTCCTCTTCCTCTTCAAAAACCCCGAAGGGCTTCAGAGTTTCAATTAATTTCTGGGTAAGTATGCAGTCAGTCTCCCTGGGGGGTGCTAAACTGATGGGGGAAGAGATGCCGTAGTGCTTGGGCGGCGGCGGGGTCCGCTGTGGTCCCAGGGTGGTCACCGGAAACGGCATCATCTCTAGCGCTGGCCCCGCCACGCCGCGTCCCCCGCCACCGCGACCTCCGTGGCCGCCGCCCGGGTCATGATCCGCTGAGGCGGGAGGGGCGGGGCTCCTACCAGCCCAGGTCCGACCCGCTCCCGCTCCGCTCCCGCCGCTTCAAGCACCTCTCCGCGGTCCCCTCGGCCCCAACATGGCGCCTGGGCCCTCGCCGCTGCGTTCTAGAACGCCCACGCACGCCACGCCGCGCGCCACGCACGCCAGTCGCCGCGCCCGCCACGCCTGCCACGGCGCATGCGCACGCGCAGAGCCTCATGGGGGCTGTAGTTCCGGGGGCTCCGCCCCAGCATCTGGCCAGTCCGGGCAAGCAGGGGTGCGCCCCCGGCTCCGGCCGTGTCAAAGCCGTGTGGGACGTTTGCCCAGACCTACCGTCCATCTGCTCGCTCGCCATTTCCTCTTCGCCGGGTCTCCGTCGTCTCCCGGGGCACCTTCAGGGGCCCTCTGCCCTCATGCCCGTCCT
Source organism: Bison bison bison (assembly GCF_000754665.1). NCBI lineage: Eukaryota > Metazoa > Chordata > Mammalia > Artiodactyla > Bovidae > Bison > Bison bison. Next base: position 2,664,468 of record NW_011494795.1, on the reverse strand, counting down.
TGAGGACCCCTGCAGAGCGGGGTCCGTTGTGGGGGAGCTGCTCTGTCGCGTGCCCCGTGGTCGGCTACCTGGGTGGCGGGGCAGCCGCGACCGCAGCTCCGGGATCTCGGTCCTGGCCTGTCCAGCTCCGAGGGTCCCATCTGCTGACCTCTGGTTTCTGCGGCTCCCGGTGCGGAGTCTGCAGCCGGCTAGCCTGCTGCTCGCCGGTCTCGTCTTTGTGACAGCTGTAAAAATCCGTCTGAAGTGTCCTGCGGCATCGCCACCAGGGAGCAAGGGGCGAACCTCTCGTTCATCTCACGCGGCGAACGCCGAGTCATGCTCCCGGGTGACTCTCGGGCACGTCCGTGGGGTATGTCCTCGCTCCATTCTCTTGGCCCTCTTCGTGGGGACATGTGACAGACCTTCTCATCAGCTCCCCATGACTCTCAGCCCGTTTCTGTCTGCATGATGCCGGGCCTACCTTGTTCTCTAGTTCTCTTCAGTCATATCTAGTCTGCTGTTTAAGCCATCACCAAAGTATCCCTTTACAAACTTGCATTTTTATTACTAAAAGCATCTTTTTCTTTTCCAAATCCTCCCTGCCTTTTGGGATGACATTCTGTTCTTTCCTGTTTTCTTTCTACCTTTTATTTCATTAAATAGTTTAAATCTACTTACTCAATATTTTATAACTAATGGTTCCAGTTCCCAGGTTCTTGAGAATTTGAGTCTACAGTTTTCTACTGATTCATTTCAAGTAGCATCACTTCATGTGTCTTGTTATTTGGGGTTGTGAGCTCATCTCTGGCCAGATTTAGGAGACCTGTGTGGAAGCACGTCCTTCCAAAGAGTACTTTGTTCTATCGGACGTCCTTGTACATCATCAAATTATGTACAATGTAATTTCGTATCCACATCACTTAAATAGTACAATTCTGAACTCCAAACGTGAGGGGAAGAGTGCTTTTCAATTCTAGGAAAGAATATTCAGTTTTTCCCACCCAGAGCCCAGGTCAAGAGAGAGAACTCTGTCATCTTTTACCAGGTAGCAAACTCTTCCTATTTTGTCTTTTCATTGAGTGTGTCCACCTTTATAGTTTCCAAATATATATGAGGTTTCAGTTCCAGCTCCCTACATCTTTCTTGGACAGCTATTAAACTTAAGTTTCTCGGTTACAAAGACTGGCAAATACCTGCAAGGCAACTGTGGCTTCATCATCAGCTCAGATTCTAAGGCCCTCATTTTCTCATTTTTCTTCACCCCTAGGGATTCCTTTATTTGGGGAGGTTCTCAGCTATGCATCTAAAAGGAGAATTGTTACAGTTCATCCAGCACTTCCAGGTACTTTATACAGAAAGATCTTCCAGGCTAATTAACCCCACATATTGCCAGAAATATAAGCACCACTTTCTCAACCTATTTCAACGTGGTATGCGTGCTGAACGTTCTAGCAACACTGCTGCCAGGAGGGCCTCTAGTGACCATGTTGCTTAACACAGTGGCTTCAATGGTGCACACCTTCTTTGACCTCGAGTAGACTCACACTGGCCTCCGCGGCGTCACACGCTGTGTTGTCTTGTACGTCTCTGGTCTCCCCTCAGTCTAATTTGCTCCTGCATTACTTTTCCTCTAAAGTTGGAGCTCTCCCAGTTTCCTTGTTAGGCCCTTGACTCTTCTCACTGTACATGTATTTATTACCTGGGTCATCTATCAATTTTCACAGCTTAAGTATCACCTATTAACAGCTTAAGTTTTTATAACCTGCTCTCTTCTAAGCTCCAGATCCACATCATCCTCTGACTTCCTTCCTGACACCTCCACTTGGATGTCTCAAACTGGACACAGTCTACAGAGAACTCTTACTCTTCCCTCCATAACCTGTTCTCTCTGGGAAGTCACCACTTTGGTAAATGGCACCTCCATCTACACAGCTGCTGTCATCAGAAATCTGGGCATCATTCTTGACACCTCTTTCTCATCTTTGACGTCCAGTTCATTTACAAATATTGATGATTCTACCTCCAGAATATATTTGCCATTCATCACCTTCTACCTGCTTTTTCATAACTCTGGTCTAAGCTATGGAGAAGGAAATGGCACCCCACTCCAGTACTCTTGCCTGGAAAATCCCATGGATGGAGAAGCCTGGTAGGCTGCAGTCCATGGGGTTGCTGAGGGTCGGACAGGACTGAGCGACTTCACTTTCACTTTTCACTTGCATGCATTGGAGAAGGAAATGGCAACCCACTCCAGTATTCTTGCCTGGAGAATCCCAGGGACGGGGGAGCCTGGTGGGCTGCCATCTATGGGGTCGCACAGAGTCAGACACGACTGAAGTGACTTAGCAGTAGCAGTCCAAGCTACCATCAACTTTCACCTAGACTCCTACAATAAAGTAATTAATCTATTACTGACTTTTCAAAGTATTCTCTACCCAGTAGCCACATTAGTCTTTAACCCCTTCAGTGGCCTCCCATTAAACTTAGTCTAAAATCCAAACTCCCTAACATCCCCTACCATCTCTCCAGCTTCACCTCTCACAGCCTGCCCCGCCCTCTGGCTGCCTTGCCTTTTGGCAACTCACATTTGTCTCATTCTCTCAGATGTTAAAAAGCAGACACATCACTTTGCCAACAAAGGTCTGTCTCGTCAAAGCTATGATTTTCCCAGTAGTCATGTATGGATGTGAGTTGGACCATAAAGAAGGCTGAGTGTCAAAGAATTGACATTTTCAAACTGTGGTGCTGAAAAACACTCGAGAGTCCCTTGGACTGCAAGGAGATCAAACCAGTCAATCCTAAAGGAAATCAACCCCTAATATTCATTGGAAGGACTGATGTTGAAGCTCCAATACTTTGGCCACCTGATGCGAGCAGCCAACTCATTGGAAAAGACCCTGATGCTAGGGAAGATTGAAGGTAAAAGAAGAGGGTGACAGAGGATGAGATGGTTGGATGGTATCACTGACTCAACTCTGGGAGATAGTGAAGGACAGGGAAGCCTGGCATGCTGCAGTCCATAGGGTCGCAGACTCAGACATGACTGAGCGACTGAACACCAGCAACGACTCGTCCCTGGGTCTCCGCACAGTGCTGTTCCCTTGGCCCAGAAGGTTCTTCCTGCCCCACCTACTGTCCACTCCTCTTCACCTTAGTGTTGTCAGTTTTGAGACTGGCTTGAATTTCATCTCAGAACATCCCTAACCTCCCTGCTAAATTAGCACCTACACTCTTCTTTTATAACACACAGAAGTCGTCATTCTGTGTTTTTCAAATTATCTTTTATTTCCCACTGCAGATTCTTAGCTCCATAAGAACATGATCTGTTTGTTAAATGCTGTTTATCCAGTACCTAGTCAAGTACCTAACATAGTAGCACTCAACAAATATTTGCTGACAAATAAATGAATGAGCGTAACAAAGACAAATCTTTTAGGACTTCGCTTAGTCCGGTGGCTAAGACTCCACACTCCTAAACGAGGAGGCCTGGATCTGATCCCCAGTAAGGGAACTAGATCCCACGGGCCACATCTAAGACTTCGCATGCCGTGACTAAAGATGCCACTGCTGCAACCAAGACCTGGCACAGCCAAGTAAGTATCTGAAAAGGAAAATTCCTTCACCGTCAAATCCCTGGCTAATCAATATCCAGAAGGCCCATCTCTTGAGTTTTGTTAAGGCCAAGGGACCCTTTCAAAGTTACACTCTGACTCAGGAAAATCATCTCACAACTCAGTTCACAGCCGCTCACGCCCACCGGTACCGGGCATCTCTCTGGCCGCATGACTCCAGCATCCTGTGACCCTGCAGCACCTTCTGATTTTAACCTGTTTCCGGGAAGATTTCCATGGGGCGGGGGCGCATACTCAATGCTTAAGGATACGGAATGGCTATACAAGAAAGCAGGCAGCCTGTCTGCAGAGCTGCTGTCCCACAGTAATCCAGAAGCGCCGTTCCCTAGTGGCGACCCCCAGGGGACTTGGCACAGGCCCTGGAGAGGGTCAGTGTCCCACGGTCTGTAGCAGGAAGAACAGGATGCAGCCTGAGTGCCCACGATTAGGAGAATGGATCATGGAGTACACAAGCAAGTGGTGGAAACCATGCCTCAAGCAAAAGCAATGCTGCAAAAAAGAGCTGAATTTACACGCAGCACCACAAATAGAACTAAATGTTGTATCTTATCACACATTACATAGTATATAATGTCTGTAGGTGGAAAGAAAGCTTAAACTTCAATATAGTCAGATTTATCTGCCTTTCCCCCACAGTTTGTGTCCTATAAAGAAAGCTGAGCACTGAAGAATTGACGCTTTTGAACTGTGGTGTTGGAAAAGACTCTTAAGAGTCCCTTGGACTGCAAGGAGATCCAACCAGTCCATTCTGAAGGAGATCAGTCCTGGGTGTTCACTGGAAGGACTGATGCTGAAACTCCAATCCTTTGGCCACCCGATGCAAAGAACTGACTCACTGCAAAAGACCCTGATGCTGGGAAAGATTGAAGGCGGGAGGAGAAGGAGACGACAGAGGATGAGATGGTTGGATGGCATCATCGACTTGATGGACATGAGTTTGAACAAGCTCCAGGAGTTGGTGATGGCCAGGGAGGCCTGGCGTGCTGCAGTCCATGGGGTCGAAAAGAGTCAGACACAACTGAGTGACTGAATTGAAGCCTTACTTATGAAATCTTTATTTTAGCTCTATAACTTTATCTCTGATGTGGGGGGTTTTTAAACTATTCGGAGTGAGGATCCAACTTCACTTTTTCTTCTTTGCACCATCCCTAGCCATACTTTAGCCAGTTCCTTAGTGTTGTCAATTTTGAGAGTTTTGTGTCTTTCAGACATTCTGCACCAGATCGGATCGCCCCATGTCTTGTGTGTTAAGCGGTGAGCCTTCGAAGGCTCCTTAGATGACGTGGCCTGAAGTCTCCGGGGGGCGGCAGGGGAAGGTGCTGCCAGCCAGGCCCCAGGTGGGTACATCGGGCTCAGGAGACAGGGCTTCTAGGCTTCCTTCCAACACCCCGCCTCAATGTGACACTAAAGGCTGTAATGTTTTTTTTTTTTAATCTAAGCAGTGAATCGAAGAATGAAACTGGTTTGTTAGCAGCTAACCAACTTTATGTTCTCTTTGAATTAAAAATCCTCAAGAACAGCCTTCCCTCGTGGTACAATGGATAAGAATCTACCTGCCAATGCAGGGGACATGGATCTGATCTGTAGTCTGGGAAGACACCACAATCCTCGGAGCCAACTAAGCCGGTGTGCCTTAACTACCAAGCCCGCACTCTAGAGCCCGAGAGCCACGACTCCTGAGCCTGCAATCCTGACCCGTGTGCCTGGGAGCCTGTGCTCTGCAGCGAGAAACCACCGCAGTGAGCAGCCCGTGCGCCGCAACAGAGTAGCCCCCTTCCACACACAACAGCAGCGACCCAGCACAGCCAAAAATAAATAATACAGATCCTCAAAGACGTCTTTTAGGCTCAGTTGATTTTCTAGTTTTAGACTGATGGGGAAAGTTGGCCATTGTCTTGCTTTTACCCACACGTAAACTAGAGTTTTCCCACAGTGACTGTCGCTGAGAACAGGCTCAAGGGGAGTCTTGTTCAAGTCTCAAGAGACAGCTGCTCTCCAGTGAGAGAAAAGAATCCAGATCACCTCCTTCATCCTGAGAGACATGTTATGAAACGTCAGATTCGTGGCAGGAGGAAGAAAAGGTCAAAAGCAAACAGCACCGAGAAGCTGGGGGTGCGGGGCAGGATCCACAGCGCACAGCCGCTGAGACAGCAGCGGCCTCACCAGACGCCTGGACACCCCAGTTTAGTCAGGGCTCAGGCCTGTCCACCCCTCCGTGGACGGGGTGGGACAGCAAACACACGCCCAGTCGGCTGCTCAGATGACAGGCCCGCCCCCGCCCGCCCCTCCCC
>NW_011494795.1:2654055-2658466 GCF_000754665.1 Bison bison bison | reverse complement strand
GCCCCGCCCCCGCCAGCCCCTCCAGCCAGCCTCGGAGGAGATGGGAGGCCGGCAGGCCCCGTGGTCGGTGCCAGAGCAGCGCGTTCCTCCTCACTCGAGCCCCAGTCCGCGCTGGTGGGCACCCAAGCCCCCTGCAGGCCACCCCACCGCCCACACCCCGCAGAAAAAACCAATCCCAGCCCTGCAGCCTGAGGTGCACCTTGAAGCCCAGACCTACAGAGGAGCTTGCCCTTCTAGTTTGCATCAACCCTTAAGCAGGCATTTAACGAGCACCTGCTGTGTGCCAGACCACACTGACACCGCAGGACGATGGGGACAAGCCCAGGGCTGATGCAGAGACGTCCCTGCAGAGAGAACCTCACGACACAGCAGCTTTAGAAACCCTCTCAGCTTGCCTCCCTCAGAAGAGGGCACCCAGAGTCAAGGAGGCCCTGCCTCCCAGACGGGAACAAGGCCAGGCAGGCCGCAAGGAAGGCACCCCAGTCCCTTAGGCGGGGCCCCAATGCCCAGCCTGGCCGAGGGCCCAGGACACACGGCCTCGGGCACCTGCAGGAGGCATAGGCGCAGCCGGCAGGCTGAGTTCCTGCCTTGTCGAGGCCACCGCGTCCAAATCAGTGGTTCCCACTTGAGGGCGAACTTGCCCCCTGGCCACCCAGCCAGGCCCAGAGACATCTGTGGTTGTCACAACTGGGGGGCAAGGCTGGGACGGAGCTAAGCGTCCTACTGGGCCCAGGGCGGCCCCGACAGCAGAGACCTGCCGGCCCGGAGTGCCCTGGGGCTGTGGGTGAGAACCCAGCTCACAAGCTCGCCTCTGATCCGGGACACAAAACAACCCCACGCTCTTGCCTTCCCTCGCCACTGACGAAAACCACATGGCCCACAGCCCTCCCCGGGGTCAGCAGAAGTGACTGCCACCTTTTTCCAGGGGACAGGCCCAGAGCCCTCTCCACGGGGCATAAGCCCTGGATGCCAGCCTCTGGGAACAGGCGGGAGCAGCTCTGGCCCCTGCCCGCACCACACGGGGCTGCCATCCTCTGGAAATCGTGGGCAGGCTGGCAGCTGGGAAAAGGCAGTATTTATGGAAAACACGTGCCAGCACTGCCCGCACACACACTACGGGCACGTAATGACGGCCGGACGGTCCCGGAGCGCCGCGCGGGGTCTTCCTCCAGCGCCCTCGGACGGCGCCTTCCACCGCCTGGCCAGGAGGGGCGTCCCGGTCACCCAAGGATGCCTTGGGGGCTCCTGGAGCCTCCAGGATGCACGAGGGGGCTTTTAACCTGGCACAACCAGTGAGCCCCACACAGGTGCTCTTCTGACGTGAGGACCAAATGGGAAAACCACTATCGTCGTGACTGTTCAGTAACCTGACACCTAGGGAGGCGGGCACTCGTTCACATCCGCACGCGTCCACGCGCACTCGTCCACACACATGCACACATGTCCACACAGGCGGTCCAGTCCTCTCGCACCCTTCTCCCGACGAGGTGGACCGTCCACTCCCAGGGGCTAGAGACACCGTCACCCATCTTCAGGGAAGGAGGCAGGGAATCTGGTGTCTGGGTGCCCACCACAGCCCACACCGCCTCACAGCCTTCAGTGACACTCGGGTCACTCAGGGCACCTACAGCATCTCGGGGCTCATCACGGGCCACCCAGGAGGTGGGGCGCCCCTTCTCTGGAGACACTAGTGTTAGAAACAGCAGCAGAGGCCGCCAGGGAGGAGCAGTCAGAGGGGCTCACAGACCACCCCCCCCGACAGCAACACCTTCACCCTTCAGTCTCTCTGCAGGCCCCGCCATCACGAGGAGGCGGGGGCCCTGGACCCCGGGGTGCACTAGGAGGTGAGGGGCACCTGGGGACCCAGGGGCTGCAGCGAACTCTACACGGGGGAACAGTGCAGACTGAGAGTTCACACGTGCGAGCGTGTGCACACAGCTGGGTATCACCAGGATCCCCAGACACCTGACACAGGGGCCCTGGACTCTGGTGAAGCTCCACCGCCCGTGCACTGTGGAGCGGGGCTGGACGAGGCGGGCCTCCTGCAGGGTCCTCGGTGCTCACTCTGCAGCATGGTCACTGGCCGGGGGGACGGTCCAGCCAGGAGGCACAGGGCACCCAGGCCACGCCCAAGTCGGAGGCTGGCCAGAAAGGCCAACTCCCTGGGGCCCGGGAAGCCTGCTCCAGGCAGGTAACACAACCCGCTTCCAGCCCAGATAAGTGTGTCAGTGAAACCCCACCCAGGTCAATAGACTCCTTCTCTGAAAACCACCCCCAGACTGAATAGGCTGGGCGCCTTCTCCTGCCTCAACAGTGTAAAAGGAACAGATCTAAACAGTGTCATGGAACAGGAGACAAAGCCCTGCGCCCCCAGATGGCATCCGGCCCCGTGGCTGCCCTGCTCCCCCTCCGCTCAAGCGGTCACCCCCATAACACAGAGCGGCCCCCCAGGGCCCACCCAGGACCCGCAGAACCGGCGGGGCCGGCCCAGCCCACATACTCTCTGCTCTCCGTCCAGCAGAGGAAACGCTGGGCAACACGGTGACCGTGAGCCGAACACCCACTCCTCCGCCCATGTGCGTGACGCGGCCCCTTCCAGGCCTCCTAGAGCGAGGCGAGCAAGGAGCCGGGGCCTCGGGAGCAGCAGGGCAGGGCCGGCACGGAACCCACAGCCTGCAGCCAGGCCTGTGGGTGGGGCGTTTGGGGCGCTGGTCCGAGGAGAATTAGAAACAATAACATCGAAATTAACACAACACTGTAAATCAACTCTACTTCAATAAAATTAATTTTTTTAAAAAACAATAAAAGAAACAACCCAGTAACATCAGTTACTCATTGGGCAGCTTCTCATTCTCCCAGGTGCCTGCAAATCCGCAAAACATCGTGATAACACACCTGGCCCTGTCAGAGGGACCCCAAGCCCATCCTAGGTCCACTTCCGCTGTGAACTCACAGAACAAACCCCAGACAGACAGTCATAGTCGGGACTCCGCACATACCCCTGCACCCTGGGGCCCCTGAGAGGCGAGCACCCAACCTCCAGATCACAAGACTGAGGCCAGAAGGGGTAGCGGGCTCCGCTGCCGCCCACCACCACCCGTGGCAGCCCTGGCAGGCCGCAGGCCATCAATCCGCCTGCCACACCCTTGTCCCCACACCCTGAGCATGCAAGGCAGGCTCCGCACCAGAGCACACTCGTGTTCAACACACCTGGAGACACACACAGGACGTCAGCGAGGGCTCCAGCCCCCTGACCCCACGGACCAAGTGATGGGTCTCCCAAGGCCACCGAATGACCTCTGCTCTGAGCCACATGAGACCACTCCATTTGCTCACATAAAGTGATGGGTCTCCCAAGGCCACCGAATGACCTCTGCTCTGAGCCACATGAGACCACTCCATTTGCTCACATAAAGCCACCATTTTCATAAGAAACGAACGAGAAGTCGAATACGACCCGAGATATGTTTAAGAGTCTTTTGGCATTTGAAAAAAACATATATTTTTTATGGCACTTACCATGAAGATAACCAGCTTCTTTCCACCAAGTGAATAAAAGCCAGACACAAAGCAGCGGCCCTGCCAACCCGAGAGGCTGCAGCCCCCTCAGGGCCCGGGCTGCCCCAGCGAGCCTGCGGCAGTGACCCACCGCCTCCAGGCCGGGCCTCCTCCAGCCCAGGCCCCGAGCTCCAGCGCGTCCCTCATGCACCACAGCTGAGACCCCTTCCTCCAGCAGCACACAGCCCCATGTCCAAGAGGCCCCGGGAGCCTCAGACGCTGAGGGCCTTTCTGTACCACGTTTGCCACCTGCGCGGGCCGAGGTCCTCCCTGCCCCACAACTCCACAAGGTGGCATGGAGTCGGCACCAGCAGGCACCCGCTGTGTGGACAGGCCCCTCCATCTGTTCCCCTCCAGACACCCCCGTGTCCCCCGAACCCCCACCTTCACCGCCTCACCTGCCGTCGTGGTGTCCACGTCCTTGGCGGCCAGCTCCTCCACCTCCGACCTCTTCCTCAGCTCAAACCTCCGGGACAAGCCTTCTCGGGGCTTCCATAACTCCTGGATCAGGAGGGGCTTCTCGTTGTCGCCGAACACCCGGAAGCCCTGAGCCTGCCACGCATGCCCGCCACCGCTGGCCTGGCCCACCACATCGCACAGCACGAACTGGGCGGCACGCTCGGGGCTCAGTGCGTAGCGCTCCAGGGCCTCCCTCACCAGCTCCCGGGCGCTGGACGTGCCGGTGGCCAGGACGCTCTTGTAGTGGGTGCCTGAGCACACGCTGTCCCCGAACACCTTCAGGACCCCGGGGGCCGAGAGCTGCGTGGACAGCTCGGCAGGGTCATCGCTGGCACCCAGGCCTGAGCAGGGAGTGTCCAGGTCGCGGTACTTGTAGCTCAGGGTCCGGGACAGC
>NW_011494795.1:2649739-2653862 GCF_000754665.1 Bison bison bison | reverse complement strand
GTCTTCACCGACGAGCACCCGGGACTCTGGCCAGCGGCAGGGAAGAGGCCGCGTCCTGGGAGAAAATGAAAGGTGGGTGAGCACCGACCAGCAGGAGCCCACAAGGCTAGGGAGAACTTCACCAGACTGGACGGCTGCCCAGGGCCCGCTGCCCCAGCAGAAGCTGCGGACACAGCACCTTGGAGCAATCAAACAGGGAGGATACAGCCGAAGCCGGTGGGACCGCAGGGGACAGAGCATGTCTGGAGCAGCTGGGGTTCCCTTCAAGGAAAGCCATCACTAGGAAGCTCCGAGAGGTCACTCAAGGGCAGACAAGAGATGCCCAGAGCCAGGGCAGAGTCCAGCGTGCCTCCCCTAAACGCCACCTGCCCCACCTGTGCTCCGAGAGACTCAGTGCACACAGCAACGCAGCCAGCCAACAGGCAGAGACAACCGCAGACAGCCGCCCGCCACCAGCACACAAGCCCCCGACACGCTGCTCCGGGCGGACCGGTCCTGGTTTGGAGGAGCCACTTTCCAGGACGGCAGCACTCAAATGGACACATGACCACAACGGACACAAAAGGGCTCTTCCAGAAGCAGCGGAGGCATGGCTGGAATGCCAGGGTCCACCCACGGCGTCCAGCCTGGCGTGGGCCCTGGCCAGGCCAGAGGGGCCATCTTGCCGAGGAAATCAGAACACAGCGCTGAGATGCTGAGGAGTGTTCCTAAAGTCTCGACTCTCGTGCACTTGGGGCCTCAGAGGCCTAGGGTTCCAGAGAGCGGGGTTCCGGGCCCTCTCCCCACGAGCTCCGGGCGGGTGGAGGGGAAGGAAGACGTCCTCCTCCACAGAAACTCGGGGCTCACGACCACTGGGGGAGCCCAAGCACCGCCAGCTCCCGACTCTGCGCCCCCTCCAGGCAAGCAGACCAGAGAGGCAGGTCCGCTTTCTAGAAGGCTCTGGAAACCCAGGCCAGGCCCTGGTGAGAGCAGCTCTGGGCACCGGCCCCAGTGACCAGCGTCAGCACGGGACTCCACCACAGTCATCGCCTCAGCCCTGACTCACAGGTGCTGGGAGGGGCTTCCTGGGGGGGGAAGGGACTGCCCCAGGTGGGAGAAGTGACCAGGGAGCCCCCTGAAGACGAGGATCCACGCCCACACCGCCGGACCCAAACCGGGTGAGGCCCCCAGCCCAGGCACCGACATCGAACCGCATTCTTCCCGGCTGGCTGGCCCCTGGCCCCGGGTCCCGGCCTGTGAGGTCATCACCCCCACCCCGACCCCAGGGCTGTGGGAATGAAGGCTGAGCAGCAGACCTGCCCTTCTGTTCCTCCAGAACCATCCTCAGAGGACCCTGAACTCTTCAAAATGCTCCTAACAACATCACACCCCAAAGACTGGCTTCTGAATGCTAACGCGTGCCCACTGGCTGGGCTGGGGCCCCCTGCGCTAACAGCCCGCTGTGCAGGCTCACCACCGCAGAGCCCCGTGCTGTGGGCCAGCTTTCTGAAGCCCCAACCTGCTGAAAACAGCCAGGGGTCCTCAGCGGAGGAGCGCACGAGGCCTCCGGGCTCGAGTCCAGCTGGAAAGGAGCGACTCCGAACTCCCTGAGGAAGGTGCACCAGCCTCCCAATCAGAGGCCGTGGAGTGCAGAGCTGGCTTGGCTCCCCATCTCGGACCCGTCCGAAGCCCCGACTGAACCTACCACAGAAGCGTCTCCGCTGGGCCTCACATGACAAGCACACGGCTATGGTTCGCACACCACGCGAGTGCCTTCAAGCCACCGCACCTCCTGAGAGGCACACCACCCGCCTCACAAAATTCCAAGTCGTGCCTCTGGCCACCACCCGTTCTCCGTGGACCTGACCCTCCATAGACGCACGGCTCACCTCGAGCACAGCCCCCTCAGCCCTGACCCAGCCCCGCGGTCCGCCAGGGATGTCTGGCAGAGAAAGCTCTATGTTCGGAGATGATGTCCAAGTACAGAATAAATAAATACAATGCTGAAAATGGCGGAAGCCGTGTCTCAGCAGAAGGCCAACTCACAGAGAAGTCAGGAAGTAATAAATGCGGGGATTTAAAAGGCCCCAGACACAACAGAGGCCTTCCTAAGTGGCTCAGTGGTAAAGAACCCGCCTGCCAATGCAGGAGACACGCGTTCAATCCCTGGGTCAGGAAGATCCCCTGTGGGAAGGATAGGCCACCCATTCCAGTATTCTTGCCTGGAGAATCCCACGGACAGAGGAGTCTGGCGGGCTACAGTCCATGGGGTCAAAAAGAGCTGGACACGACTTAGCAACTGAGCAGAGCAGATACAACGAAGAAGTAAAAAGCTGTTTTGCACCAGGGGGTGCATCTTTACAGGTTCCGTAAGGCTCTTACAGGTTCTAAAGCTTGTGTGATTCTGCTTTAATTAAAAACAGAAAATCACAGACACATAGCTGCTACGTGTAGAGTCATGGAAGGGAGCCCCCCTCCTCTGGGGCAAAGTTAGCAACATCAACAAAAAAGGGGCAGAAAAACTTAGGAGACACTGACTCATTCCCTTCCAGCAACAGCTTCTTGAGCCCCAAGAAGTCCCAGTAAATACAGACCCTGATGGGCTGGATCCATTCTACCAGGAGACTCTCGCCTCCTCATGATCATGCCCTCTGTGGCCACCTTCAGGGAGGGACCACGGAGCATGACCACTTGCTCACACGCACCCTTCCCCCACAATCACACAGAGAATGCAGAGTACAGCCTGTTTGTCAGAATGGGACGCCCGAGTTTTTTGCAAAGGGCAAGAGGCGTGCAGGAGTTTCCTACGGAGCGGAGCACACCCGGGGTAACAAGATCTGTTTTTTTGGAAGCATGACCAGCCTTTTCCTCTTCTGCTCAGTCCCCTCCTCTTTCACACAAAAACTTGGGGAAACACGGGCCCAAGGCTGCAGGTCGCCTGCTGTTGCTTCTCCTGGAGAATGTTTTTCTCTTGTTCTCAAGAAAAGAGTCCAATTTCTGATGAAAACAAGCTCAAGTCACAGCAGCGAGTGAGGTCAGTGCGGGGCTGACCGAATGGGTGGAGGGACACTGCCGTTCCAACACTGCAATGTGGGATCCATTAGCATTTCCACCGGGGCAGGAAAGGAAGAGGGTGGATTCACAGGCTCTGTCTGATTCCGACCAGCCATAAATCCTACATTGACAGCTCCGGCCAGAGCCACACTTTTAAAAGATGAAAATAATCTAATCAGATTTAATTCAGGCGTGCTAGCCTCCTGAGAGGGGTCTGACTTTTCTGTCTGTGAGATTAAGGACTTCTCCTCTCTCCAGCATACTCCAGAGGCTGCCGGAGCTAATGGGAGACACCTGTAACTAACCAGAGACACCTGTAATCAGGGCTGGAAAATTCTTTCCAGCAATTCAGATTAATCAAACACTTGACCAGGTAGGTGCTGGGAGCCCGGGTGTCTGGGTCTGCAGCCCCGCCCCGGCCCCACCCACTGGCTCCGAAATGGGATAATCCTGTTTCTTCCGCAGGGGTCCCCAGGAGCCCCAGGCCTGCGTGTTTTCTTAAGAGACACTATTTTGTCGAGGGGCTGGAAATGGTACAGAAATCGCTGGGAGACAATGCTTTCAGCTGGCACACGAGCGGGGAACGTGCTACTGTGTGAACAGGAAAACCAGAATAGGCTGTGGGCGTTGCGGGGGGGGGGGGTGTCGCCCCGACCCTGGAGAAGAGGGTGACGGGCCCCTATGCTCCGTGCCCGCCTGCAGGCGCCCCTCTCCAAGGGGGCCGCCACGGTTGGGGGGACTGCATTCGGAGGGACGCAGGGGGCGGTGGCCGCAGGTGACCTCCTGGAACCTTCAGGCTAGGCCGCCCTCACCCCCTGCAGCTGGCCTGCGGGACCCGCCCCCCGAGACCGCGCCCGGGCCCCCGAGAGCCGCCGGTTTCCACGACAACCGGACAAGCCTGGCCCGGACGGCCCGAGAGACGCCCCGTGCGGGCCCAGCCGCCTCGGCGCGCGCCCCCCGCCCCGGGGCCTCGCCGCCCAGCCAACCTCCGCGACCCGGAGTCCCGGACGCCACGGAGCGACCCCAGCCGCCGCTTCTCGCGCACCCCTCACTCACCTCCAACGCAGCCCCCCGCCGCCGCCACCACGTT
>NW_011494795.1:2648761-2649420 GCF_000754665.1 Bison bison bison | reverse complement strand
GGGGAGGGCCCCCCCTCCGTGAGTGGGCGGGGGCGACAAGATGGGCGGGGCCTAGGGTCCGCGGCCGCCCAATGAACGCACACAAGGCCTGGAGGGGCGGGGCCTCAAAGGAGGGGTGGAGCCGATGGGGGCGTGCCGGGCTCCGGCACCACGTGCCGACCAATTAATAGGCACAGACGTGCCTCGAAGGCAGAGGTGGGTGGGGCTGGCCGCAGAGAAGCGGGTGCTGGGCTGCGCACCTCTATCTTCAACTCAAGAGGACTATGCAGGAGAGGCCGGGCCAGTGCTAAGCTCTGAGGCCAAGTGGTGGCCTCAAGCTGGGTGGGGGCGGGGGCTGGCAAACTGTTTTGTCCCCACCTTCTAGTCCCTAGGTGGACAAGGCCAAGGCAAAGAGGAAGCTGGGTTAAGACAAGCGCTGATGGAAAGCGCTTATGGCGGTCCATAGTCGTTAGTCTGATATATGAACATCCAAAACACGGAAAGAGGACGAGGGTGGCAGCTTCCCTCTCTCTTACAATCCGTCCCCCACTTAGCAGCCAGAGTCTTAAACGACAAATCAGATCATGGCTCTCTTCTGCTTAAAACGACGCAAAACGGGGTCAGCTCAGCTCCGGGGCTCTGGCCCAACCGCCCTCCTCGAGTAACTTGTTTTAAAAGAA
>NW_011494795.1:2643344-2648661 GCF_000754665.1 Bison bison bison | reverse complement strand
CCTGTCCTTAGAGCTCACTTTGACACAAGTCCTCCGGCTGGGGTTCCACCTTGGAGAAAGGCTTCTCACAGATAGCTCTCTTTATACCGCCCTGCTCTTGGTCTAGACCTGGGGGATTCATGTGGCCTCTGGATAAAAACGCAGAATTCTGACCCTGGGAGTGAATCTTTTTGGTGACAGCCATTGGGGTATAAAGGGCTTCCCTGGTGGCTCAGACAGTAAAGAATCTGCCTGCAACACAGGAGACCCAGGTTGGATCCCTGGGTCATGAAGATCCACTGGAGAAGGGAATGGCAACCCATTCCAGTATTCTTGCCTGGAGAATTCCATGGAGGAGCCTGGAAGGCTACAGTCTGTGGAGTCGCAAAGAGTCGGACAAGACCAACCGACTAACACTTTCACTTTTTCACTGAGATATAAAGTTTTATGGTCATGACCCCAAATTCGCTAGGGGGAGACTGGGGAGGAGGGAACAGCAATCTACTGACCACCTACTGTATGCCAGACCCGTGCCAGGGGCTTTATGTCAGTCACCTCATCTAAAGCTCACATCAACTCTTGTGAGGCAGATGCTGTTACACCCAGAGAAGTCAAACAGCTAGAAGTAGATCCAGGAACTGAGGCCAGGACTGTGTGATTAAATAATATCCTATCCTCAGCAAGACTCCCCGTATATCTGCACAGCCTTCCCCACTCTGACCCTGAAGAGGCAAATGTCAGCGCTGGAAGGAGAGCCTGGGTTTAAACCTGTGTTTTTCTCCTAAGGCATTCCTCACCATCGTCCTGTCCCAAGGCTTACCCTTCCCCTCACCCCTCTTCAGCAGGGTGGTGGGGGGCAAACTCCCACCTGTGAGCCAAATCTGAGCTGCTATTTTATAAATAACATTATACTGGAACCCAGCCACACCCCTTTGCTTATATCTCGTCTAAACTGCTTTCATGCAGCAAAGACTTTTCAGACTCGAGTCTAAAATATTTACTATATGGCCCTTTATAGAAAAATCCACGGCCCTGCTCTTCAGGATCTAGTAATGCCAACTATTGGTTATTTCTTAGCGTACCTGGTGGCTCAGATAGTAAAGAAGTCCACGGGGTCGCAAAGAGTTGCACGTGACTAAGCCACGAACATACACACACACCACACACCTTTCTCATCTCTGTCTTGGCTCAGTTCGTCCCCGCTGCCTTGGTACACCGTACCCAACTGTAGTACTCTGCTCAGGTGGCCATAATGAAAGAACACAGACCGGGGGGCTTAAACAGTGGAGATTTATTTTCTCACGGTTCTGGAGGCTGGAAATCCGCAATCAAGGTGCCAGCAGAGAGGATTTCTTGTGAGGCCGCTCCCCTTGGCTTGCAGATGCCAGCTTCTCCCTGTGTCCTCATGTCTTCCTGCAGTCTTTCTTATTCGTCTGTGTCCTAATCTCCTCTTGTAAGGACACCAGTCAGATTGGATTAGGGCCCACCCTAATGACCTCATTTTCACTTAATCACTTCTTTAAAGGCCCCATTTCCAAATACACTCACATTATGAGATGCTGGGGGTTATAGCTTCAACATATGGATTTTTTTTTTTTAATTTTTAAAATGTTTTTTTTTTTCCTTGGCTGCACTGGGCCTTCGTTGCCCTTGGGCGGGCTTTCTCTAGTTGTGTGAGCAGGAGTTACCCTCTAGTTGCAGTGTACAGGCTTCCCACTGCGGTGGCTTCTCTTGTTGCGGCATGCGGAATCTTCCGGGACTGAGGATCAGTCCAATCCACACACACAGGCGGATTCTTAACCACTGGGCCACCAGGGAAGTCCTCAACATGGATTTGAAAGGAACACAATTCAGTTCCTCAGACAGTCTTCATCATCTGGCTAATGTCTACTCATCCTTTAAGACTCAGAGTGGGTGTTACTTATGTAGTTGCTTCCCCCCACGGTGGTCCCCAGTGACTCACACTTTCTGGTTTCACACCCCGGGTAGTCCCCTCCCAGGCTGAAACAGATCGGAGCTGTGTAAACAGTAAGATGCTACCAAAGTGACAGTGTGACTTCAGGGGCTAAATTATAAAAGCTGGTTTCCGCCCTTGCTCTCTCCAGGATCATTCCCTCTGGAGGAAGAACATTCAAGCAACCCTGGAGGGGTCCACGTAGCGAGAAAACCAATGCCTCCCGTCAAGACAGCACCAACTTGCCACCCGCACGAGCCATCCTGGATGTGGGTCCCCCAGCCCCAGGAACCTCCATGGCTGCCACCCCAACCAACACCCTGACCGCATCTATTGAGGGACCCTCAGCCAGAAGTGGCTCAGACAGTGTAGAATCTGCCTGCAATGCAGGAGACCTGGGTTCGATCCCTGTGTTGGGAAGATCCCCTGGACGAGAAAATGGCTACCCACCCCGGGGTTCTTGCCTGGAGAATCCCATGGACAGAGGAGCCTGGTGGGCTGCAGTCCATGGGGTCGCAAAGAGTCGGACACGACTGAGTGACTAACACAGCCAGAATCACCCAGCAAAGCTGCTTCTGAATTCCCAGCCCTCAGAAACTACCTGAGATGAGGAATGTTTACTCCTGACTCATGCCCCTAAGTTTTGGGGCCATGGTTATGCAGCAATAGATCAATAGATCAATGAGTGCCCCTTATCCAGAAAGGCCTCCCTGCCCCCAGACCTGGCTGCACGCCCCTCCTCTGTGCCCCCACAGACTTTTGTTTTTGGCCTTGCCACTCGGCTGGTGGGATCCTAGTTCCCAACTAGGGATTGAATCTGGGCCCTCAGCAGTGAGAGCACGGAGTCCTAACCGCCGGACCCATGGGGGAATTCCCTCCCACAGACTTTTGTTTTCTACCTTTTTATTCACCAAGTCCATGTTATATCAAACCACGTTCCTTAAATGCAAATCAGAGATTTCTCCTCCCCGTGCTGCGGTCCTCGAATCACTTCCCTTCCAGCTTCAAGTCCACGCCCTCCTCCAGGGGGGGCCCTGCTGACCGCTCCACCTGCTCTCTCCCTCCACCACGGAGCTCCAGCGACACCAAGCTTCTGTCTTCAAACACACCAAGCTCACTCCCTCTTCTGAAACCTTTCCCCTTGCTGCGTCCTCTTCCCCAAATGCTCGTCCTGCTGTGCTGGCACGATGCCATCTTTCTCTCCCTGAAACCCGGCTCTGGAACTTCTCCAGTGGTCCAGCGGTTACGACTCCTCACTTCCACTGCAGGGGCCACGGGTTCGAGCCCTGGTCGGGGAACTAAGACCCCACATACCGTGTGGTGCAGCCAAAGCCAACAGTTCTGTCATATCGTGACCATCTCATAGTGGTCACCCCATGCTCATTCTCTGCCTCACAACCTGCTTAATTCATAGGCCTTTATCACCATTCGCTCGTGTATTGGACACACGTTGGGATTTGAGTTCTGTAAAGGCCGGCTCCTCAGCTGTCTTCTTTACTGCCACACATGGCACAGAGTAAGTGAAAAAGTGCTGGTCGCTAAGTCGCGTCTGACTCTTTGTGACCCCATGGACTGTAGCCCGCCAGGCTCCTCTGTCCATGGGATTTCCCAGGCAAGGATACTGGAGTGGGTTGTCATTTCCTTCTCCAGGGGATCTTCCACAGATTGAACTCACCTTTCTTGCATCGGCAGGTGGATTCTTTACCATCTGAGCCACCAAGCACGTGCCAGATTTCGGGCTGCATGAATATTTGTTAAATGAATAAGCAAGGGAATGAACAGATTTCGACCCAGTCTCAACCTCTCACCCCCGCCCTCAACTGGAAGCTTCTTAAGGGCAAGTGCTGAATTTTATTCATCTTTGTATTCCTTCTGGGAAATTCACTCACCGATTCAGAATAAGGGCTTCCCAGGTGGTACAGTGGTAAAGAATCCACCTGCCAATGCAGGAGACGCAGGTTTGATCCCTGGGTCAGGAAGATCCCTTGGAGAAGGGAATGGCAACCCACTCCAGTATTCTTGCCCGGATAATTCCATGGACAGAGGAGCCTGGCGGGCCACAGTCCATGGGGTCGCAAAGAGTCAGATACAACTAAGGGATTAACACTTGTATTCCTGCAACTGCCACCATGGGCCGGTGATCAAAATTTTGAATGGAGCAGTGAGCCGCCCCTTGTGGCCACCAGAGGGCAGCAGAGTCCTGGGACTCAATTAGGAAAAACCAAAAGGTGCCCAAAGGAAAAAACATCTTGTTAAGGTCAAAGGGCAGGTTCAGGGGCAGAGAGAGACTGGGCTCTCTAGAGGCCAGGAGAGCGGGAAGGAGGCAGCAGGCCCAGGGAGGAAGTTACCTCCCCATCCCTAGAAGGGGCTGGAGAAACGAGCGATTTCGGGCTCAGGTTCCATCCTCCATGAGCCCAGCACCACGACCGGCAACTGCGGAGTCTGGGGCTCCCTGTAGACTCACCAGCCGACAGCTCTGCAGTTATATGTCTTCCCACATCCTCTGCTAAACAGCTTTCGGCTGACAACTAGTACCCCCGGCGCTGGTAAGGTACGGATGCCAGGACTTAGGCGCTGGGTCCTTGCACCCTTTAATCAACAGAAGCTGGAAAGAGGCCAGACAAGCAGTTCAGGCGAGGGAGGCTATCCTGGCATCCGTGCACAAAGGAGAGAACACGAGTAACTGGGTGCCCTCGCTTGCTCCAGGGCACGTGGGCTGCTTCCTTAAAGAGGGTGAGGGTCCGGGAGCATCTGGCGGGAGGAGCCGCTTGGGTGGTCTGCCCATCCCCTTGGTGGTGCTGCACGTGGGGATCAAGCCAAGGACCCTGCTTTTGCTCCCAGCACCTCAGATGTGGCAGTTGGTTTGTAGCCTTTTTGTATCTTATTGTTCCTAATTTGCCCCATCTCCACATGCCTGCAGTTATTTTTAGCCCCTTTTATTTTATTTTAATTTCCTCGCTTGAGGAGATGTTTGTCCAAGGGCAAGCACTGCAGTTAAGGGTCCCAGGTCCCAGCGGAGCTCAGCGGGCTGTCAGGAGTAGAGTAATGTCTGGAGTAACAGGACTACGAAAGTAAAAGCCGCCTGCTCCTTGGAAGAAAGGCTATGACAAACCTAGACGTATTCAGATCAGATCAGATCAGTCGTGTCCGACTCTTTGTGACCCCATGAATCGCAGCATGCCAGGCCTCCCTGTCCCTCACCAACTCCCAGAGTTCACTCAGACTCACGTCCATTGAGTCAGTGATGCCATCCAGCCATCCCATCCTCTGTCGTCCCCTTCTCCTCCTGCCCCCAATCCCTCCCAGCATCAGAGTCTTTTCCAGTGAGTCAACTCTTCCCATGAGGTGGCCAAAGTACTGGAGTTTCAGCTTTAGCATCATTCC
>NW_011494795.1:2637320-2643244 GCF_000754665.1 Bison bison bison | reverse complement strand
CAGAATGGACTGATTGGATCTCCTTGCAGTCCAAGGGACTCTCAAGAGTCTTCTCCAACACCACAGTTCAAAGGCATCAATTCTTCGGCGCTCAGCCTCTTTGAGACATCACTTTGCCAACAAAGGTCCATCTAATCAAAGCTATGGTTTTTCCAATCGTCATGTATGGATGTGAGAGTTGAACCATAAAGAAGGCTGAGCACCAAAGAACTTATACTTTCGAACTGTGCTGGAGAAGACTCTTTAGAGTCCCTTGGACTGCAAGGAGATCAAACCAGTCAATCCTAAGGGAAATCAGTCCTGAATATTCATTAGAAAGACTGATGCTGAAGCTGAAACTCCAATGCTTTGGCCACCTGATGGCAAGAACAGACTCACTGGGAAAAAACCCTGATGCCGGGAAAGATTGAGGGCAGGAGAAGGGGGTGACAGAGAATGAGATGGTTGGATGGCCTCACTGACTCAATGGACATAAACTTTGAGCAAACTCTGGGAGAGAGTGAAGGACAGGGAAGTCTGGTGTGCCACCGTCCATGGGTCACAAAGAATCAGACAGGGCTGAGCGACTGAATGACACCCAGAGGCCTACAGAATAATGTGAGGGCACCACAGCTACAGAGGAATGTGTAGGGCACCAGGACCACAGAGATGCAGTACAAACAGACGCTCTTCAGTTTGAAGTTTGTGCACATGTTCTGATGTAGACACCCAACATTTGGTGCTAGGGATCTGTACCTCAGGTGAGCTATTTAGTTGGGAAACAGCGACTCAAAGTCATTAGCATAACCCACTGTATCGCACAGGGAACTATACTCAATATCTTGTAATAACCTATAATAGAAGAGAATGTTAGAGAGGGAAAAAAAAAAATATATATATATGGGCTTCCCACGTGGTGCTGGTAGTAAAGAGCCTGCCTGCCAATGTAGGAAACAAAAGAGACGGGGGTTTGATCCCTGGGTCAGGAAGATCTCCTGAGGGGGGCATGGCAACCCACTCCAGTGTTCTTGCCTGGAGAATCCCATGGACAGAGGAGCCTGGCAGATTATAGTCCACAGGGTGGAAGAGTCAGACACCACTGGAGCGACTGCGCACGTATGCGTGTGTGTATAAAATTATATCACTTTGCCATATAACTGCAACTAACACAACGTTGTCAATCAACTGTATTTCAATAAAAGTCTTTAATTAAAACAATAATAATAAATTTCAAAAGTCATTAGCATGCTGATAGGAAATGAAGCCTGGGCAGTGTTTAATTGGAACAAACAGTAACACTAAAATTCCAATTGCTAAATTGTGTCTGACTCTTTCAACCCCATGGACTGCAGCACGCCAGGCTTCCCTATCCTTCACTGTCATCCCGGAGCTTGCTCAAACTCATGTCCATTGAGTCAGTGATGCCATCCAACCATCTCAGCCTCTGTCGCCCCCTTCTCCTTCTGCCCTCAATCTTTCCTGGCATCAGGGCCTTTTCCGATGAGTTGGCTCTTCGCATCAGGTGGCCAAAGTATTGGAGCTGCACCCTAAGCATCAGTCCTTCCAATTAAAGCAGATCACGTCAAATTACTTTGGAGTGTTGGGTCTGTCATAAAGAAACTTGAATCATATTAACTGTCAAAGACTTTAGACTGTGGGGTGCTTTAAGAAATCCTCTGCCCCAGTGATGATTAAACTGCTCATGCAGTGACGTCTCTGGAAGTTCTAGCGCTCTTGGGACTGGGAGTATGTCTCAGACCACATAGGAATCAGGATTAATTTCCTTAGCCAAAAATGTGACCTCGTGATAAACACAAGACCTGAGCACCTGTGGCCTCTAGAGGGCATACTGTTGAGCCAAAATGCTTGCTTGGGTCTGACATTTCCATGAAGATGAATTTTTCATTGCTGACTTGATTTGATGTTGCCTGGGAGCATTTTGGGAGAGGTACCGAGACAGGCCCGGGACCCGAGACCCCTTTCTTGCACTTGAACCTACAATATACAAGAAAATCATAATGAACCAAAAATAACTGCGTGCATGCACAGTTGGGGCAAATTCTGGACAAAAGGTACGAGAAGACCAAGAGAGCCTCGCTGCTTCCTTCCCAGGGAAATCACAGTGAAGGCTGTGGTCTACATTCTCCCGCTCCGTCTGCTTCCTGACCCGCCTGGTGCTTCCCACTACAGTGGCCTGCCTGGCGATGCACACCCCCTTTCCTTGGGGTCTGTGAATAACTGTCTTTTCAGTGGCAGTCATCTGCTGATCCGTTGGTCTCACTATCCCTGAATAATAATAAAATCTACTTTAAAAATATATATATTTTGGCCACACCACTCAGCATCTGGGATCTTAGTTCCCCGACCAGTGATTAAACCTGCACCCCCCCTCCCCCCGACTGCCAGGGAAGTCCCACGATCTACCTTTTAAAGCAGGGTGTTTGGCCAGCCTCCCCAGCTGACTCTCCCCACCAGCTGAAGCCGATTCTGAATTCCTGACCAACAGGAGCCAAAAGAGAGATTGATGCTTATTTGCTGTTTTAAGACTGCATCCCAGGATAACTTGTTATACAGCAATACACAGTTTTTCCTTTATATTTTTCTAAATATTCCAAGTTTCCTACAATGAACAGCTTTTATATATAAAAAAAAAAAAAAAAACTTTTGACCAATGTTATTTTCAAAAAGACAACTGAGCAAGCATGAGGCATCTTGAATTTTTATTAAGTTCTTTCTACTCCACTGGAAACGACCACATTCGCCAGCAGGATGATTCTTCTTAATACAAATGTTTATCCAATGACGAGTTAATACAAAACGACAGTTTCACGACAGAAAAGGTCCAGAACCAGCGGGACGGTTGTTAAAAGTCACGCCACGCGCGCGCCAATCCCAAACACTGTAGACGTGACAGATCCATAAACGAACAGGGAGACCATCGGGGCTCCTGCTCACTGCTGCAGCCCCAGCCCTACCCCTGAGAAAGCGCTTAACAAGCCGCAGGGTCTACACCTGCACACAAGTGGGCGGGTTCCTCGGGAAACCTGGCGGTGTAAACACGACTGCTGGGCGAGTCATTCCCCAGCGTCAGAGCCTGAAATCTGAAATTGTTTACAGAGGCAAAGCTGCTCCTCCAAAACTCTGGATCCAAGATCTCTGGATTCCCCCTCTCCCTCCCGCCTTCCCAACCCTTCCTGGTCTACAACCACTCAGCTCCAAGGGCCCCTGAACACGGGAACATCACCAGGACAAGAGACCCCCAAAGTCTGATGCTGTATTTCCCTCAAGGGGGTCAGGGTTGGCAGTAACCAGATCCTCAGAGCTTCCCACATGGCCCTGGGACACCCAGGCTCCCGAGGCATGGCACCATGCTGACCCCTGCCGATCACGGCCAACTGGCATGAAGCCCCTAACACCAAGGCTCAGGGCTTTGCAGAGAGTGCGCCAAGAGCAGTGCCCAGAACTGAGGATGCAGGCCCACCGGTGGGCCACAGAATCGTTCCAGCTTGAACACAATGCCACAGGGCAAGACAGAGCCGGGGGTCGGAGTAGGTGAGGGGAGGTCAGCGCCCCGCCAGCAGGTCCCGTTTCAGGGCAGGGCACACATAACCGGAGTCGCCGTGTAGAACGTGTTTCTTATGGTGGGTATTAAGAAGGCTTGGAAAACACAAACGCCATCTAATCCCTGCACCCTGCAGCCTGACTCCTCACGGGGCCAACCCCGGGATGCACAGGTCACCCTCCCGAAATAGACTGCTGGGCCACCGCTGGGATGGGCACCTCCCCTCTGACCACCACGACGAGTGTAAACGTCAGTTCGAAAGCCCATCTTGAGGCCAGGTTTGCAGGGAGAAGGTGGGGGCTCGGTATGGGCAGAGATTCCGAGAGGACCTGAGATGGATTCATCAGTCACAGCTGTGCCGGGCCCAGCAGACCCCAAACCCTCACCCGACAGGCCAGGTGGATGAGAGCAGTCGCTTCTCCACGCATTGACCCGTTCAAGTGTGTGTACACGCTGCCTTTACCTTGTGCTGCTGGTGGGAAGGCCGTCGGCTGGACACGCGCGCCTTAAGAAGACAAGCACCACTCGGGAGCAGGAAATACCCGCGGTCTCACCCTCAGACCTGCCGAGGCGCGGGCAAAACTGACAGAATTTGGGGATTCAGCAGCCAGATCAGGAGCAGTGTGGCCCCAGAAGGACATCAAGAAGACGCCCTCACCTGCTGCTCAGAGCTCAGCCCTCGGGAGCAAGACAGCCCGGGCCCTCGGGAGGAGGAAGGAAGCCTCAGCCAGGGGCCGCGCCCCGGATTCTGCCCGCTGGGCTGCCCGGGGCAAATCACTCGGCCTCTCTGAGCAGCCTCAGTCTCCCCAAGTAAGATGCACAAACAGCAGTTTTGTCTTGCCAGGCTTTGTGGGGAGAAATACATGAGAACACGGATGAGAATAAGCACCCTGTCTGTGACTGTGTGCTCAGATGCTTCAGTCATGCCCCACTCTTGATGGCCTCCTGGGCTGTAGCCCACCGGGCTCCTCTGTCCATGGGATTCTTCCGGCAAGAATACCAGAGCAGGTTGCCTTTTCCTCCTCCAGCGGATCTTCCCAACCCAGGGATCGAATTGGTGTCTCTTATGTCTCCTGCACTGGCGGGCGGATTCTTTACCGCTGCGACACCTGGGAAGCCCCCCAGCTATGTGTACCTGACCTGCTAATCATGAAGAGGGGATGGAACACGGAAGAGCCTGCCCGGGGTGCGGGCTACGGCCCACTGGTAAACAAGCTCCCCAAAAGGCAGAGCTCTGATGTGCGGGCTTTGCCGATTTCCACAGTTGTAGCTACTCCACTCTGGCCAGATTCACACTAGCCGTGGTTTAAGGCCTTTCCAAAGTTTCCTGAAAACTTGACAACTGGTCTCCATGGCACCACACATGTGCAGAGCACACCAGCAAGGGCTTCTCCCCTCCCACAAGCAGCTGACAGCGTCAGCCAGGGTCAGCACGCATGCCCAGCAACGTGCCCGCCACAGCCCGCCAGCCTCTCCCTCTCGTGAGCCTCCAGACCACCTGTTGTTGTTCAGTCTCTCAGTCGTGTCCCACTCCTTGCAACCCCATGGACTGCAGCACACCAGGCTTCCCTGTCCTTCACTATCTCCCAAAGCTTGCTCAAACTCATGTCCATTTAGTCGGTGATGCCGTCCAACCATCTCAGCCTCTGTCGCCCCTTCTCCTCCCGCCCTCACTCTACAGGCCACCTGCAGGACACACAGACACGTGCTCCCCTCCCCCTCCACGCTCACACCTCACGCCTCACGGGCTGACTTTTCCAAACTGCCCAGATAATCCCGCTCTTTGGGAGCATCCAGGCAGGAGGTCCCCGGAAGCCCGGACTCCTTCAGGGGTGAGGACGGTGGCCAGTTGTAGGAACAATCCACCCAATGTCCACAGGAATGGTGGTGGCCAGGATGGGGCACCCACATAGCAGGAAGCAGATTCCACCTACCATCTGCATGGCCAACAGCAGACACACTACATACGAGGGAAAACTTGATGGCGAAAGATCCTCATTACAGATCAATCTATGCTTGTCTCCTGAATTAAAAGGATGATTAAAGAAACTGGTACGTCCATTTAATGGAGGCCTTTAAAAGAATGTTTACAAGGCGCTTGAAATTAGGAGAAATAGAAGTCTTTTTTTTTTTTTTTTTTAAAGTAGGCTGTAAAGGTGTCTATGGCAAGAGAAGGGGAAAGGGAAGTCGCTCAGTCGTGTCCGACTCTTAGCGACCCCATGGACTACAGCCTACCAGGCTCCTCCATCCATGGGATTTTCCAGGCAAGAGTACTGGAGTGGGCTACCATTGCCTTCTCCGATGGCAAGAGAAGAAAACGTCAAAATTTAAAAGTACGCATCAGGGGACTTGGTGGCGGTCCGGAGGTTAGGACTCTGCACTT
>NW_011494795.1:2633723-2637220 GCF_000754665.1 Bison bison bison | reverse complement strand
TGCACTTTCACTGCAGGAGGGCCTGGGTTTAATTCCTTGTCAGGGAACCAAGATCCCGCAAGTCTCCCAGCCAAAATGAACAAAAAACAGTACCCACTGAGTGAGGAGAATAGAAAGAAAAAAAGTAGGAGTGGTTATCTGAGGCGTGTGTGTGTGTGTGCGAGTGTGTGTGTGTGTCTGTGTTAGTTGCTCGGTAGTGCCCAACTCCTTGTGACCCGATGGACTGTAGGCTCCTCTGTCCATGGAATTCTCCAGGCAAGAATATTGGAGTGAGTTGCCATTCCCTTCTCCAGGGGATCTTTCTGACCCAGGGATTGAACCACGATCTCCCGTATTGCAGGCAGGTTCTTTACAGTCTGAGCCACCAGGGTTATCTGAAGTAGATGCTGGCAAATATTTTCTACCTTTCTAGCATTTTCTGAACATGTTATAGTAAGCATTTATTATTATAATGAAAACATAAAAAAACAACCCCCCAAGGGAATTCCCTGGCGGTCCAGTGGTTAGGACTCCCAGGTTTCCTCTGCCGTGGGCCCAGGCTTAATCCCTGATTGTGGAACTAAGATCCCACAAGCTCTGGTGCAGCCAAAAAAAAAGAAAGCAAGCCACCCCCTCCCAGTCACTAGGACACACCGTGCCTCCAGCCACAGGCATCGCAGGGCCCCTCCAGATGCCATCCCGACACGTGCAGACCTTGTTTCCCATGGGGTCCTGTCTCCCTCATCCTGGGGTACCAGGGCTCCAGGCTGACTTGGGGCAGAGGCAAAGCTCGTCAGAAACCTGAGTTGGAAAACAACAGCCCCGAGGTGTCTTCTGATGAGCAGAGACACGAGAGGAAAGGCAGGGCAGTGTCCCCGCAGACCCTGGTCATGAGCCTGCCCCATCCGGCCCCAGACACAAAGGGGCCAAGACTCACACAGAACTCCTTGCCCAGTCTTCCACCTCAGGGAGGAGGAGGAGACCACACCAGACCAAGCTCACCATCCCCCGTTCCTTCCGCACATTTGTCTGAGCGTCGGCAGGCGAGTTCTTTACCACCGAGCCACCAAGAAAGCCTTTCATAATGATACTATGACAGTATCTGCCTCTTTCCCTCACTTGTACCCACACCTGTAACCCGTGGGTGCTCCTGAGCTGCTCCGCCTGTGTGGAAGTGGCTGCTGGGGCTTCCCCGGGCTCCTTCAGCACCCCACAGAGCCGTCCCCAGAGCCTGCATCTCAGCATCTGATCACACAGTTTGCGGTGGCACATCTGACAGGTCCTTTTCTGACCAGGTCACCAGGCCCAGCTCAGCCTCTGAGCTCCACCTGCCTGTCTCAGCACGTGCGGGGGCTGTGGGCAGCCTGAGCGCCACCCTGCCTTGTTCCTGACGGAGGCCTGGGTCCGGCCGCAGGGGCCCGAGCAGGGTTACAGGAAAACCTTCAGAGTGCTTCAGCTTTCGCAAATACAGAAAGCAGAGCTGGGAAGAGTTGAAACCCCCCCAGAAGTCCCGGGACTGCAACCTTCTAAATGACCCCTCTGTGCAGGGCATCCACCCACAGCCCAGGTGGCTTTAGGGCTTCAGATCCAGGCCCACTGACAAGTCCCATCTCTGTCGGCCCCCCTCCACTCCCGGTGCTTTCCTAGGATTCTTCCCCAGCCCCACCCAGAGGCTGATGGAAAGGCGGATACTCAGCCCTGCTCCCGCTGTACATGCAATTGTAACTGGAAATCAAGACAGAAAGGGAGCTCTGGTCTGTGACAATGACTGAAACCCTCCCCTGGGCTGAGGGGACAGCCCTGGGTGAGCTCTGCTCTGGGTCTTTCAGGGAAACCCCGCCAACCGGCGGCCAGGCCTCCACCAGCAAGCACACCTGCTCGGGTTTGTTGTGACGATCGCCAGCGGACTAACTGAGCAGGTGGTCAACAGCAGGCCGGTCCACCGGCGCGGGATGCCATGGGGGGCACGCTGTTGAAATGCGAGCCCCAGCCCCCCACCCGGCTCCTGCCTTCCTCCCTAACCTTCGCACCAGCTTCACCTCTCGCCCTGCCCTGGCAGTGCCCACCTAACTCAGGAGCGGTCACTGAAGTGCCCGGAATGTCCAACAGGCCACTCTGCTGCCAACTGCTCCCTCTCCCGGCTCCTTGGGACACAATAGCTGTCTTGCTGGGTCATCCTGGCACAGGATGGCCTCAAAGGAGGACAGGACGAGGGAGCTGGCGGGCATCTGAATTTCCAGTGTCCTGACCACCCCGCCCTTCACCCCCGGGCACAGCTTAGGATGCTACCGGGACAGAGTCTTACCTCACAAGGGACTAAAGGAATGTCTTTTCCTTGCCTTCGATGTTTGTGGTATATGTGAAGGAATGCCAGGGTCTTGGGTTAAATGGCATCCTGGGAAATTCACTCTCAGATTGATGCTGGGGAAGAAAGTTCACAGGAAGCCAGTCCTGAACGGGAGTTGGGGGTGGGGCAGCGTGGTCAAGGCTGCACAAACAGCCTCCATTGTGCTCACCAGCCCGTCCGTAGTCAGACATTCCGCCATTGGTGGGTCATTCCTTTGGGTGGCACAGGCTTTGCCACACCTCTCATTATCATCACTGGGGATTGCTTTCCAACTCAGGGAGCTAATGAGGATACCAGGCCGAAGTGTTTGACATTCAGCCTCCTGCTGAATCTTCAAACAACCCTGCGAGGTGTCACCTTACCACACTCATCGTACAGCAGAGGACACTGAGGCACAGAGAGGTTGAGGAGTTAGCCTAAGCCTTCCCAAAGAGGTGGGAGGATGCTGGAATTGGTCCCGAGTCTGGCAAGACACAGCCCCTCCCTCCAGGAGCATGTGTGTTGGGCAGCAGGCACAAGTACCAGGGGATGAAGGAACACGGGCGGGCAGGTGAGCACGAGGGGTGTTGGGAAGCAGAGTGGGGGGAGCCCCTAAATCAGAGGAGGATCAGAAGTTCTTCTGTGCTAATGCCCGAGTGGGGCTTTGAAGGATGTGTAGGAGTTGGGTGGGTGAGGGGGTGAACAGAGTCCCCATCAGAGGAACAGGCACCTCAAAAGGTGTGGGGATAAAGGAGCAGGCTGTCTAGGGAGAAATGTCATACCCAGTACCCAGGAGAAGCATGAGGAAACGCAGGCATCACAAGAGCTCTGCAGGGGCTCAGGGACAGTACAGGGAGTCCCGGGTCAGAGTCTTGAGCACTCAGCACTGGCCAGGCCACCGGGCTTCAGTCCCCATCAGCCGCTCAATGAAGGGACTGTCGTCTCGGCCTGCCATGGAGCCATGCTTCGGGAGTTTTCCTAAACAGCATCCCAGGACCCACGTGGTCCCTCCCCCACCTCAGACCCAGCAGAGGTCGGGTCACAGGGTCCCTGCCCTCAATCAGGGCGAGCCTGCCCTCCCCCTCAAAGTTTCCCCTCCCCTCATCTCCAACCGTGACCCCCAACTGATAGGAAATCCTTGGAGGGCTCACAGGGCAGGTTTGTACACACACACACACACACACCCAGGCAA